>NW_021621071.1:6154322-6246499 GCF_004785775.1 Grammomys surdaster
ATACACAGGTACACATAGACACACACACTAAACACACACCAAACACACCCACACACAGGTACACATAGACACACACTAAACACATACACACACACACAGGTACACATAGATACACACAAACACTAAACTTGCTCACAAACACAAACAAGGGTAAAATCATTTTCTATACTGTGGCCGGAATCTTTCTCCATATACCTTTACAACAGGCCCAGCTGATTACGGGGCACGTAGCTTTTAACAACAGTGCAGTGCTTTTGCCTCTGTCCTTCCTACCTCCAAGCCTTGACAACTGGGTTCATATTGTGCTCTCAACTCTGGGGCCTGGCCGAGACCTCCATATCATCAAATCTTTCAAGCTAGCTCTTTGTTTACAGTTCTGAAGAGGCCCATTGTTTCTGACTCTCCTTACTGTAAATTCATCACAGGGTAACAACTTCAGAAGAGAATACATCGCCACTCAGGGACCGCTTCCGGGCACCAAGGATGACTTCTGGAAAATGGCGTGGGAACAAAACGTTCACAACATCGTCATGGTGACCCAGTGTGTTGAAAAGGGCCGAGTGAGTAAAGAACTTTCCTGGCTCCCTGGGTCTGCTTTCCTGTTGTCCATTGTGACGGAGTCCATCCTCCCTGCCCATCCAAAGTTACACCCACAAAACCAAGTAGAGACCGTGGGAGAAAGCTATTAGAGACTTAATCCGCTTGGTTATGATAGAATCTGGATCCTTTCTTAAATTCTTGGATAGACATTTCATTCAAAGCTGTTTGCACCTGGAGCCTGGGATACTCAGAAGTAAACATGAGCGGAAAGAAAACCTGACCCCCATGGATACTCTGTCCTTCAGAGTCTGGATAGGAGAGAGATCTTACCATAGTTGAGAGGCCTCTCAGGAAAGAAGTATTTTAGCCTCTACTTGCAAACACAAAGTAAAAGATGTATATGAACTATTATTCAAACCTCTTATAGTTATAATTCCTATTTACAATCTTCTATATTATATGGCTACTTTTAGGATTAAAAAAACCCTAAATGTTAAGAGCTTAATACGCGTATAGTGGATTTCCAGACTGTTTTCTATCCTCCTGGCTAAAATAGGACCTTATGTCTTTTTTTTCTGCAAGACTAGCCTGCTTTGATAATATTTATATGAGATATATATAATTACAAGTGTTTTGGTGAGATGACTAGAATATGTACACAGTCATGTAAACCGAAATTCAATATTGCATATGTCGGTATATCCGCCTGCCTCACCACACACAGGGAAATAAAAGCCATGTCCATAGTACTCGATGCCCAAGTCTACTCATGGAAATGCAAATACCTATTTGTAGCGGGTGAGTTTGCATCTTACAAAATATATCAATTTAAAATGTGCCACAAAACATAAGAACAAATACTCAGGTCTCTTTCCTCATCTCTTCATGCATACAAACACCAGTTTAGCTGAAAGTTCTCACTTCTCAAAGTTCTCTTGGGCTCGTGGCCCAGGTAAGGAAAGTGATTTAAAAAAAAAATAAAGATAAAAGGTGAGCAAATGAAGTCCAGAGAGATGATGCCTTCCTCTTCGTGGTTTGAGCTTCAGAAAGAATGCTTTCCCTCTTCTCTCTGAAGTTCTTGGGGATGGAATTCCAGGCCTTGTATATAAGGTGCAAAGCCTCTCAGCTCAAGAACAGGAGATTATTTTAAGTCACTGTTTGTCAGTTGGTGGGGCCAGGACACTGAGGAAATCATTAAGGAAAAAAAAAAGTTCTCAAGCTGTCCCAAGAGTGAAGTACCTGCTTTGGGGGAAGTTTCTTGCTATCCCTTAGAGCAGTAGCCCGACTTTGTCCCTGCCCATAAGGTTAACAGAAAGTAAACTGTCATGTTGTTCTAGCAGCTGGGCTGGCTCCCTAACTCCAGGGATTTTAAGGAAGGAGAGTCCAGACCCACCTCACACCACGTTTCCAGACTTACCTTTTCCTGTTTGTTCTCTCCTAGGTAAAGTGTGACCATTACTGGCCAGCAGACCAGGACCCTCTCTATTATGGTGACCTCATCCTGCAGATGGTCTCAGAGTCCGTGCTCCCTGAGTGGACTATCAGGGAGTTTAAGATATGCAGTGTATGTTGCTTTACTTGACTTTATTTTAAAACCCAACTTAGGAGCCAGGTACTGTGGGATAGATCTGGAATCCCAGCATTTGGGAGGCAGAGACAGGAACAAGTACAAGGTCAGTCCTTGGATATCTAGAAAGTGTAGGCCAAGCCTGGACTACATACCCTGTCTCATAGAAAAAAAGGAAAGGAAAGGAAAGGAAAGGAAAGGAAAGGAAAGGAAAGGAAAGGAAAGGAAAGGAAAGGAAAGGAAAGGGGACAGGAAAGGAACGACCCAACTTACAAAGAAGGACTCTGTAAATCCTGCTTTTGCTGGTCCACAGCCTGTAGTTTCAGGCCACAGCCTGTGTGATCAGCTGTCAGAGGCTGTTGTTTGAGATTTGCTTGGTTGATTCATTGCCTGCTCTCCACTCTTGCAGGAAGAACAGCTGGATGCACACAGACTCATCCGTCACTTTCACTATACGGTGTGGCCAGACCATGGGGTCCCAGAGACCACCCAGTCCCTGATCCAGTTCGTGAGGACTGTCAGGGACTACATCAACCGAAGCCCAGGGGCCGGGCCCACCGTAGTGCACTGCAGGTACGGGCAACATGAGAGACGGTTATGGTGGAGGCAGGCGGTGTGTGTGTAGGAACCAGAAACAAGGCAAAGGCCTGTGAAGGTTTCTCCACACCAACCAGCCCGCCTCACCCTGCGTTTATTACGGTCTTCTCCCTTTCTAACCTCCTTCTCTTCACCGCCCACTCCGCTCTCCCCCTCACTCTCTTCTTGTTCACTTTCCTACGGCATGAGACAGAGTATCCCTAAGTGACTTCCATGTCCCCCATAACTGCCCTTCGCACCTATGGTCCAGTGTCTCGTCTCTTCGTCTCCCATTTCAGTTAAGAAGTTGACTTTACAAGTTTATTCTTCTGTTTTACTTCCTTCCAATTTTTAAAACTAATCTTTCCTTAAGTTATCATACAAGCCAGTAGGTTTCATTGTCACATTTTCATATATGTGTGTCCTTGTGCTTTACTTCTGGGTGTTTTCCTCCTCCACAGATCTCTCTCATATCCCTGCCTTCCTCTGGTGGTTCCCTCCTTATCCCTTGGGCTTTCATATCCCGCCTACTCCATTATTATCTTCTTCCTAAGATGACTGTTTCCCTTCTCGTGGCTCCCTTTCTAGCTTAATTACACACACACACACACACACACACACACACACACACACATACATGTGCATATATAATGTATGAGTTACTTTTCTATAAAACACCATGAGCAACTTATGAGAGAAAGAGTTTATGTGGGCTTATGGTTGCAAAGGTTTAGACTCTGTGATGGCAGGGACCCTGCGGCAGCCCGCAGCAGCATGGCAGTTGGAACAGCGTGCTGAGAGCTTATGTGTTGAACTATAGAGAGCAAACAGGAAGTAGGGCATGGCTATGAATAACCAAGTTCTAAACCCGCCCAAAGAGCACCACCAACTGAGCATCAAGTGTCCCATGCCTGAAACTGTGGGAGATGTTTCCCATTCCTCATGTGATTTTTCACCAAGGTCCTGCAAATAAGAGAAAACATGTCAATTTTCTTTCTGAGTCTGGTGCATAGGCTTATTTCTGCTTCCTGTTATGTTTAACTCCCTGAGATGGCTTTCTCTCTCTACCACCTGAATAAACACTATCCATCTTTCAAGCTCCCTGCCCTAGATCTCCCTCCGGGTCTAGTAGCATGTTTGTGTCCGCTGTTGATGCTATAACAAAATACTGCAGAGCAGGCAACTTCCAAACAATGGAAATTTACATTTCACAATTCTGGAAGCTTCAAGATCAAGCCACAGACAGACCGGTGCCTTATAAGAACATGATCTCAGAAGCCATGTGTGTCCTCCAGAGAAGAGAAAGTTGTGTCCTCGCATAGAGGAAGACAGACAAGAGACAGGCAAAAGGACTGAGCTAACTCTCACTCCATCTGCCTGTAGCCAATTTATGCTCTTAAATTTCTTTCCTTCTCTTGACTTTTCTTTGCTTCAGTTCATCTGTCCATAAAATCAACTTAACAAGCCATCTTTCTCTCTCTGGGGAGCCTGATGTTTAGCTAATTAACGCTTTGATAGCCCTCACTGAACGGCACCAATAAATAAGGAGCAGAGAATTACCACAGTAAAAGAAATGTCACGTGTGTTCATTTCTCCTCAGCAGCCCCACACCTTAGAAACCCTGCTTTTACATGTCCTTGGCCCCCAGTGCCTTCATGGGAATATGAAACACTAAGTCATCTCCTGCTTTCTGAAGGATGGCGGGCATTTTCTTCTTTATCTTATAAATGTGTTCACGGCCAGCCAAAATAACTGGAGGGAGTGTCTACCGAGAATAAGGATACTTATTTAAGGATTGTAAAGCACTCCGGAGGGAATAGGTGCCACAGTAACTGCAGTCAAAGCTGAGTTTTAAGACAAAAGTGAGGAAATTTACATATGCTGCTTTGTCACAAGGCTCAGTGATCTGAGGCAGGAGTTGGTGTTTGCTCATAGGTAGAGGCACCATCGCTGGCCTTAGCTTGTCAAGTGTTCAGTGCAAAGCAGCTTACAGAGACTGCTATGGTGTTAATGCTAAAGAGAACTTGTACAGAAACCAAGCATGTGTGTAGCTCAAAGCAGGGTGTGGATGGAGAATAAGGAATTTTTTGTTTGTTTGTTTTTCGAGACAGGGTTTCTCTGTATAGCCCTGACTGTCCTGGAACTCACTCTGTAGACCAGGCTGGCCTTGAACTCAGAAATCTGCCTGCCTCTGCCTCCCAAGTGCTGGGATTAAAGGCATGGGCCACCACTGGAATTTTTAGCGGGGCTGTAGAAAGCCCTTATGAAAGTATCTCTCACAAGAGGGCAGTTCCCTTCTCTGTATTCCCGGCTTTAATTTTTGTCTGGGTCAAACAAGAGCAAACTCATCTTGGTCTCATTAATTTGTATAGCAACAAGGATTCTGCATTAAGGATCAATTTAGCAATCTCTATCAAAAGTGACCATGCTCTACCACGAACTCAGAAGCTCCCCTTCCAGTTACCAAGTGAGAAATTGCCACACAGATGCACAGTGACGTTCACGAGACCTGGTTTTTAATAGAAAAAAATAACAGTAATCTTATACTCTATAGTATGGGGGTGGGAAGTAGCAGTGCTTTGTGGCTGTTTCCAAGAAGTTGAAAGTAAGCCAAACATAGGTGCATGCACCTTTGAACCCAACACTCGGGAGACTGAGGCAGAAAGATCAAGAGTATGTAGCAAGAATTTTCTCATTTTTTTAAAAAAAGCAAGCAAACAATGAAAAAGAAAAGAAAGAAAGGAATTAAGAAAGTGAGAAGGAAAGGAGAGAAAAAAAGAGATGAAATTAGTTCTGTATCACAAATGAATAAATCTCAAAATAATACAATATTGACAGAGAAGCTGGCAAAGGGATTTGTCAAGTGTCAGCATCTTAGTAAATGTTTGAAATGTACACAATGTTCTTTTTGGATTTGCAGGTATGTAGGAAAATTATAAAAATAGGCGTGGGCCTGAAATATACCAAGGCCAGAGTGGTGCTTACGTCAGTGGGGTACAGTTAGGAGAAGGGGGAAGAGATAGGCCACGGGGGCTCTGGATTATTTTTCTGTGAGAGTGCGCATGTCTATGGAAAGAAATATTTCCTGTATTCTCCCACAGTTTGAGAGATAGAAGAAAGTTGACCAGAGTCTCCTGATGTAGTCTTGAAAGAGCAATTACCTTTAATCCAGCACTCGGGAGGCAGAGGCAGGCTGATTTCTGAGTTCGAGGCCAGCCTGGTCTACAGAGTGAGTTCCAGGACAGCCAGGGCTACACAGAGAAACCCTGTCTGGAAAAACCAAAAGAAAGGAAGAAAGGAAGAAAAAAAGAAAGAAAGAAAGAAAGAAAGAAAGAAAGAGCAATTAACTCCTCCATCTTCCCTTTGCTCCCCTCCAGCGCTGGTGTGGGCAGAACAGGGACGTTCGTTGCCCTGGACCGGATCCTCCAGCAGTTGGACTCCAAGGACTCCGTGGACATTTATGGGGCAGTGCATGACCTAAGGCTCCACAGGGTTCACATGGTCCAGACAGAGGTAAGACTTCTGAGCTGGACACCAGTGTCCTCCCACACACCTCCCCCCCACCCCAGAAAAAAACTGTCCAGGATATCTGAGCAAGATACAGAAGTGAAGAAATATATTTTCTAAGACTTCATATTTTGAGGTAAAGCTCATTGCCTTCAGCATTAAGTATATTCTCTACTGAGCTTCTCGGGGAAGAATTTATTCGGGTAGACAGGAAGAAAGAGAGAGTGTTTTCGGAAAGCATTACACGTGGGGGACTGGCTAGACCACTTAAGAACTCATTGCAAGGCCGCCTAGTAGATAAGCACAGAGATGTCTATAAAGACTTCTAAATCTCTTCCCTCCCCCAGCTCCACCCACATCCTCATCTCTGGATACACCAAGGGCTGTTTATCAGGAAGGTTACATGTCTCCCTTTGAGAAGTCCTTTGACATTTGTAGATCCTTCTAAAGATACTGTCCCATGGTGTTTATGTTCATTTCTAAGCTAGGAAACTAAGGCCCAGAGGCTAAAACATTTTGTACAAAATCCATAGCCATGCTGGGCAGTGGTGATGCCTGCCTTTAATCCCAGCTCTCAGGAGGCAGAGGCAGGTGGAATTTGAAGCCAGCCTGGTCTCCACATTGAGTTCCAGGACAGCAAATGCTACAAAGGGAAACCCTGTCTTGAGTATATAGGCAATACAAATTGGACTTGGTAGATTTTTGTTTGTTTATTTGTTTGTTTGTTTGTTAATTTGGGTTTTTGGCAGGGCGGGGAGCAGAGCAAGCGTGGGAGGGTGAACCTGGGAAGAATGGGAGGTGAGTGTGACCAAGGTACATTATATGAAATTGCCAAATAATTAATAAAAATATTTTGTTGGTGGGGCGGAGGGGGCAGGGAGGGAGTTCATAGCCACGAGGTAGCCAAGCTTGGACCTTGTTCTGGATACCAAGCCGTTGACCCACAGCCTACAGTCAGGTCTAGACACAAACCTTATATATACTGAGCACACTTCCTGCTTACATGAATACCTTCCAAAGCTCAGGTTCTCCACTCATTGGCTTTCCAACATTTTTGTTCAAGTAACTCAGAGGGAAAAGACAAAACTCTAAAACTCTAGAAAACTTTCCATGGAAGAAAAGTTCTGTCTGAATGCTACCATACAGACACGGTAGCTGTGGAAACCACACACGCAGCCGTGCTCCTCAACCAGCACCCCGCAGCAACCAGCACCCCGCAGCAACCAGCACCCCGCAGCAACTGGCACCCCGCAGCAAGGTTCCCTTTGAGCTCTGTTGAACTCATTCTTCTAAAATCACACTGTCCCCTGAATTCTTTCTGGTGCAGCATACATTAGCGTCCTGCGGAGCTCACCTTCTATGCCACAGTTGGCAAAAGTCCTTCCCTCTCCTGTAAATAGTACCTACTCACCAGATCTGCCATCACAATTGTACTAGCCCTGAGTGTGTGTCTGTGTGTCTGTGTGTGTGTGCTATTGTTTAGATAGTGATTTTTAAAGATTAGTCTACTTTTATTTATAAGTGTGTGTGTGTGTGTATGATAGACAGAAAGAGCGAGAGAGCGAGAGAGAGTGAGAGAGAGAGCGAGAGAGCGAGAGAGAGTGAGAGAGAATGAGAGAGAGCAAGAGAGAACGAGAGAGCGAGAGAGCGAGAGAGAGCGAGAGAGAGCGAGAGAGAGAGAGAGAAAGAGAGAGAGAGAGGCCAGTACATAACAGTGGCTGAAGAGTCCTGGAGTTAGACCCCGTTTTTACCTCCCAGCCCCATTGCTCCCAGAAACAAGACTCAGACTCAGATTATATTTACAAATGCCTTGGCCATATAGCTAGGCTCTGCTCTGACTAGATCATAACTAAAGATACTTACTTATTTTAACCTACATTTCGTCACGTGGCTGGTTACTGTGCTCAGGTACCATGTGTCCGTCTCCTCACCTCTTTTCGGGTTCATCTCTCTTCCTCCTTCTCTCCCAGAATTCTCTCTCCTCCTGGTGTCCCCACCTCTATTTCCTGCCTAAGCCACAGGCCACACACTCTTTAATTGACAGGTGAGGCATCCATGCAACACATAAGATGTTCTCTCTACAGGAGAGGCCCGAAGATGGCACTGGGGTCCCCTGTAGCTGAGGCTGGTTATAGGTGGTCGTGTACCACCCGTTGTGGGTGCTGAAAACGAAACCCTGATCCTCTTCAAGAGCAAGTGTTGTCAACCATGGAGCCATCTCCCAGTGCCACTTCTGTTTTGTTGGCCCAAGACCTCACTATATAAGCCAGGTTAGCCTTGAACTCGCAATCCTTAGTCACCAGAGCAATAAGGTTAGAAGCTTGTGCCACTGTGACTGGCTGGTGTATTCACTGTAGCAGTTTATCTTCTGTGTTCTCAGTGTGTCATTATGAAATTGTTTAAGTGCTTACAAAACCTGGGCTATGCATAGTTTCGTGGTAGAGTGCTCACCCAGTTTGCACAAGGCCCTAGGTTTGTTCACCAGTACCATGGGTTAGAGGCGGGGAGGTAACTAGGAAAATCAGATAATGAACTCCATTAACCCAAACCCCAGTTTCTACAAATAGCAACATGTTATTTCCTCATCTGTATCTCACACCAATTCTCTGACCTCATAAAGCAAATCCATATATGTCTATGTGTGTGTGTGTATACATATACATATATGTGTTTGTATGTGTGTATAGGGCTATGTTTATATGTATATATGTGTATATATGTGTGTATATGTATATATATTTATATGTGTGTGTATGTCTGTGTGTATATGAATATATATGTGAGTGTATATGTGCATATATGTATATATATGTGTATATATGTGTGTATATATATTTATATATGTGTGTGTATATGCCTGTGTGTATGAATATATATGTGAGTGTATATGTATGTATATGTATATATGTGTATATGTATGTGTGTGTATATGTCTGTCTGTATGTGTATAAATATACACATGTGAGTGTATATGTGTGTATATGTATGTATGTAAGTAGACAGATGTTCTTCAACATCATGACCTCTTTGCCGTTTCTCACACTTGACAATTTTAATTGCAGTTCCCTACTCAGTATTTAGATACCCTTCCCATTTTTAATTAATTTTTATTTTTATTTGTTTATTTATTTTTGGTTTTTCAAGACATAGTTTCTCTGTGTAGCCCTGGCTGTCCTTCAAGTCTTCAGATAGACCAGGCTGACCTGGAACTAGATTATCTGCCTGTGTCTGCCTCCTGAGTATGCACCTCCATACCTGGGTCCTACCTATGTTTTATTTTTAAAAAATATACATATACATATCATATACATCATATACATACACATATACATATATTTGTGTGTGTGTGTAAATTATCTAGCTTTCCTTATCTAGCTTTCTTTAAAGCCCCAAATCTACTCATTTCATTCATTTGTAGTACAAAGCTTTGTCCCTCTCCTGTCTGTAATAATCCTTCTTCCCGTTTGTTTTCTGCGACATTTATTCGTCAGAGATCCCAGCTCTCTGTTCCATTTCCGTAGCGGTAGTGTGGTCCACCACTTCTTGTGCTTGTGGTGAGCTGGCTGTTGGGGCCAGAGGCTTACTAAGCTGCAGTTCTACAGCCTCAGTGCTCCTAGGCTGTTGCTGGGCACCTCCTTTTGTCACAACATAGGACAGGCAGGCCATCACATCCGTGTTGCTCGGTAAATTCAGACTAAATCGATGGTGACCCCACTGGCAGGACCCCAGTCTCTCATTCTCAGGTTTCCCAGTAACTGTGCCTTCACTATGGCTGCTGGCTGGCTGTCATTTCACTTAGGGGACAGGATGATATCACTCATATCTTTTTTTGTTGTTGTTGTTCCTTTCTTTGTTTCCTTGTTTGCTTGCTTGTTGTTTGTTTTTTCTGTTTTGTTGGATTTTGTTTTGTTTTGTTTTTTGAGACACAGTTTCACTGTGTAATAGCCCTGGCTATCTTAGACTCACTCTGTAGGTCAGGCTGGCTTCAAACCCACAGAGCTCCGCCTGCCTCTGCCTCCCGAGTGCTGAGACTAAAGGCGTGCGCCACCATGCCCGGCTTCACCATCATCCTTCCCTACCCCGGAAGGATGAGGCCTTGGGACTAGAAACTTTTCTGTCTCTGTATGGCTTTTTGAAATCTATTCTACAAATGAGCAGATAGCCTACAATTACGTTGCTAGAAAGTCGGCACCAGTGTTTTATTTTGGTATCACTTCCACAAACTCAGACTGTAATTAATTTGTAAATTGCGCTCTCTCTCGCTCTCTCTCGCTCTCTCTCTCTCTGTGCGTGCGTGCGTGCGTGCGTGCGTGCGTGTGTGCGTGTGTGCGTGTGTGTGTGTGTGTGTATTCAGGCTCCTGATCACTTTCAGATAAAACTTTGGCTATACATCACTTCCATGAACCTGTCCAAACTCTTGGAGTTACACATGGGCCCCAAGCAAGGGCCTCTGTTTCCATCACTGTCTGCCTTTCTGAGCAGAGGCAGCTGACATGGACCAAAGCTCTTCCTTTCGGAGAATAACTAGTAATTTACTCAGGCATGCTGACTGCTCTCATGAGAAGGGGGCACTGGGACCATATGGGATGTAGTGTCTCGGCTCCCATTTAAGAGACAATCCTGGACGTCACCCATGACACAGGCAACCTATGTAAGTTAGCCACACTGGACTCCCAACTCAATTTCACCATCTCTTCCTAGGTCGACATTTTCTTTCTCCAAATGATCTTGAGCGTTTCCTGTCCTGCATAAACCTTTATGAACAATTCTAGTTTACCTCCTCCTAGATATTTGATCACATGTCTGTCCTTCTGCTAAACTATGCTCTCAGGAATCATGAACCAAATGGCTATAAGTGTAATACTATAAATTACATACCGTAGACAACACTACAAAGATTGGTAGACTTAAATGGAAAGGGACATGTTAGCACTCAGCCAGCACTTCCCCCATTAGAAAAAAAAAATCTTTTGTGAGTTGAGGTTTGCATTTTTTTTTTTGCATTAAGAACTTAAGGGGGTACAGTAGCAACTTGATGATTTTGAGGTAATCAGTTTTTGAAGGAGCATCCTATTGGGAAAAGAAAAGTTGATATTTAAGACAAGGCAAATTAATAGAGAGTAATTAGTTTCAAAGCCCATGGTGGATCACGGTTGAACAATGTATTACTAAGCTATGGCCTGGGTATAACAGAGTTCATTTGAAGCTTACCTCTTCCATCCACAAGCAATTTAATTAAAACATAGGAGTTAGGTGGAGCTGGAGAGGTGGCTCAGCCCCTCATGTGTGCTTACTGCTCGTTCAGAAGATTCAGATTGGGTTCTCAGCCCCACATGAGTGATACCCTGTAACTTCAGCACTGACCCCATCTTCTGACCTCCAAGGGGCTCCTGCACATACATGGTGCACATAAACTCAGACAGACGCACACACACACACACACACAATCAGTCACTTTTCAAGGTGGAATAAAATCGAGTATGATCTGTGATATATATATTTTTAAAAAGCAACCAAATAATAGTTTCTAATAGTTCTTAATTCTGGAGCAATTCTTGTTTATGATTTTTTTAATGTCCTAACCTAGCTGATACTACAGCTCAGTGGTAGAGCTCTTACCTAGTATGTGTGAGGCCCTAAGTTCAATTCCTAGTACCACAAAAGATCACAAGCAGAGGAGGTCTGAGGATGTAGCCCAATTGGTAGAGTGCTTGCTCAGCATGCAAAAAGCCCTGAGTTCATTCCCCAGTTTGGAATAAAACATGATGCCCCTTATGTGTTCCCAACACTGGGAACTAAGGCTGGAAGACTGGAAGTTCAAAGTCAGCCCTGGCTATATAGCAAGTTCAAGGCTGGTCTAGACTATGTGAGACTCTTCAGAAAACTAAAAACTGAAAGTTTGAATCTAGTGACTATCCTAGACCTACTTTCTAAAGTCATTAGTAGAATACCAGGCCAGTTTCCAATCAGGGATGCTGTCTAGTGCCACTTGTAAAAACAAGAACTGTTCACTTTGAAAAAGTATTAGTGAGGGGAGTCTTTTATTTCCACATTGTATCTCAAATCTTTAAAACCCTACAAGCACCATAGCATGGATCACCTTAAACACACAGTCCAGAAAGAGGGCTCCATACCCATCCACCTGATACTGATACCAAGTCTAATACCTTGAATGGACAGAGGATATTATCCGGAGAGAAGAACCTGAGTTTCTTGTGTTGAAGGGGAAACAGACTCTAAGATGCTTCACTACTCTCTCAACCTGTGGGAAGAAAGCCAATCTCCCTTGAATGGCCTACATTCCTCTCAGTCTTCTTACACCCTGGGTTCCAACAATGGCTGTATCATGATAAGAAGCACAAGGCCCAGTACTACAGACAACAGGCCTCCATACCTTGGTAGAAAGGAAGGGAACCTCATTCATAAGTTTGGTTGCCTGCAGCCAAGACTTTATCATCAGTGGAATCTTTATGGTGTCTTTATGGTCACCAGGGCACTTTACCCTCCTGTATTTTTTTAACTTTTATTTATTTTATGTATATGAGTACATTGTTACTGTCTTCAGACACACCAGAAGAGGGCATCAGATCCCATTACAGATGGGATGTGAGTCACCGTGTGGTTGCTGGGAACTGAACTCAGGACCTCTGGAAGAGCAACCAGTGCTCTTAACTGCTAAGCTCTCCAGCCCACTCTCCTGTATTGGTTTTCTAAAATAGTTAATCCCCAAATGGCTAGCCTGAGGGCCTGTCCTCTTTAAGTAACCCTCTGTAGGTCTCAGACATCCACCTGCATCTTTGAGGTTCTTCCACGTTTCAGACTCAGATGCTAAAAGGACAAAGACCTAGACACTGAGCTTGTGTTTGAAGCTGCGGCAGTCAGTGGGCTAATTGTACACACCTTTCCCCCCCACACACCATATCCGAAATAAAAGGGGCACAGAAGAGGAAAGAGTGTGCAATGAAATGGATTCTTTATAAGAAAATAAATCAATATACCGAGAATGTGAACTTGGGGAGGAGTCACGCCTCTAGCGTCAAATCCGAAGGTCCCATTTCTTGGCCATACAAATTAGGCAGAGCTAATCAACTCTGGGTCTCAGTTTGTGTTATGGTTGCATCTGCTTCACAAGGGTGTTGTGCTCATAAGATAGCTCATGTAAAGGGCGTAGCGAAGTGTTTGCATGCATCCTTATGAAGGACCCATTGTGTGCAAAACATAGTTCTAGGCACTCACAGCACCTACTGTAGAGATATTAAAGATAGAGATACATATTTTAAGAGAGTGGATGGGAACCGAGGAGATGGTTCAGACAGTCAAGTGCTTACTATACAAGTGTAAGGACCCAAATTTGGATAAAAAGCCAGACTCCCAAGTGAAGTCCCAGCCAGCTCTGGAACAAAAGGAAACTCTGTTTCAGAGAGAGAGAGAGAGAGAGAGAGAGAGAGAGAGAGAGAGAGGGAGGGAGGGAGGGAGAGACAGAGAGAGAGAGAGAGAAACAGAAAAAAAGAGATTATAATTATACAAAATCCCAGCAACTGTGGGTGTTTTGTGACAGTACTGGCTGGTTTTGTGTATCAACTTGATACAAGCTAGATTCGGTAGAGAAAGAAGCCTCAGTTGAGGAAACACCTCTGTGAGATCCAGCTGTAAAGCATTTTCTCAATTAGTGATCTATCAGGGAGGGCCCAGCCCATGGTGGGTGGTGCCATTCTTGGGCTGGTAGTCCTGGGTTCTATTAGAAAAAAGGCTGAGCAAGCCAAGGGAAGCGAGCCAGTAAGCGGCACCCCTCTATGACCTCTGCATCAGCTCCTGCTTCCTGGCCTGTGTGAGTACCAGTCCTGACTTCCTTTGGTGATGAACGGCAATGAGGAAGTGTAAGCTGAATAAACCTTCTCCTCCCCAGCTTCCTTTTTGGTCATGGTGTCTCATCACAGCCATAGAAATCCTGACTAAGACAAGTCCCTTAACTTTCTTCTGCTTGAGGACACCTTTCTCTGATGTGCCCTCTGACTTCCCACAGTGCCAGTACGTGTATCTGCATCAGTGTGTGAGAGACGTCCTCAGAGCACGGAAACTGCGGAACGAGCAAGAGAACCCCCTGTTTCCGATCTATGAGAATGTGAATCCAGAGTATCACAGAGGTAAGACCTCACCAGCTTCCACTTCGTTTGCTTTGAGTTCATTTCCAAAATGCATTCAGTCTGGAAACTAGTACTAGTTCAATGTTCCTCCAGCACAAGCCTCCAATTTCTTCTTCTTCTACCAGAAAGACACCCCCAAAAATAGCAGAGAGGAGAGGCAGAATGGGGAGGGGTTCCATAACTCAACAGTCATTGATACGTTCTCCGGTGCTGGCATGATACCTAAGTTCACACATGGAGGGCAGATGCTCCGATGATGAACTATACCCCCAGTAGCCTATCTCAACTGTCTGCCTGCCTAGCCCAGCATGCTCGCTACAAAAGACTTTCCCTAATATTTCTTTTCTATGGGATAAGACTGACCACTGGGAGAAACAGCACTGAAGCTATAACTGGGAGTTCAAATTGCAAACCTGATGCCGAAAATAATTTGGCAATCAGGGTTTCAGTGGCTTTAATGAACTCATGTCTGTGACCGAGTGTTTTTCCTATTATCTCAAGTATACAGAATATACTTTGTGCATAACACCTTTTCAGTTACAAGTTGGAGTAAAAAGCAATACTGCCACAGAGAACTATCTATATTAGTCCATTTGACATTGTCACAGCAAAATCCTTGAGATGGCAGACATCATAATGCAGACCATTTGTTTAGCTTACCCTTTTGAGGTTCAAGAGCATGACATTTGTGTCAGCTCAGTATTGGTGAGGATGTCACAGAGAATGCTGGACAGGAGTCACAGTCACATCTCCAACCAGGAGACAAGAGAACAGGGAGAGACAAGACTGAGTAACCCAATGATAGCTTCCCCTGAGGACTCCTCATCTTCCCAAGGGTTCACCACAGCATTGTCTAACACTGTCACCTGGCAGACCAAGTATTCGACTATATTGGACCCTTGAGACAGAAGTTATATTCAAGTCATAGCAAGGACTAGCTATGCCAGAGCACACTCACTAATACTAGTACAGTGTGGCCATTAAGAGTGGGCTCCTTTGTTTTGACGTTTGAGGTAAAGGCTATGCTGCCTAGATTGGCCTTGGCTCAAGCATTCCTTCTGCCTCAGCCCTGCCATTAGCAAGACTAGAGACACATGCCTCCATACCTGGCTCCAGAATAGTATTTTTGAAGATATCATTTTAGTATTGAGTCCCTTATAAAGAAGCTTGTCGCCGGGTGGTGGTGGTGCATGCCTTTAATCCTAGCACTTGGGAGGCAGAGGCAGGCGGATTTCTGAGTTCGAGAGTTCGAGGCTAGCCTGATCTACAGAGTGAGTTCCAGGACAGCCAGGGCTACACAGAGAAACCCTGTCTCAAAAAACCAAACCAAAAAAAAAAAAAAAAAAAAAAAAAAGAAGCTTGTCTTGGTTGCTATTACAAAACACTAGATAGATACTTTATAAAGACAAGGTATTTGGGATAGGGGTATAGCTCAATGGTAGAGCTCATACCAGAAAAGAAAAAGAAAAGGAGTCCATGGGTAAGCTGACCTCATGCGTTTGGCCTCTGATGGGGCCCAGCAGTTACTTACATCAAATGAGATCATGTGGACAGAGAGAAAGCAGTAGCTAAGAGCGAACCGTGTTTGTTCTCTCGTGACAACCTATTCTATGAAAGCTAGTTCACGCCTGTGAAACCTAACCCACTCTGAGAGAACAACTCTAACCTCTCAGTGATCCCGTCACCTCCCGCTGGGCCCACTTCTCATAGGCCCCACCACAGTACAGCAGAGACCAAATACCACCGAGTGACAAACCGTAGCTTAACCACGGCATGGCAAGTTAAGAAGCACGTAAAACAGACAGAAGCAATATCTATAGGGTGAAAAAATAAACAGGAGAAGATCTGCCAGTCAAATGGATCTCTCCGACCACATGATGTTTTCGGCCATTTTATAAATCTTCTAGAACAAGTATGTAACAGTTTTCAGATTAAAAAAAAAAATTCAGGAGTAAAAAACAAACAAAAACAAACTTCTTGAGGCGTGCTTTCATCAAGCAATTATTATCTGGCAAGAAGAGGATTCCTGCCTCTGGCCCACCATTGAGGCCAAAGGTACCACCCAGGCTGGGAAGGGGTATGATAGGCCTCAGATCCTTGGTGTTCTGCTCACACTTTTGACAGACACATCTCAGACCTGCCTTCTCTGTTGCCTTCTCTGTTGTCTGCTGTTTAGCTGACAAGAGTTTCTCTGCATTCTCACTCCCTGCCCACCCAGCCAGCATGTTATTCAGTGAGCTATAAAGAACCCGGTAGAGAGGAGTGCTTTGTAAATCAGATAATCTTTTGTGTTGTAAATAATTACCCCCTAATTTATCTGTGAAGTAAATTAAGGTTTTCGCATGTCAGCCTCCTTTTAAGAAACTCCAGGATGGTGGAGGTTGATGGGGTAGATCTTAAAGGGTTCTTTGTCTTGTGTTAACTTGTTTGAGAATCTTTAAAAAAAAAAAAAAAAACTAAGCTTGGGCGTGCCTAGAAGAAGCTGACTGTGGGCTTGGAACATAACCATTATCCTAAAGGCTAGGTTCAGATCATAGCTCTGAAGCTGCCTAGAGTTCATAATCGATGTCTCCTCAGGCAGAATACTCTGTGTCCTGGCCTTGACCTGCCTCTGTCACCCAGAGGCAAGACATGGGCAACTGGAGTCCCTTCCAAGTCCAGGGATCTGCCTTCCTAAAGAGGGTGGGCTATTATCCATAGTGATGCTCTGTCCTAAATAGCTTAGTGATGTCCTCAATCCCTTTAGTGATGTCTACCAGTGTCTGCCATGTATACATTTCAGAAGTAGGACAGTGGAGATAGTCCTCTACAACAGCGGTTCTCAACCTTCCTGATGCTGTGACCCTTTAATACAGTTCCTCATGTTGTGGTGACCCCCAACCGTAAACTTTTCATTCCTACTTCATAACTGTACGTTTCTATTGTATTGAATCACAACGTAACTATCTGATATGTAGGATATCTGATATGAGACCCTCAAAGGGAATGTAACCCATGGTTGAGAACTGCTGTTCTACAGTTTCTAACCATGCCATCTTTGCTTCCAGATGCAATCTACTCGAGACATTAAGAATCCACCTGAAGATTCCCTGGATAAAAGTTTTTCACTATGTGACTCGTAAAAAAAAAAAAAAAAATCAAACCTTGCTTCATGCCCTGTGGCGTTGCCAGCCATTTCTGTTGATACTATGTATAATTTATTAATCTGAAGAATGTTAAAGAATTTATGTAATTTAAAGGTAACAGATATTATTGTATATACTTGTATTTTGTAGTTCCTCCTGTAAATATGTATTTTTCATAATGTTTAAAATTAAGCTTTATATAATACTATTTTTTCACACTAAAAGTGTTCATGGCTTGTTCTACACAAACCCATTCAACCTGTATGACAGGACCACTGGTAAAATGTGTATAAAGGAAGTTGCAAAGACAGTCCCTGGGGCTGTTTCTTACCTATCCTGATAATCACTGGGTAAACCAAAGTCAGAGCTGGAGAGAGCATACCACAAGGCTAGCTTTGTTGAGCTGATTTCTTATGAATGAACCCTGGGATCTAAAAAAATATAACAGTCGAAGAGAGACTAGGGCTGTGGCCAAACCTTGGTGGTAGACCATATGCCAAGAAATTTAAAATAAATTAATGAATTTAAATTTGACAGCACCAAAGCTTGGTGTTGTCTGAACTAGAAGCTTTTTGTCTGACTCCTCCCAGGGTCCCAAGCCATGGTTGCCTTGAAGCTTACAGTGACCGCAGGGTTAAGGGTTTCCTTTAGTGAATGATACTAACAGGGGTGAGGAACGCTCCTGTCAATAACACCAGCTGCACCTCTGCCTGCAACCTCCTGCCCAGAGCAGCCTGCCACCTGCAACAGTCCCAATTGGTTTTCCTCTGGACAGAGTTACAATGGTAGATTACGCTCTTGATCGGAGAAAGCATGGTATGCCAATATGTTCGTAGAAATATCTATAACATCATATATAATGAGTTAAAAAGTAAATGATGGTTAAAAACAAACAAACAAACCCCAGCTCTCCTAAGTCTAAAAATCCTTCAAAAGTTCTAAGTGAAGGCAGTTAAAATATCTTCAAGTACTCACCTGAAGCTCCGTTTAATATAAGCGGTGCCACACGCCCTACGGATTTTATCATTAAGACCTGTGTTTTATTTAACTATGAATAATTCCAAGTGACTCAGAGGGTGGCCATTGCCCAGATCAAGGCCCGATGATTCGTAGATGTTTCCTGAGGAAGGCCTAGAAAGAGTCCTGTGGGTGCCTGAGTGAGCTGTCACACTTGCTGACCTCAGAGCTTCATTTGCAGAAACAGCAGCTTCTCCCAGACATATGCATTTTTGCTGCATAGCATAAGTTCCCGTAATAGGAAGGACATAATTGGCATAACAATTGAAAATAAGTAAATATACCTATTGTATAGGTAAATATCATGGTTAACTTTAGTTTGTAAATATAATGTGATCTTCTTAATTACACAGCTACACACCCAACCGGAAAATGGTTTTAGGGAGTGTTTGAAGTTTATAGAAACAGAGGAACTGTTCCTGAGGATACCTGTGAAGAACATTCAGAGTTCTCACAGTGTCCCTCTGTTCCGTGCCCTCATGAAAATGATACTGGGAAGCTCTGGCCCCGTGTCCAGAAACGTGGTGGATGTTTCAAACAGGAAAAAGAGGAAGAGAGGTGCAGGCATATAACTGTAACTAGGGAGAAAATAGAGGTCAGACATGGTTTAGGTGTGGCGTCTGTTAGGAGTCATTGTTTTCTTAGAGGAAAAAGAAGAAAGCTAGGCTGAGGGAGCAGCTCTGAGGTAGCATGCTTGTGTGTCCATCTCTTCCCTCCCGAGAAAAGAAAGGGGATGTGGGGTGGAGTTCTAAACTGATGTTGCATGGTGCAAGGCATGTTGATAACCTGGGAAGAGAAGATTATTTGCATTCCGAGAAAAGTTCCAGCAAGGGCCTGGAACCTGCTGGGCACTGTTGCAAAATCTGTTTCTTTGTGTCCTCAAGGAGAGAAGCACACTGGACTGAAATTACCATTGTTACTGTTTTCAATAGGAAGTGGAAGAGAGTCTGGGCAAGGGGAAGAGACCAGTGTTGCCTTCCTTAGGGCACCTGCTAGCAAGGGCTGGAGAGGTTTCTGTGGCAAGTCACTAGATGTAGAAGAGAAAGCAGTTAATTGCACACGCAGGAACTACAACCGAAAACCCCCTGCATGTCTGTAACCGTAAATGACACTCACACACCTCAAAGCATCTCAGGTGAAGTCAGAATTACAGCCACACAACCAGGGGACAGCAGGCATTCTTGTTCTCTATTCCAGGAAATACTAATGCTTCTTCTGTACTAGTTTTAAAGCCCCCTTAGCAACAAAGACTTCTCTATGTAATCTCTCTCTTGGGAAGATGTAAGACAAATCTAGTTGATCCACCCATGGAATTTAGCAGAGAGCCAAACTGGAAATGTAGCTACCGATAGGATGCTTGCCAGGCATGTGGGAGGCCCTGGGTTTAGTCTCAGGTAACACAAAATAAACAAGGAGAGAGAAAGAAGGGTTTCTTCGCCCGTTCGTTCTGTTGGGTGCATCTCTTAATTGCTTCATGTGGCTGTGCCTCGGTAAACACTCCACTTCCCGCCATGCCGGGCATCCTGTCTGCACCTGAGCAGGGCTTTCAAGTACTTCAAGGCTCTCAGACCTTGAGAGAGTCTGTTTTGCATCTTAGTAATTATTTACCCAGATTCCTTATAATTAACTCCTCTAATCTTTCACATTAAATCAATTTCACATTACCAGTCCGCTTTGCTCTGGAGAGCAGCCAAGTTCCCCACTCCTGATTTTTTTTTTTTTTTCAAAGATGCATCTCCCTGTCTGGGCTTGCGAATGTTCATCTTGAGGCACGTCCCCTCCTTTAGTGCCCTGCATTCTGCCTTCCTGCTGCTTGCTGCTTCTTCCTGCCGAGTGGCCTACTGTGTCTGTCCGATGTGACTTTATCTTCTGTTCGTCTCATCTCTTTCCACCCACTGCTAGCATCTCGTCACCTCAACACCCTACAAGAGCGATTAAGATTTAATTTTTCAACATCGAAACGGCAACAACATAGCAATTTGGGGTCAGTTATATTTAGGAGGCTCTGTAATTAATTCTGTGATTACCTCTTGGAGGAAAGCCCAACATGATATGAGAAAATAATGTGAAACGCTTTAACAGATGTCCAGCGATACAGAAATAGGGCGCTCATGATACACTTCACAGTGCTTCTCTTAGCTCCGTGTTAAGGCTCTAACTGCTTATATTAAACACTTTCTGATCCCGTGGCAAAAGAGGAAGGAAGGAAGGAAGGAAGGAAGGAAGGAAGGAAGGAAGGAAGGAAGGAAGGAAGGAAGGAAGACCTGTCATGTACTTAATTCTTGTTCAGTTAGTTTATGGACATTTTGGAGGGTCAACTCCTAAAGTTACTAGCTCTGTATATTTACCTCAGACCCCCAGCCACAGGACACAAGCTTCCCCAACCAAACCTGACTGTACCACGCTGAATAAGTAATAAGCCATAGCTACTTGTTTGTAGAAACAGTTCGGAGGTTTTCTGAATTCTGTTTCATTGGGGGGAACAAATGAATGTGACTGACCAGACAAGAGTGGGAAGAAGGCATGAGCAATCAATCCCAGAGAGCAAGCTCTCATCCCCGAGGAGTTGGCAGAAACGTGGCACACCTGCCTGAATCCCCCGCAACCATTCCGAGGACCCTTGATCCAAGCTTGAGAAGTTCGGTGTTCAAAGAGTGTTTCACAGTCAAGGAAGCTCGACCACGACTGCAGGGAGGAAGTGAAATGGTGAGAAGAAAGAAACTGTTAAGAGAAGAGACCACCAAGGCAGACATCGGGAAGGCAGAATGGCCGGTCTTCCTTCTTGGGAGGGTCTTTAAACATCTCATCATGTATTTCTATTAGGACAGATGGTTTAAACATCTCTAATCTCCAAATCTGAAACTCAAAATGCTCCCAAGTCCGAGGATTTTTTGAGCACTTACTTGACTCAGTGGTAAATTCTACAGCTGGCCTCATGTCATCTGTCAGTCAGAACACAGGGCCATTGCCACTACTGTGGAAACTTACCATCAGCCATGCGTACAAGGTACATGAGAGACTGAAATGAACTTCATGTTTAGACTCAATTCATCCTCAAGACTTGTATTTATTCAAATATTCCAAATTTATGTTAAGATCGGATTCCAGTGGAAAGCATTTCAGGTAAAGAATCTCTGACTTGCGTGACTATTGTTGGGGTTCACTGTGACCACGGTGGTCAGGCTATCTAGATGATTCAACAGTCGGACTGGTTTCCTTGGCTTTTGAATTAAGCAGGTATGTGACTTGTCACTGTAGACACAGCACCTTAGAGTCTTATAGCGCAGGATAACTATATGATACATTGTTTGGCCATTTCGGTTGAAACCCGGGGTGACATTCGATGCAGCCATGATAACAACAAAAATCTGGTCTCTTCTAAAACTGTGTGTAGCACTGAAAACGTTTCCAGCTGAAAGTACTTGACTGAGGGTGGCTTCCTTGGAACAAATACATGCATTTTATTTTTCAAGGACTGTCTATATAGATAACATTCATTAAGTAAGGACATTGTTGGTGAACGCTTCCCAAAATAGAAGTTTATATAATGGAAATATTAAAAAATCTATTGAAAGATGTGCCAAAGATTATTTTTAACCTATATGCTAATGCACATGAACTTATGTAAGACACCAAAGAAAACTGTTCAAAACTGTAAATAGTGTCAGACAAATGTAACATGTCTCTTAGAATAGTCACAAGAAGGGCTAGTTTGGATTGTTCTCTGCCTCAAGTAATTCTCTTTAAGAAATGCCATTCTTGCCCCAACAGTAAGCTTTTCCATTACGTCTGAGATGTGTTTTGGGAGCTATGTGTGTAAATGTGCATTGCACTGAGAAAGGAGTCCATGTGATCGTGGCTTTGGAATCCAACAGCCTCCATCCGCCATTAGTGGGAAGGTCTGCACCAGAGTTCAGTCTTCTGGCCTCAGCCACGGTGACAAGAGAGGACAAGGTCCCCACTTAAAGAGCACTTCATCTTGGATGTGTTTGTGAGGCTTGGTTCCCCAAGAACGAAGAGTAAGTCTCTCAGCTTGACTTCCACCACACAGAGAACAGTTCACAGCTCACACACCCCGCATGCACCGTTTAAAGCGGAAGCTGCTTCTGGCTGTGTGCTTTGGACGTCAGATTGTGCCTACGAATTCTAAAGTCCACAGAGGTGCATTTAGCTGCTCTGTCATCTGTGTGAAGCATAATATATAATGTAAATTATCCCAGCAACTGAACCTATCATGTTCTATAATAGAGCACTTTCCTGGTTTCAAAATCATTTTCCTTCTCTGCAAATCTCGTAAAATGGCAGTAAGTGTATTTTTTCATACTACAGCATCTACCCACGCTATTGCACTGTAACCAGCATTGTTTGAACAAAGAACCTCATCGGTCTTTCTATTTAAATAATGTACGTGCTTAATATATTTCCAGATATGTAACTGTGGTTAAAGGGAACCGCCATGGAATCTTGCACAAACCCTCACCAATGCAGGAATAAAACTGCTGCTCATTGAAAGAGAGTGTCCTGTCTTCTACTTGAATGTTTCTTGCTTACCATTCTGTATCTTCCCCAGCCCGAGAAAGAGGTCAGAAGTGACTGTTTTTTAATTAACATGCACATGCACGCACGCGCGCACGCACGCACTCGTACAAACACACGCACACAACCCAAACCTTCCAGGCTGTTATGACGACTGTGGCTTCAGTTCCTCTGTGGGGACATGGTTTCCTAGGACACTGTGAACACGTGGTGGGCTCTGTGGTTGGCTCTCTCTGCCTTGATGCTTGTTTTCACTTCTGTAGTTCACTAGTAACCAAAAAAAAAAAAAAAAATGCCATCCATGTCCAACAGCGATGGATGGTGCTTTCTCAGAGGTGCCAGGCTGTCGGGATGGCTGGGAGCCCTTCAGGGACTTCACCCATCAGTGGACAGTGTGATGCAGAAGATGCAGAAGATGCGGAAGAGCTGGTGTGATCGCCTCTAGAGTCATGAGGTGACTCTTTGTCATTTCAGTTGAAAGATTGGTGTCCTCCACAAGTCCTGGGTTTACTTGTTTTTTCCCCCCTTATTGTTTTGATTTGCTTTGTTATCTTTCTGTAACACCTCACCCCAAAGCTCTTTATTTTTTTAAAAAAAAGTTATCGCAACAGATTCACACTTAAGACTTAAAGCAATTCCTATAAGACGTTTCTAGGCTCAAATGATCATGGTAGAAAAGCACTTTGTTAAGTGAGGTCAGACGATTTGTTTTTTTCTCTAAAGGATCTATTTGATCAGTTTGTGCTTTAAAAGAAGACCATGACAAAAGAGTTGGATGGCTCAGCAAGTAATGGCATTTGCTGATGGCCTGTGTTTGAGTCCCAGAATCCATATGGTAGAAGACAGCCAGTTCCTAAAAGTTGTTCTCTGATCTCCAACTGCACATCATGACATTCCTGTATCCCCCAATACATCTGTATAGATTATATAGGTGATTGCTATAGATGATATAGACATAGGTATAGATGATACAGATAAAGAGATAGAGATAGATGATAGGTAGAGATATACAGATATATACATACATATACACACATGCACACACACATGAACACACAAACACACACGTGCTCACACACACAGACACATGCATGCACACATGCACATGAACACACAAACACACACATGTGCTCACACACACACGCCATGGAGCCTAAGACAAGAGGATTGCTTTGTTGCAAATCTTGAGTTACAAGCAATTGCATGTCACTCGACATGACTTGCTGAGATCCAAACTCAGTTCCTCCTAGATAACCCACAGGCTCTCTTCACCCCTGCGCTGGATCTCTGGCCCCTGTATTTTAAAGTCACACCTTAACAAAGCTCAACATAATCTTAAAGATAAAACAACACTGAATAAGAAAGACTAGCCCAAGCTAGCCTCAAGCCTAAGGTATCCACTTCCACTTCCGCCTCCCCCAGCACTGTGAGGCAAGCCCAGCTAAAAATGTTCCCCAAAGGTAACATGATGTAAAGTTTATCAAAGCTGAGTAGAATAAGCCGTCCAGAATCCAGAGAGGGTTTTGATGCTGCCTATAAACGGAGCATTTGTAACAGATGGGCAATAATTAATGGTTGGGATTTCAGCCTGAGGAAGAGAACCTCACAATAATAGTTCTGCACCAGAGAAATGAACAAGTACTTCCTCAGTATAGAAGATAGCACGCCCAAGTCAGGCTCCGTTTACTGTGACTTCCTTCCTTAGGGAACTGTTACTTTGATGACAGAGAATTGTTGATGTAGGTAAGCTTGGCCTTTCCTGGGACATCCTGTAACAAGCACTGTCTCCTTTGATCAGGTTGCGGGATTTTCTGATTGAGCCTGACCCCTTCGTCAAATCGCTGACAAAAATCTCCCAACTGTGACGTATCATCATTCTCAGAATCTCCTCACCTTCATCCAGCAAGAATTCCCTTGACCTCCTTTATATAAAATTTTTTATTGGTTATTTGTTTACATTTAAAATGTTCTCCCCCTTCTGGTTTCCCCTCCGAAAACCCCCTATCCCACCCCCTCCCCTTGCTTCTAGGAGGGTGCTCACCCACCCACCCACCTACTTCTGCCTCACTACCCTAGCATTCCCCTATGCTGGGGCATTGAGCCAAGGACCCTCCCCTCATTGATCCCCTACAAGGCCATTCTCTGCTACATATGTGGCTGGAGCCATGGGTCCCTCCATGTGTACTCTTTGGTTGATGGTTTAGTCTCTAGGAGCTCTGGGGGGCGGGGGTCTGGTTGGTTGATATTGTTGTTCTTCCTATGGGGTTGCAAACCCCTTCAGCTTCTCCAGTCCTTCCCCTAACTCCTCCATTGGCCTTGACCTCTTTTTTTTTTTTTTTTTTTTTTTTTGGTTTTTTGAGACAGAGTTTCTCTGTGTAGCCCTGGCTGTCCTGGAACTCACTCTGTAGACCAGGCTAGCCTCGAACTCTCAAACTCAGAAATCCGCCTGCCTCTGTCTCCCAAGTGCTGGGATTAAAGGCGTGCACCACCACTGCCCGGCTTGATCTCCTTTTTAAAAGGACTTTTTATTTAAATTTATTTACATTGTATTTTACATCTATGAGTGTATTGCTCGGATATATGTCTGCTCACCGTGGGCATGCCTAGGGCCTATGGAGACCAGAAGAGGGTATCTGATTCCCTGCACTGGAATTATGAATGTTTGTCAGCTGTTATGCAGATGCTGGGAATCAAACTGGTGTCTTCCATCAAGACAGTAAGTGCTCATAAGGGCAGAGGTGACTCTCCAGCCCTTCCTTGACCTTTGGTGCCTCTCCAGACATTTTCATCCACTCATCCTGTTCCTGGGATACTCATCCTACATGTCTCTGTTAGAACCGAGGTGAGTGTGATCTATTTCCGACTGCAAGACCATACTACAATCGTCTTTGTGCGTAGTCTTCCCCGTGACCTACTTTCCTGTTGCTAGCACATGTTGTGCTTACTTTTTTAATGAGTATAATAATGCAAGAATATTTGTGCCCATTATCTTAATGTACATTTACTTTTCCCGAGTGCTCCCAGAGCTCTTGACCCCAGAAAAGCACTTGGCAGTCTTTACAAAAGAGCGGGCACTAAAATAGGTTTCCTGTCTCTCCCACCTTGATGCAAGATCCTGGTACAGGCCTCCAATCCCAGCAATTGGGAGGCAAAGGCAGAGGCAGGCTGATGTCTCTGAGTCTGAGGCCAGCCTGGTCTACAGAGCGCATTCCACAACAGCCAGGGCTACACAGAGAAAATCTGTCTCAGGAAAAAAAAAAAAAAAAAGAGTGAAACAGAAAAGTTGAGGAAGTTGTTTGAAATTCAGCAGGACGGTGACGGGTGTTCTTTGAGAGCAGAACATTTTTGGCTCTTGGGCAGCTTAGGTTGGGGAGCTACGTGCTCAATGGTTAGCAGTCACCAAAGACACCCTGACTTCACGGCTTCCAAGTTCATTGTCTCACACCAAGAGGAACAGGGAAATGCAGACAAGGTGGGGAACAGGACGAATGTTATTTATTAAGACAGCCAGTGACCACACTGTGCTTTCATCTCACTCCTGCAGTAACTGTCACCACCCAGAACACTCCAAACCCCTCTCATTCTGACCCCTGCTCTCCTCTGTTGCTATGGCTTCAGCCGTCTGGGTCTTCCCTGGGATTACTTCCCATACGACTCGATGTCTGTACAGGCTAATAAGTCAGCAGGGCATCTTCTCAGGTGGATTAGTTCGTTGTCAATTCCTTCCATCTTGTCTTCACAGGGCAAAGAGCGTTCTCTTCCCCTGTACTACACCGCCCTGCCCCCAGAAGACTAGAAGGGATAACATGCTTATTTTCTCTAAGCTAAATCCCGTCTGTTTCCTCTAAAGTCCAAGAACATGGCCAGACAATGCTTGGAAACAATGAACGTATATGGCAAAGGAGAAGAGACTGACGTACGCAGACCTGACCTAGGAGATACGAAGGATATCTTATGATACTTAGGAAACACCCGCTAAGACAGACCCCTAAATAGGTGAAACAAAGCCAATTCCCAAATTCAAAGATCTTAGGAATAGGAGGGTAAAGGGGTCACGAGGAGCAAGACGAAGAAAACAGACCTCTCCCAACCCAGTGGTTTCCAACATTCCTTCCCTTTAGCCTCATGTCGTGGTGACCCCCAACCGTAAAGTTATTCTGTTGCTACTTCATAACTGTAATTTCGCTCCTTTTGTGAATCGTACTGTAAATGTCCGTGTTTCCCAGTGGTCTTGTGTGACCCCTGGGAAAAAGTAGGACAACCCCAAAGGGGTTATGACTCATGGGTTGAGAATCATCATCATCATTAAGAGAAAGTTTGGAATGCCTCACTTTGGGTGCATGTGTTATGGGGGAAACCAGGGTCCTCTTTCATGGTCCTTAGCCTCATTAACAAAATATTTTAAGAACAGGCTCAAGGGAAGTTTGAGGACTATTTATCAGAGTTTAAAAAGAAAAACCATAAGGCAGGCTTGCTGTAAATCTTGGCAACTGCCCAGAAGAGGGAAATGGAGAAAAGAAAGAACATTATGCCTTTTGAGTTGGGCATGGAGATTTGGCAAGGAGCCATACGGCAAATGGAAGGCAACTTCAGAGAAACAGTGAAAACCCTCAGAGTACCAGAGGGAAAGTTCTGCTTCCCTGAGCGAAGACGGCAGACTCCAGAACAAAAACAGAGAGCAGGGATTCTGGGAAGGGACATATATTATCTCATTTAGGGGGTAATTATTCCTCCAATATGGATATGGAGAAGCAGATTATTTGTCAGTGATGTATCTGATGACAGGATGAAACCTAGAAAGGTTGTCAGACAGAGTCAGATGCAACAGATAATGATGTCCAAGTCCAGAAAAGACCTTGAAATGGAGAGTCGTTGGTGTTCCGTTAGCATGGCATTGGGTAAATCCATCTTCCAGACAGGGTATCTCTTAGCCAATGGATTGACCTGCCCAATTAGATTAGTGCTAATATTTTGGATAGCGTGGAATGTTAGATCTCTACCCAGGCCATAGGTAGATTCTACTCTCCTGGCCAGGAAGAAAACAGCTTTTCCTTAATAGGCTTCTAATGGTACATTGCCCGCCTGAAGAGATAACCCTAAAATCATTTAAGAGACAGGATAAGATTGAAAAACACTCATAATCCATTTCTACTATAAAAAGCCAGCGATCCGGTTCCAAGGCTGATCACCAAACAGATTAGTGTCTAGACTGGAAGTTTGGCCTCACCCAGTGTCTGGCCTCCAGGCAAGGGTGCTCATTCAGAAGGAGATTAGAAACCAGTGCTCCAGTCCGATGCTCCTGGCCAGAGAAACAAGGACACCCTGCTGTCTGCTGGGTCCCGTCTCTAAACTGTCTGCCATTTTTACCTCCTGCTCTCATAACCACGAAGGATAAGAATGCAGGAAACCAGGCTGTCGTGCTCACTTCCACTCTCCCACTCAGGCCCCAGCGTGGTGGTGGGGGGCATGGTAATCCCCACTTCTTAGATAGCTAGAGCCCTGATGCTTGTGAACCCCTCCCTGCTCCAGTTGGATTTCCCTGGGCATCTTCTTTTCCGGTAGTTTTCCTTGGGCCTCAACTTGCAGGTCTAAGCTGGACAGTATGAACCAAAAGGGGAGCACAAGTCTAGAAGGAGAGAGGAAATTCTAGGCTGCTCCAATGCTCCGTGACTTTTAATTCTCCAGGACCAGTTGCTTTTTTCTGCCCACCTTTGCCTGTACAATATGTACACATATTGACAGGTACTGATGTCACTCTCAGTAACTTGAAGTGTGACAGTGTCTATGAGTCTTGTAGACATCTAACCCTTCTCCATGTCAAGCCCTTTCCTGGATTTCAACTTCAACGTCTCCATCCTTGGCACTTCTTCCCAGGTCCCATTCTGTCACCAAACACATCACCTCACCGACTAATAATTTGCTCCTCTATATCCGATTTCTCTCCTACTATAGTCCCATCCTTGGGGCTGGGAGGACGGCTCAGCATGTAAGAGCATTTGTTGTCCAAGCAAAAGGACCTGAATTTGGATCTCAGCACCGTGTAGAAAGCTAGGCCAAGCTGTTTGAGTACCTGTAACCCCAGCGGGGACAGGAAGATCCCTTGTGCTTGCTAGCTGCCAGCCAAGGTCCAAGTTCAGTGAAAGACTCTGTCTCAGAGAAATTAAGGCAGAGAGTGACAGAATAAGATACTCAATGTCACCCTCTGGCTTCCACATACCCATGCATAGGCATCACACATATCATGCATACGCGTATTACATACATACATACATACATACATACATACATACATACATATATACACACATACACACACATGTACACACACACACATACATATACACATACACACATACCTAAATACAGACACATACATATACACATACATACATACACATATACACATGTACACATACATGTTCACAGACACACACATACATACACATGTATACACACAAACACACACAAAAATACACACATACATATACACATACACACACATACATACACACACATACATACACATATATACATGCACACACACGCATGTTCACATACATACATACACATATACACATGTACACACACACATGTACACACACACACACCTTTACCTCTTCCTCATAACCAGAACCACAACAGGTGGCTGGTACCGAAAGGCAGAAACGTCATTGACCCAGACTTTGTCTTCACAAAGGATGAAACCCTTTGACTAGTCTGCAAATAAAGTTGGACACAGAGTCACAGAGAGGTCGCAGCAGGAATCTGAACTGAAAACATACTCCATGTAGCCTTACATTCAAACCCATATCCATATTAGTCTATAGTCACATGTCACGCAAGCAGAGATCCATTCCAAGGAACGCCTCCACAGCCAGTCTCATTACTGGGAAATTCTCAGCACACACTTGCACAAGCTAACGTGCCTGCCTCATGAGGCAAGATCACTTGTACACGACCACCATTGCATGTGAAGCCGTCGTGAAACACAGACCATCAATTGCACGACATTTCCATATGCTAGAGGAGTTTATAAAATAAATCTTTTTATTATTCTGTGAATTATCCTCAGTACCAGGGATTGAACTCGGGGCCTGAATATACAAGGCAAGGGTTCTACAATTCTCATCCCAGTACAATGTTTAAACTTTTATTGCCCATTTATTTATTCATTCTTCATGAGCGTGCTTACAAATGCCATGGCACACATGTGGAAGTCAGAGGCCAACCTGAGGGAGTCAGTCAGTTTTCTCTCTCTAACGTGAGTTCCAGGGATAAAACTCAAACCGTCTGGCTTGGCATAGGTTCCTTCTATTCCTCAGGCTACATTGCTATCTCCAATACTGCATTTTGTAACTGCTTAGTGCTAGTTTATTTGTTACTTTTAAGGTTTGTTTGTTTGTTTGTTTGTTTCCACTATATCAGAAGCCTTGAAAATGACAGTGGGCCTTCTCTGATTTGTGCGACCTGAGGCTGATCTCCCTGACTTGTGTGCACAAACTCCCCCTCCCATGACACCCGTGTCTTAGCAGACACTTCCCCAGGCAGCGAGCTGCTCCGGAATAGTTTCCCTAAGGCACGAAGCAAACACATGTAAGACTCCAGCTCTACCAGGGTTATAACTACACTAACAGATGCATTTCAGCAACATAGCTAACACCGTTCACTGCATTTTGGTTTTTTGTTTGTTTGTTTTGTTTTAAGATTTATTTATTTATTTTATATGAGTATACTGTCACTGTCTTCAGACATCCCAGAAGAGGGCATCGGATCCCATTACAGATGGTTGTGAGCCACCATGTGGTTGCTGGGAACTGAACTCAGAACCTCTGGAAGAGCAATCAGTGTTCTTAACCACTGAACCATCTCTCCAGCCCCATTCACTTCGTCTTAAACCCATTTTAATTAACCAAATCTTTCTTACAACCTCACGAAGGAGAAACAGAGACCTGAAGAGGTGATAGTCACCATACAGCAAAGTCAGGCTTGAAGCTGAGGCAATCGGACCTCATAGCAAGTGCTTAGTACTTAGTACTGGGCCTTCTAAACCTCTGGTTCTCACCCTTCCTAACACTGTGACTTTTTAATACGGTTCCTCATGTTCTGGTGGCCCTCCAACCACAAAATTATTTTTGTTGCAACTTCATCACTGTAATTTTGCTATGAATCATAATGTAAATATCTGATATACAGGATGTCGGATATGTAACGTACCTGTGAAAAGGTTGTTTGACCCTCCCCTAAAGCGGTCACCACCCACAGGTTAAGACCCTCTGTTAAACCTTATTGTGTATCAGAATCCCTTGGAAATTTAACTACCAATCCCAAAATGGCTGGGCTGGTCCAGTGTCACTAAGTCAATAGATTCATTTTGTAGCGTGTTCTTGTGCTAAGAACAAAAAATCCGAAAATGAAGTTGTTCAATTGAATTCCTTGGTTGTGATTTAATCCAGTTAAACAACCATGTTTCAAAAAAAAAAATGTTGATGCATTTTAAAAGGAATGAACTTTTGAAAAGGACTTTATGATGATCTAGCTCTTGTTTGCGTTTTTTTTTGTGTGTGTGTTTGTTTTCTGAACAGCACAGCTTCCAAACTAACAGTCTGGGTTCAAAACCCTCTCTGACAAGTGTAGCAATTTAAGTGGATTTTTTTTCCCTCTCTGACTCTACATCCTCATTACCAAGTACATGCAAATGTGCCTCTTGGCAGGGTTTCTGGGTTGAGAGATAGTCCCGAGAAAGATGCCTATCACTGTGGTCCCCACAAAGTCCTCTTTATACCCTGCCTCCTTCCCAGCTCTAAGAATTTGTACTGTGTTCAGGAGCAGTGGCACCTGGCCAAAAAAGACAGTCCCAACAGAGGAGCTTGAAACAAAGGATAATTTACATAACCCTTGGTGGGGGGTAATTTTTAAGTTCCTCAGAGAAGCATCCAGAAGCTAACCATAGTGACCTGAAGTCAAAGGCCAGACAGTTTAATCAGGACAAGAACCAATAGAGGTATGGTACCAAGAAAGGACCAGAAGGAATAGTCTGCCTGTCCTCTCCTGCCTCTCCCCCAACAAAGCTGCCAAATCCAACTAGGTAGTCTTGGCGGCTCAATCCATAGTGGCATAACTAAGCAGAGAGAGCAAAAGAGAGGTCAGAGAATGGGAGGCCAAGAACAATTAACCAGAAAGCAATAAAGGGATTAAACTCTGCCAACAGCTGTTCAACTCTGGAAGTACTTGGCTTTCAGATAGTTCATGGAAAGCTTCCTTTGGTTTAATTTTACACCAGCCATAAAATAGTGTAAACTATCTGTATGTACTCAAACCGTTTGCCAGGGAGACTCACATAGCTGGTATATCTGTAGTATACCTACCATGATGCTAGGTTCCAGGTAAAGTCATAGCCAATATCTGCTGAATGTCGTGCAAACTGAGAAAAGCGCAAACATAAATCGGGAACGTTCTTTACCTCTGAGAAATGGCACAGCTCCCCGGCATCAATTATATTTTAAAAACTTGTCTCGTGTGGTGTATAATATCACTTTTTAATTGAAACACATTGCACCTCTTTATAGATATGCACACTATGATAATTTGACACGTGAACAAAATGATTAAGTCCTGGTACTAGGCACTTCCGCTTCTTCGAATATTAGTCGTTTTGATGTGCTGGAGATTCCCAGCTATTATAAGAAGCATGATTTGCCATTATACTCAGTAAATCTCCTAGTGTACTACAGAGTGCAATAGCTCTGTCTTTTGTGTTTTGGTTTCCTCATACAGCTTCTTCCTCCTTCTCTCCCCATCTGTAATGACCACTGTTCCACAAGACTGGTCTACAAGATCAGTTTCATAGTCCCTACAGATGAATGAGAACATGCGGCATCGTCTTTGACTCTGAGTTCCTCCAGCTTCGTGTGTGCTGTTGCAAACGGCAGGACTTTGTTCGTTTCTCTTTCGGTTGAAACTATTCTATGCTCGCACTGATGGGCATCTAGTCTGAGTCGAAATTCTAGCTATTGTAAACAGAGCTTCAACAGATACAGGAGTGTGAGTATCTCTTTGGCATAACTATTTCATCTCCTTTGGATGTATATCTATCTCATAGTAGGACTTTTGGATTACACCATAGTTCTATTTTTTTTTTAGGGTTTTTTGAGAATTTTAAGGCGGCATTTTATAGATTATGTTACCAAGTTTATTATTTTGTTTGTTTGTTTGCTTTGGTTTGGGTATTTTGTGGCAAATGCTTGAGGGAAAATATTTTAAAGGACCAAAGGTTTATGCTGGATCATGGTTAGGGATTGAAGTCTATTGTTGCTTGGTACCACTGCCTTTTCTCCTATGGTAAGGCAGAAACAGTTTAGAGGGAAAGAGGGCAGGACAAAGCCCTTACCTCACAACATGATGGAGAGAAAGAAAGACAGAGAGAGAGACAGAGAGAGACAGAGAGATAGAGGGACCAGAGTAAGATGCCCTTCAAAGATATAGTGCCAGGGACCTGCTTCCTTCAGCTCAGCATGACGTCCTAAGGTCCCTACCACCTCCGCAAGTAGTACTTCCCCTGTAGCCCAAGCTTCAGCGAATGAGTCAATATTGGGCTGACATTTCATATTCTGCCCCGGCCCCAAGGGAGCGTGAACTACTCAGAATGCAGAATCCGTGTCACAGAGGATGCTCTCAACATATCCAGCATTGTTCAGGAGCCCGAGGTGAAGGCCTCCAAGGCTCAAGGCAAACTTACCTGTGAGTCCTTGAAAATTCACAGCAGATGGTAAATTTACAACAACATATAATGGGACATAGTTACTCTTCCTATCCCAAAAAGGAGGGTGAGAGCTTAGTAGGGACTTGTAAGATCAAAGCAAACCCAGAACTTCGCAGGCCAGTAAATCCTATAGCTCTGTGTCTGAAGTCCAGGATGTGAGCTCCTGGGGCCTGGGGCAGTTCTGCACTGGTGGCTTTACCCTTGGCAGCCACATGGTCCTGTCTCATGGACTGCCTTTGCTCATCGACATAGCTTTCCTTCACAAATACTCCCACATTCCTGGCACCTCTAACTTTTTAAAGAACTTGTTATTTCTTCAACTTGACCCTCATGGCTTCCCATTGCCCCTCAGAGAGGCCCTCACAGAAACTGACCTGGCTGCACGTGATTGGCTTCCCACGCTTTCCTACGAAATCTAAATGGAAGCTTTCATGTCCCTATGACTCTTACCGTTGGGATATTTGAAAAAATCACCATTGCATGACTATACCAAAGTCTACTGGCACTTGAGCATTATTGGAGTCCCCTTTGGTCATGGCAATAGTGGTCCCTGAGGACATGGAAATAAGGAAAAATACTCTCCTAGAAAACACTGCTCAACCATGAAATCCTGGTGTAGCTCCTCTCCAGGGTGCTATCTGTCAAATTTATTTCTTCACACCTTTGAGCCTGCAATAGATAATGTCTCATCTCTGTGGTGGCCTCAATATATCTTTCCTATTCCAATGCTCCGTAATTAGATTATTTTTTTCTTAATTAAGATTATTTTATTTAATTTTATGTGTGGGGGTGTTTTGCCTGGATGTATATCTGTGCACCACATTTTGACCTGGTGTACAAAGACCACACTTGTGCCCGGTGCCCAGAGAGGCCAGAGGAAGGTATCAGATTGCCTGGAACCCGGGTTACAGCCAGTTGTGAGCCTTCACGAGGATGCTGGGAACTGAGCCTGTAAGAACAGTCCATGCTTTTACCTAAGCCATTTCTCTAACCCTTAGCTGATGTTTAAAGGTGATAGATAATCTCTTCAGAAACCAGGTTCTTCTACTACTTGATTTTCACATCAAGCTCCAAGGTTTTCAGGTCTTTAGAAGCTCTGTGATTTACCCTCAGTTCTCACTGAAAACTTGATAAAAGCAGCTAGAAAGAATCACATCTGTCTTGAAATGTCCCTCATCTGATGTATTGCTCGTATTGTCTTTAAATCCCACCTCCGTCAAAGTTTCAGGACATGGAAAAAATGTAGATGAGGTCTTGCAGAAGGTAACATGAATGGCTTCTAGTCTGAATCCAAAGGGACTCTGTGTTTCCACGTGACACGCCTGGGCACTCTCTTCACTCCCCAGGTTCCTGTCACAATCCCTTCTGAGTTCTCACCACAACCACCCACTTATCTCTGCTTGCATCATGCTAGGGCTCCTGTATCCCTACCCTGACTCCCCCATTTCTAAGCTTTTCCAAGGTCCTCTGACAAACCAGCCTGGTAGGCATCTGAACTTTGTCATCAAGAACCCGTGACAACAGTGATCATACTTCTTGAAACCAATCTTCTGGGTTACTCTGGTTTTTGTCACTGTAACAAGTATCAGAGAAAATATCATGCTTAAAAGGAGAAAGATGTTTAAAGCCTACTGTCTTTGAGCTTCACTGGCTATGCAGACACATCATGGAGGAAAGGGACTTTGGAATAAAATGGTTGGTCCCACACTAGCCAGCAGAGCAGGCAAGGTCAGGTATCTTTCAAAGACCTAGTGACATACCTCCTTGAGCTACGCACCACTCTCTCAATCTACCACCTTCCAAAATTAAAATTAGTGCCACTAGGTAGAGACTTCAGTGTGTAATCGAGCCTGTGGGGGGTTGGGGTACATCAGACTTAGGGCACAGCATCTGTCTCTGAGAAAGTTTTAGGATGCTGGAGTCTACCATTCACTCCTCCTCATTGACTAGCAATTGGGAAACTCCATACCCCTTCCGTGATCAGGCATCTTACAGAGAAATGTGCTTTTGTTCTGGAAAATAGTCTCTCTGCTCACACTTCCGTCCATTGGCTGAGCCTTATCTTTTGAAGTCTATCAGGGTTAGAATTACCTCTCCCCAGATTCACACATTAAAACCCAGTCCCCTCGCACCTTTACAGTGTGATCTTATTTGTTTGGCAACTGAACTATTGAAGACATTGATAGTTAAGGTAAACTAGTGATTGTGTAGGGTAAGGACCCCAATTAAGTATGCCTGCCATCTTTTTTTTTTAATGTATATAATTATGAACTCAGGGAATATGGTGTCCTGGCTGGTTTTGAGTGTCATCTTGACACAAACTATAGTCATCAGAGAGAAAGGAGCCCCAGTTGAGAAAATGCCTCCGTGAGATCCAGCTGTAGGGCATTTTCTCAATTAATGATCTGTGGAGGAGGGTCCAGGGACTTATTTTTAGGAGTGAGATAAACCCCAAGTAAGTATGGTGTGGTACAGTTTTTACCCTCATATTCTCTCTATGCAGTAGAGAGAGTAATGAACCCTCAGGATGTCCACATCCCAATCTTTGCAACTTGTAGATGTGTGATCTCAGAAGAAAAAAGAAAAGTTTGTCATTGGAATTTGGGATGCCAATCAGCTTGAAATACAGCAACAATCCGGCATAGTCTCAACATCACAAGAGACCCAAAATGCTGGCCATAGGCATATAAGACAGTGAGCCAGAAAGAAAGCAATGGAAAGAGAATTTGGCCCTGTTTTGATGGCTTTGAAGATGGAGAAATGGAATGAAGGGTCAAAGAATACTATTTGCCTAAAGAAAAAGACAAGGAAATAGATTCTTTCCTAGAGCCCCTCCAGGAAGAACACAGCCCTGCTAATCTCTTGATTGATCCCAGGGAGACCTGTTTCAGAGTTTAGCCTTCGGAAATGCATGATAACACATTTATGCTGCTTTTAGTCATGACATTTATGGTAATCTGTTGCATTGATAATAGTTAAGGAATACGTCCTATTTTGCAGATAAGAGATCAGAGATTTAGAGAGTTTATACGACTTGTCCAATTAGTAGATAACAAAACCAAAATTGGAAGTCAGATCCCTAAAACACAGGCCCTCTGTTTCCATCTACCGGGATAATCTGCAAAATCAAATTTTAATCCCCTTCCAGGCAACGGCAGTTCAATCACACATCATGCCTGCCTTTAGAGTTCTCGAAAAAGTAATTTCTTAAGCTAGTCCTCAGATGACAGTTTCCAGTCTCCTGGCTTCCTGAGAAATATGGCACCCAGGCGGAACACAGTGCCGGTATGGCTCTGATATCATTTCTGGGGGATTTCCATTGGTCTTTTGCCAAAGTAAGAATTATAACTCAAAACTTAAGCTTGACTTTCGAGTTAAAAATGAAGTGATAGCTTTCTTATATTGACAAATTGGCTGTGAACTTAATGTTCGAACAAAATGACTCATTCGAGTTGGAACACTAAATTATTTGAGCAGCCTGGTCGATGTCACTATGAGAAAGGTGTCATTGCTCTGTCCCTACACCCATCATCTCTAAAAGGTTTCGGTGCTTGGCTATAGGTCTTGGCTGTAGGTCTTGGCTGTAGGTCTGCCAGCTCAGACTCTGGTCCTGCCCCTCCATCCTGCCTCCACTCCCTGCCTCTCAGACCTGAATAACACTCAGTTGAAGATATACTTGGCTACCCTTGCCCAACCAGAGACAGAGGCTGTTATTGAAGATAATTTTTACAGGGATGATTACCTCGAATGGAAGAGAAGCTTGGAGCCTTATTTTTAGGAGTAAAATAAGCCTGAAAATAGACAGGAAAGAATGACTATTACACAATACACAAAAGTCAAGTGCTATATCTCATGGGCCATCATTAAATATAACCACTATTTAAAACTAAACCTTAATAAGCCTACAGCTTAAATTCTATTAAGGATGGAGGTAAATCAAAACTCAAACTCCTCAGGTCCTAATAACATCATGACTGTGCCTATTCTTGAGGTTTTGTTTGTTGGATGTATGGCTGAAATATTACAGAATTCCATCACTGTGTATCTCTTTCCAACTCCAAGTCCAGGGTCGTCCACACTGCTGGATTCCAGTCAGCAACAGGGGGAATAGTTATACCAAGAGATCAGTAGATGGTCTAAATGAGGGCGTCCTTCCTATCCCTTGGCTGGTTGTCAAACAACTCTCAGCACACCGCTTCCCAGCAGGAAGCCTTCCCACCCTCACCCCCAGAACACACACACAACACCACACCCCACTCGCTCGGTGAGAAATGATATCACCAAGTGTCTTTCTTCATGCCATCCACTAGCCCTCAAGCTCAAGGTAAACATTTCTGCAGATCTTCTTTTAAACATTTTTTCCTCCATGGGGCTTGGAAGACTTTATTCACACATTTATAGCTCATCTGTTCCCTCTTCATTTCGGAATCTGTTTGAATTCTATAAAAACACAGGCTCAGCTTTGGGGATATGCTATCTCAGAAAGTAGAATTTTAGGAACTAATGAGAATGTTGCATTGCTTTCTGGTGTCTCTTGGCCTCTTATGTGTGGGATATGACAAACCTGGGATAGCCCTCTTCTTAAATTATCTTTTTGTGTTCGTGGTACTGGGATCTGCTTATGAAAGATATCCTGAGATTTCTCTTAGCATGTCATTAAGTTCATAACTTAATCAAGACTTCCTAGTTTAATGGCGACCCCATTCAAAATGTTTTAGAGAAGTTGTAGATTTGTTCCTTTGTTTAGGTAAAGGTGGTAGAGGGTAGAAACCTGTTTGATTATTAATAATTATGGAGTTCTCATTTTCTACTGTGAGAATCAATCGCCAGGGACACGAGTGTGTTAGTAGCAGAGCAGGTATCGCACATGGGAGACCCAGAGTTCAATCCCCGACACTAAGAAAACCTCTGATGGTAGTGACCGATGAGTCTCCAGAGCTCATCAGCCTCAGGAAAGAGTGTAGGGTTGGTAAAGAAGGCTGACAGCAAGAGTTGAATTCTTCAGCTTGATGGCGGGAATGTGGGGGAAGAGCTAGCGGAGAATCTGGGTGGGCCGTTCAGTTGGTAAAGTGCCTGCGTACAAACCTGGGGATCTGAGGTCAAATCCCATGTGGAAGAGCTGGACACTATGATACACTTCTATAACCCCAGCAGTGGGGTGGAGTGGCAGTGGATACAGGCAGATTCCTGGAGCCCATTGGCCAGCTAGCCTAGGCAAAATGACTATCTCCAGGCTTGATGAGAGACTTTACCTCAAAAAAACATGGTGGGAAGCAACTGAGGAAGATACATCATGGCAATTTCTGTTCTCTACAGGCACACCACACATGTACGCATGTGCGTGCCCACGCCCACACGGACACGGACAGGTACACAAGCACACACAAACAGGCTTGGGAAAAGGGAGAAAGAACAGAGGTTTCCTGTGAATTATAGAGCCAAGAAGCCTAGAACTTGAAGTTTAGGTTTGTAGGAAGACCGAAGGATTTAATACTGCTAACATTCATCGCATGTCTGAACTGTGCCAGGAACTATGTTAAGCTCGAAGTGTTTTGCATATATTATCTTTCCATACATTATCTCACCAATTATCCTAGCTAAATGGGCCAGATGAGTGATTCGTCATCTCAAAAGTATTCTACATACTTCCAAGAAAGAGATTTGGACAACCCGGTAAATAGTCACACCTTAAAAATCCAATTTTCCTATGTGACTTCTACAGATTTTGTTATGGAGACTCTCTCACCCTGTGGCACAGGCTAGTCTTGCTCTCAGTCTTCCTGCCTCAGTTTCCGAGTGTCGGGATTAGAGGCTGTGGCCACCATACCTGACCTCAATGAACTCATCTTGCTGAATCAGACAATCAAAGTGGAGTTTAGCAGATCTGTGGCATTAAAGAAAACACCCTTGACCAAGTCTTCTTGTGACTTCAAAAAGGAGGTTAGGGAAGGGTATTCACGGGAACTGAAGTGGTATAGGCCACATGTTTTAAGGCGATTCACTTGTAGGCACTGAGTAACCTTCATGATATAATGGTATGGTATAAGAATTAATGAAGCTGTGAGGGGAGGGTCAGGAGGTCATTTTTTTTTTTTTTGAGAAAACAAAAAGTCATAAATGTGTACGTAGAAAATGCAACCCCATGATGAACTAGTATTGGGGACCACTATCATAGAGAACTAAAAGATGGTACGTTACTTTCTCTGTCCATTGGGTTTCTTGACTAGGAAGTTGGAGTCTTAGGAGGACAGATATAAGTGAGTATGGGACTTTTTTTGACTTGCAGTTGGGATTTTGACTACTGACTTTGTGTCGTTTACCATTTAGAAGTCACTACGAAGGTTGGTGACAACATGAATCTTGATGGATTAAACCATGATGCTTCTGGTCACGGGGATCAGCACATACCACCCCAAAAGACGTCAGTTGGACTTACGAAATATTTTGAGCTCAATACAACTGAAGAACAGCAGTCAGACTAGCTCTCTTCTCTCTCTCAAGCCAAAGAAGTCCACAACGTACCACTCCTAAGGGCTTAACCCTTTGTCTTTTCCCTTCTCACTTCCTAGCAATGCTGTCGGTTAAAAGCTCCGATGGCCAATGGCTTCTTTGCACCTTTTATTTTTCTTACGTAGCTCCTTTTCTTCCCATGTGAAAGCCTATCTATCTATCTATCTATCTATCTATCTATCTATCTATCTATCTCTATCTCTATGTGATTGATTTACATATATATATATATATGTAAACACACATATGTTTCTCTTGTTAATAATCTCTTGTCAGTTTAGTATGCAGGGGTCAGCTACTGGACCAGGGAGGATACAAAATTGTTTCTCCTCCACTAAGTCTGTACAATCCATTCATACAAAGTCTAGTATTCCATGGATATCAATTAGGCTTTAATTTTGACCAAAGTGCACCAATGAGTTAGTAGCTTCCAAACTATCCATAGACAAGATGTAAATGAATGAGACCTCGAAGAATTTTCCAGAAATTGCTTTCAGAGTACTAGTGAATCTAACGCACTTGCCTGCCCAGTTGGTCTCTCCCAATCCAGTTGGCAGATGGATGGTATCAGAAGGGATGGAGGAATGGTTTTTTGTTTGTTTGTTTTGTTTTTTTGTTTTGTTTTTGCTTTTTGTTTTTTGTTGTTGTTGTTACAAGACAAAGATGAGAGATCTGCACTGGGGTAGGAAGAGTGGCTCAGGTTATCAGGGCTGCCCATCACCCTGAGTAGCTTGTTGCCCTGAAGAGGTGACAAGACAGAGCTGCTGTGACACACAACATCAAAGACATTGGCAAGGGTGTCGGGTCTCAAACCTGGGACAAAAGGCTGGGGTGCCTATTTAAGATACCAAAGCGGACCTGGCCACCAGGTTCTCCCAGCATCCCTCAGTCCCTAGCAGTCACAGGGTATGGCTGGCAAACCCCACCCACTATCCTAAACATCTCCAGCCCAGAGGCTGGGCTATCCGTCTCCTAGCTGCCCTTCCCTATATAATCCAGCCATGTTATTGCCCTGGTCCTTTTTCTCCTTTAGGTCTACCCTTTACTCTCTTGGCCAGTCTCTTGGTCCAGGCTGCCTCTTTTGGTTGGTGACTCCTCTCCAGTTCTCCCTCCCCCTCTTTATTCACAAGGCCCAGCTCAGTCTGGTCATGTTCACCCTGGCCTCTCCCAGATGTCTCTGCCTCTGCCTATGCTCTCCCTTTTATCTACAGTAACTTTCTCCTCCACCATACCGAGGAGCAGCGGTGCCCTTTCCAGTTTTATTTTATTGTTATTTTTCATTTCAAAGGGTAAAATGGATGACCAGGTCCCTGGTGCTCCTCACAAGCCCCTCTGTGGTTCCCTCGCTGTGAACACTTGTACATTTTCCCGTTCAGTTTGTAACCAGCATGAGTCTTTTTCCAGTACCTCTCCTGGCTCGGTTACTTACAGGCTCCTTCATCAAGGCTTGCTTCCTTGGATGCTTCTGGCAGTTCAGTCTGTAAAAGCGTCGGTTTATTCTGAGGGCTCTTTCAGAAACCTCAGTGAGGTGTTAAAGATCCAGCGATGGGGCTATTTCTGACCCTAATTTCAATCTCCGTTTATATGTTAGATTTCTTATTTCTGGCTGCAGGCTGTTCACAGAGAGGGAGGCGTGAGCCCAGGTCACACATGCTCTAGTTCTGTTCCCAGAAGCTCCCTGGGGGCACAGAAATCTCTCTGTGCCAGTCAAGAGAAAAACAACTGGGATTTGTCTGCTTTTTTTTTTTTGCTCTAAGACGCCTGCCAAATGAGTGGCTGTGTCCTTATCCAATCTCCCCACTGGAGCTCTTCTGGGCTACCTGCTTCTCATGTTTATCCCACTGTAAGGCAACGCAACAGCACACTGACTGGACAATCTAGGGTAATTTAGAATTATAGCTAAGCTCCTTTCTGATCCCTGACTTCCTGATTTGGAAGGTGCAAAAGACAATAAATGTCCTGTGTTGTTTTAAATTGCCAAATTCTGAGGTAATTCGATGGTGAACACAGTGCCCTTTTCTGTTCTTCCTCGTTTTAAAGAGTGCTATATATTTAAAACAAAATATTTCCTTATTTTTTTATTGTACCTTTTTGTTTTGTCTTGGTCTGGTTTTGTTTGTGGTTGTTTTGTTTTTCGAGACAGGGTTTTTCTGTGTAGCCTTGGTTGTCCTGGAACTCACTCTGTAGACCAGGCTGGCCTCAAACTCAAGACAATAACTCCTGCCTCGCCTCTCAAGTGCTGGGATTAAAGGCATGCGCCACCACTATCTGACTATGACTTAAATTCAAGGCTCACCTCAGTATCTATTTGTGGTGTGCTAATTTACAAAACGAGGGATAGCTTTGTCCCAGACTCTGTGCTTAGAGACTGATACTCTAAGTTCTGAAGAATGTGAAGTGGTGCTAAACAAAGAACTCTCAGGTAAACAAACAAACAAAAAACTGACCTGTAGCTGGGAGTTTCTTCTTGTTGTTATTGTGATTAGAGGTCAGGAGATGTTTCTTGACATGAGGAGGTAAGGAAGAACCACCTTGTCAACAGTCATGTAGCATATGATACATTCTTAAAATAATAGAGATACACACACACTTTTATGGCATCTGGCAGGAGCAAGTGGTTAATTCTTGAGAGGAAGAATAATGGACAAGGTATGGGTTGAAGGTGAGAGTAAGTTTCTCCGGATGGAGGAGAACACAGGAAGTGACTTTAAAAGGAGATAGTTAGGCTGGAGAGTCATTCATCCATCCATCCATTCATAAATGCACAATGAATGAAAAGAAAATCTGCCAACACTGTCCTACTTTTTTGAATCCTACAGTCTACTGGGCAAGGTAAAACTAGACAGGCAGATAAGTAAGTAAATATCAACGCCAAGAGAAACTACAAAGGGAAAAATGCAGAATAAAGGAAAACTAGGTAAGTCCATTTGCATGGATGCTGACAAAATGCTTCTGGGGAGAGTCATTGCTTTAGCTAGAACTGATGGAGGAGAAGAGTCAGATATGCAGATACAGTGAGAAGTCGATACCAAATCACGGGACAGGATCATAGGCCCTGAGAAAAACAGAGTGCACTTGTACTCAAGGATATATGGGACAAAGGTTGGGCTATCAGAAAATGGCTGCAATGCGTTCTAATAGGTTCCAGAATGAGTTATCTAAGACAGATCGTTATTCTTCAAGTTGTCTGATATTTATCACACCTTTTCTTTTTCTGTCGCTGTCTGTTTAAAAACTATAAGCAGATATCTAAGCATGTATCGGAGATATTGCCATATAGAAAGAGCTTGGGGTAACTAAAGGCCAGACAAAGCAGAGCGGCGATAGATGAACAGATGAACGCAAGGATGAGTAGCCTGGGAATCACGGCTGAGATCGTAAATAAAGCCAGAGAAAGGGTACGACCAGAGAAAAACTGTAGAGACAACATGCTTCTAATATCAATCGGCTAACAGTCTATGTATGTACTGCTACGCATCCCACAGGAGGTCAGCAAATGTTTCATTGGTTACACTCTCTAGCCAACTGTGACAAGGACAGACAGGTTAGTTGATCCAGAAAGACTTCCTCAAGAACATATCAACATCATCCCAATCATGGACTCGATTCTTACTTCCTCATGACCCATCTGGCCCAGCCTTCTTCTCACTGTGCTCTCATGGCCAGTCAAGTATTATTTCAGCCATACATCTTAGAAATGGAGTAAGTGTGTGTGTGTGTGTGTGTGTAGAAATGAAGTGTGTGTGTGTGTGTGTGTTCTTAGTCACTTTTCTCATTTCTGTGACAAAACGATACTTGACAAAAACAGCCTGAGGAAGTGAGGGTTTCCCTTGGCTTACAGGTCTAGGGGATACCATGATAGAGAAGGCATAATGACAGGGGCTTGGGGATACCATGATAGAGAAGGCATAACAGGCACCTGGGGCAAAGGTCACATTTCAGCAGTCAGGAAGTATGGAGAGACGGATACTGGTGCTTCCCTCACTTAATCCTTTTTGAATTGGTCTGAGACCCTGGTCCACAGGACGCTGCTGCCCACATTTAAGATCAACCTTCCCACAACTCAATTAACCTAATCTAGAAGCTCTCGCAGACGTGCTCCGAGATTTCTCTCCAAGACAATTCTAGATCCTGTGATGTCAACATCAATGTTAACCATTGAATGGTGTTATTGCTGGGGGGAGAGTCTGCTTCTTTGCACAGGGCTATGAGATGCTACATAAACTCAGCTCCCCATCCCAGTCTCAGAAATCCCTGCCTGAATTCTACCAGGACTCTTGCTCTCAATGGTGTATATAGAGTGCAAAGTATTCGGTACACAGACTGTTTCCACAAGGCCGTACTAAGCTTAGAGCAGATTCAAGTCCAGTAACTACCACTCACTAAATGGAACAAGTGTCCATAGGTGTGACTCATGTCCTGTGCTGTGAATCACAGACAATGTAGACCTGGGCAAAGTGGAAATAAGGTTCAGCTTCTAATGAGGAGAACTGTGTGTGATGTCCTTGGCCATGACTTTGAAGCACTAGACACCTTTACTCACTGTAAGCAACAACTGGCATTTATTTAGTCAGGCACATCCTGTGACATCAGCACGGATCTTTCTTGCTTTGACTTTCTCTCATTAACTCTCGCTGCCCCTCCGTGACCATGAATGCTAGACCTCTCAGAGGTTACTATAGTTCTGACCTTTAATTATCTCTGACTTTTACAAGAAGAAAAGCATTCGTCTCAAACTTCAAACACCTCCAAGTCCTCCACAGACCCGGGGTGGTCTTGTTTGAATTTATCATCACTTCTAAACGCTGTGTGGGAGCTTAGATCCTAATTGGACCTTTTCTAACTGTCTTGTGGATCTTGGGGAGTGGTACTCACCAAGCACATTAGCAGTGTTTGGGAAGAGTAAGAATTATCACTTGCTAATGAGACACAAATACGTTTTATATATTCCAAACGTTTTTGGACTTATGTAGGAATGTTGCCTCTTTTAGAGGATGATGCATTAATCATGCAGAAAGGACCTCAGTCATTTGCAATGTTCTCTGAAGAGCGGACAAAGAGGACAGTGCTCTGTGGATCCCACGTCTAAGAAAAGAAAGAATGCCAGTAATTGCTCTTCATCAAAGAGATGACTTATCTTTCAGTAATTCTGGAAATTGCTAAGTACGGCGAGGCCAAACTTTTTCAATAACATCAATGTATTAGGGCTGAACAAAGTAGAGAACTTAGGAATATCTGTTCTTTTAAAAATAGATATCAGAGGTGATTTTTTTTTTAAAGTTTGAGTTCTAGAAATAAAAGGAGCTAAGGATAGAACTTCAGAGAAGGACAAAACTCAGTACTGGTCTTTTACCTTGGTAGGGACTAAGCAAGAAGAACCAGAGGACCAAAGGCACAGAATTTTATCCTCCGAATCTGTTCTGAGACTGTTATTTTTTATTTTTATTGAAATGGCACCACTGCCGTCAGCCACAATCATCATGACCATTATGGTTTGCGTTTACTGACAAAGCTGTGCACTCAAGTCTTACACTCTCACTTAACCCTCACTAAGAATCCAGTGTCAGTACCCCAGCATCAGCACCAGTTCATAATTGAGATGCCTGTAGAAACAGGCTAACTTACCCCAGAGCACACACCAGCAACCAAGGAGAGCCCCGATTCCAAGTCCAGACTCCCATCTTCTATTTCAGTTCTTCGGCAATTACTCCCAAGAGGCAAAATTCATCCTAGTAAGCCCCTGGATCCTTATCTTCTGAAATGCCACTGTTCTGAGTCTCTTCCTATTTCCGACAATATTTTAAGTCTCCATGTTCTAAAACTGGGTGTTGCAGTAGATGCCTGTAATCTGAAACCGAGGCAGTTGAGGCGGGAACATCACACTGGAAGCCAGCCTCAGCTACATATCAGTGATAAGGGTAGCCTGAGCAACACAAGATACTCATTGTCAAAACAAAATTTAAAAACACACTAAAACAAACATACAAACCAAAGCTAACATGTATCCTCACGTTCTAGAATATGTCCTTTTCTTACAATTAGAATGTATTTCAATGTCTATGCTCTGTTTTTTTTTTTCAGTAACTTTAATCAGCACACCAGACAGCAGGTGCCATTACGGCATTTTCAATCAAAGTGTGCTTTAGCAAGTTGCTTGTTTCCTTCCGTCTTCCCAGCATGGTCATTCTTGCTCCTTACCTCCTTCCTCTTCCTTGTGAATTTTTATCTTATACCACCATCCCATCATTCCTCTTGGTCTCCGTTCTAGGTTTTTTTAGGCTTTACCCATACTTTTGCCCATTTGCATATGATGTGTGCCTTACAGGTTACAATCTGCATATGAGAGAGCACATATGCGTTTTGTCCTCCTGAGGCCGGGTCATGCCGCTGGATATTATCCTTCCCAGATCTTTCCATTTCCCTGAATACTTCATGATGTCCTTTGTCCTTTCCAAATGAATGAGATTCCCCTGTGTAAGTGCACTATGTTCTAACTACGCATCCATCTATTGATGGACATCAAGGTTAGTTCTGTTTTCTTGCTCATGACTAGAGCGGCAATTGGCAGGTGATAGAGAACTCTGGATATAGACAAAAAAATAAAACAACAACAAAAAAAAACGACAGATCACATTGCACACGTCCTTTATATAGCCCCAACCCTGCTGGCCATCCCCAACATCATCCTGCCTGAGGAAAATGCATTCCTTGCCCTTCTGAAGTATCTCACTCCAGCAGAATAGTTTCTCCTTTTTCTCCCCCATCCACCCTCTCAGCTTTTACGAAAATACTGATTAAGTTGATTTTAATCATTAAATTAACTCAAGCAAGCTAGTTTAATTAACTTTAATTTTTGGAGAATGAAATATCGGAAGGAACCTCTGATTGGCCAATCATATCCCAAACCCCAGCAGGTGCTATGAAAAATAGAACAAGAAGGAAAATAAAATACACATAGACCTTGCTTTTGTTGTCTCTACCTTTGTCTGAAGCTCAACTACTTTTGTAAGCCAACTGATTATTAGCCAGTCTTTCTCAAACTCATAATTAAGGTTTTTTTGTTCTTTTTGTCTCATTGTTTTCAAGTCAGGGTTTCCTCTGCATAGCCCTAGCTATCCTGGAACTTGCTATGTATCCCAGGCTGTCTTTGAACTCAGAGATCTGTCTGCCTCTGCATCTTGAGTGTTGGAATTGAAGGTGTGAGCCACATAACCCAGTCTCATTGTGTATTATTGATCAGACAGTGGGACTCAGCTCAGAACAGACTAGAAGGGTGTTCTGTTCCTTCTTAAATTCACTTTTCAAGGTGGCTGCCATCAAACTGAAGTACAGAGACATAGGCCACACACAAGGGCTGCTGGCTGAAGAATTAGGTAGGACCTAAACATTATCTCTTAGTTATTTTCAAATGAAGTGATTGGAAGGATCTATGCTAATGATTTAAAAAAAAAAAACTTCATTAAATGTATTTGTTCAGTGGGGTACATGCATATGCTACGGTGCCTGGGAAGGGTAGAGTGGGCCACTTGTGAAAGTAGATTCTCTTGTTTCACCACATAGATCTAAGACTCAAACTCAGGTCCTCAGGCTTGGCAGCAAGTGCCTTAACCTACTGAGCCATTTCTCCAGCCCCTGCTATCGTTTTAATGAAATTGTATATTTAATGCTGTGATTATCCTTTTAGAGGTAATTTATTTTAGCTCCATTGCTGTTTTACCTGCATGCATGGCTATATGAAGGTGCCAGAACTGGAATTACAACAGTTGTGAGCTTCCATGTGGTTGCTGGGAATTGAACCCTGGTCCTCTGGAAGAGCAGTCAATGCTCTTAACCTACTGAGCCGTCTCTCCATCCCTCTACTAGGTTTTTAATGAAATTATAGTGTTAATGCTGTAGTCAACTTTAAATGCCACCACCATTACCCAAAACGCAGCAAGGTGTTGGGAAGTTCAGGTGTTGATAATAACACATACATACACACCAAGAGAGTATGAAAAGTTTTATTTTATATATACCTTCCAGGGAGATACAGTAGGTTCCCAAGTGGATCCATCAATGGCTTCCCTGGCTTGGCTTAGCTTTTATTTTTCATGAGGCTAGGCTTGAGTGAGCGTTGTTACAGTCAGGTCCGGGTGTATGTGGTTTCAGCTTCCTACTGGGGTCAAAGGAAGAGCCATTGGCTGTCCAAGAGCTTGTAAAACTAATATAGAGTCTGTGAGTGAAGTGAGGCTTGAAGGTATTCGGTAACATCAAGAGTTGAGTTTCAGCTGTTATTACAGTGAAGTGGCCTGGCCTAGAAAACCCTCCTTCACTCCTAAGGCAACCTATTCTACAGAGCGACACCCAAAGACAGAGACAGATAGCCTGGAATGTCCCTCAGATTTCCAGAGTTGCATGGAGTAGACTGGCATTGATTTCCTAGAGCTGACAATAGGGGCCATGGAAACAATAGATACAGCATCCCTTCCTCTAGAGGAGAATGGTAGGGTAGCCAAGCAGGCCTTGCTTCTGGCCATGCCTGCTCCCTCCAGTATGGGCTGGTCTCTGCATCTCTTTTCACGCTTCCTTTACTCTTAGCTCCCTTCTTTCTTTACTTTAGCAGTAGAGGCCCCTGCTGCCCCTGGAGCCTTTGTAGGGTTTGCGTCTATCTGCAGAACAGGTTCAAGCATCCCTGAAAACCGTGCAGTAAATACGGATAGGCAGTACTGCACTACGGGGACAAATGATGGTAAAATGTCCTTAAGGGCATGAATAGCCCTTTAATCCCCACATCCTTTCTTTTCCAGGCTGGGGCGGGGGGTGGGGGGTACACATGCTTCTTTGAGACAGCATCAATCGCTAGAGAAACACAGGTAGACAAATCTCACACAGCTTGCCTGCCCACTCTCAACTTATCAATTACCTCTGGATTGCTATGGAAGAAATTAACTTGCACTTTGGTCCCTTTTCTAACAGAGAGAGAGAGAGAGAGAGAGAGAGAGAGAGAGAGAGAGAGAGAGGGAGAGAGAGGGAGAGAGAGAGGAGAAGTCAAGTTTATCTTTATCAAATCCCCTCTCGTTAGTATAAATAAGGAGCCTCAGACTGAATTGGCTGTACACAAGACATGAAAGCTATGTATGACTTCATAGATTCAGTATGTTTATCCTGTTCCCAAAACCAACCTGCAGCTCACAGCTTCATGTATGTTCTTCAGGCTTAAATGGACGCATGTAGTTATTATAAATCACGAGTATCAAATTGACAAATGAAAACTCGGGTTGACTCCAATGTCCACCTCCTTTTATTCCAGCACAGACATGTGTCCATGGACTCTAAAGGTTTATGTGGGTTTTTTTTTATCATCAGTTAATCAGAGATAATTGGGTGAGCATAAAACCAGACTCCATCTCGCCCTCTGTGTGATGCCAACACGATGACTTTTCTCTGGTTCCTGGTTTCATGGTACCCGATGCTTCAGAATAGTTCTATGTTGCTAAGACAACAAGGATACTGCAAAAGAAAATGGGAACTGAAGTCAAGGCCCTGCAGCAGCCTCAAAGGATGTCGTAAATAGTGCACGCCAGGCCTTATTCACAGTGAAACCCGCAACCTCTGAATTAAGGAGAAAAGAAAAGGCTATATCCTTCCAGCGTTTATTCAGAGGATGAGGGTGCTCTCGACAGCTTCCACACTCTGAAGCTGAGAGAACAGTGATGTATGGATGTGTGTGTGTGTGTGTGTGTGTGTGTGTGTGTGTGTGTGAGAGAGAGAGAGAGAGAGAGAGAGAGAGAGAGAGAGAGAGAGAGAGAGAAAGACAGAGAAACAGACAGACAGAGAGAGACAGAGACAGAGAGAGAGAGAGAGAGAGAGAGACAGAGAGTGAGTCATCCCTTCACTTTCAGAATCCCGTGGAAACACCCAAGGGGAGCCTGTCCTTAAACCCTAACTTCATCTTAAAGGTAGCAGGTCTACAGGGTTAGAAGAAAGCCAAGGCCAATGCTAAGCAGCTCCCTCCACCGAAAATTTGCATCTCATCTGAATGAAGGCTTGGTTCTGGGCGGTAAATAGGGGGCAGGGGGATCGAATATCTGCTGAGACTCATGGTTGGTATTTGAAACTCAGTCTATGAGCAGATGCAAAGATAATGGTTTTGATGTACCTTTTTTTTTTTTTAAATGAGACAGGGTGTCACCACACAGCTGTGGCTGTCCTAGAACTCCCCGGGTAGACCAGGCTGGCCTTGAACACAGAGATCCATGTGGGCTGCCATGCCCAGCTTTGGTGCACTTTTGAAGGTACAGAAAGCCCAGCAGCAGTGGAATGAGCCAGGCTGAATCCTAGCTCTGTCTGAGCAAACTCAACAACTGCAGCAGTCATCCTGCTGTAACCAGAACACTGGGGCAAGGACGAAGGCAAGGGAAATCAAACGCCTGAGCTGACTTTGTTAAAGGAAAACAACATTTATCTATGAACTAATGAGTGTCCTTTATGTCTTGAACATTCTATTGCACAGAGATAAGGATCTGCCAGGAGGAGGAGGAAGAGGAAGGTGAGGAAGAGGAAAAGAAGGAGGAAGAGGAGGAGGATAAGGATGAGGAGGAAGAGGAGAAGGGGTAAGAGGAGAGGGAAGAGGAGAAGGGGAGGAGGAGAAGAGGAGGAAGAAGAGGATAAAGATGAGGAGGAAGTGGAGGAAGAGGAATAGGAGAGGGGAGAAGAGGGAGGAGGAGAAGAAAAAGAAGAGGAAGAAGAGGAGGAGGGGGAGGAGGAGGAAGAGGGGAAAGGAGAAGAAGGAGGAGGAGAAAAAGAAAAAGGGGAGGAAGAGGAGGAGAAAGAGTGAGGTTGGGAATGTGGCTCAGTGGTCCAGAACTTGTCTACTGTGTGCAAACGTCCTTGTTTCGATTCCTAGCACTTCAAATGAATGGATAAACAGCATGAACAGATACATAAAAACTCTGTGTCCCTCTCTCACAAAGTCATCTGGCCAGAAACAATGGCTACACAACAGCAGGTAGTGGAGGATATTTTCTCTGTCTCTGAAGGAAAGAGACAGAAGTGGCTGCAGACTGAGCTACCCCTGTAGAATTCCTTCTTCAAGTAGGAGTCAAGATACTATGTACTCATGGGAACCAGTGGTTATGTCTTAAGGTCAACGGTTCTGTAGATTCTAATGCTCACAATCAAGTCAGGGTTTAATCTAGCAGAATCCAGTGAAAACCATCCATTCCCCCCTTTTAGTACCCTGATGATCTAAGCATAAAAAGAAGATAGAGAAGAACACAGAGCACTGTCTTTTAATATTTGTGAGGAGCATAAATCATAATGGTTTGTATACTACACTATACAAATAATAGACTGTTACTTTCCAAAGAAAACCGACTTCTTAGAGGGTTTCCCAAACAGTTAGTCACTCCATAGAGCTAAGAGTTTGACCCTTCAGCATTGCTACAGCACATGGAATACAGGCAGTAAGTCCTCCAGTCTTCCAACTGTGCCTGTTTCTGCTGCCATTGAGGGAGGGGCCTCTTGGAGGCCTTCTGTGGCCCCTTCCATCTCCTGCGCCACCAAATGTGGGCTCTGCAGGGTAGGCGAGTGCCGGATGAGGCAGCCTCTGGTCTTGACTTCCCACAATCCTCCCCGTTAAGAGAACTTGCGTTTCTTCATGGCTTCTGCCTTGACCGCCAGGCTCTTGGCACAGATGGTCAGGACCACGATGAGAACACCCACCACAAACGCCACCACCGGCCAGAGGAAGCAGTGCAGGAGGACAATCTCGTCATGAGTGCGTTGTAGGAGAACGTCCTCTGGTCTGCAAAGAGAGTGGGGGAAGGGAAAGGAAGACCAGTCAGTCTCTCAGCTTAGCAAACTCTATACAACCTGCAGACAAGTGTTCTTTGGCCCAGGGGAATAATCACCCTTGAAAGTAATGACTCTGATTGCAGACACCGTACCAGTCTGCTCCAAACCCATTTCCAAAAGCTGTGAGCTCTTGAATCAAGTAATTGGTGCAAATTTGCATATCGTTCATTAGATCATGTGGATGCTGCAAAATGTCAAAAATATAGCATCGGTTTGCTGTGGTTTTCCTGCATCCTAAATGGCTTCTCCTTTCTTCCTTACCCTTTAATCCCACTGGGCTTTAATCCAATGGGCTTGGATGAGATTAAATGTAACTGATGGAAGGGCGTTCTCCAACAAACTCCACCGCGGCATTTAGACGGGCCCCACGTGATTTTATTTTAAGGGGAAAAAAAAATAATGTATTGTTCAAGTTAGGGTGACAGAGGTATATACCCCACAGGCATGTCTAACCTGCAGCATTGGTCACATGCATCCCAAGATAACTGACTGCAGACCAGCACACTGAAATGCCACTATGTCACATCATAGCTTCCAAAGGTTGGGTACCCCTGGTAGTTCTCAGATTCGACCGAGCCTGGCTATATGAACCAAAGGTTTTATGAATAAGCAGGCCGTGGATGGGCTGAATGCACCGTCTCATGTTTCTGTGTGAAACGAATCGTCCATTTGAGCCACTTCCCACGCTCTCGGTAGATCCTGCAAAGCTTCAGTGAAAGGTTTCTATCTCGCCCTTGTGGACACTGCTTCGCTTCCTACTGTTTGTCTCAGATAGACCATAAAGATGAGATTCATTCCATGAGCCATGCTCTCCTATCTCTGGCAATGAGACAGACGTCTGGGAGTTCAGCTTTCCTACCAGAGGCTTATATTTGATGAAAGCATCCCCCAGGAAGGTTTGCTCTGTTACCTCTGATGGTAGGATATGTCGCTATGCTTCCTACATAGGTAGACACGTAGGACGCAAAGTAATTTATCCCATTATCCTCAAGAACATCAAAAGCTTCTGAGCCTAAGGGTAGAGCCTTTTTCAGGGAAACACACTCCTGGGGGCTCTCATTTGTCATAGCTCTTTTTTCCCCAGGAGGCTGCAAGGGACGCTGGGTACTTCTTTCTTCCTAAGGTTAGGTTATCAGAGCACACCAGCAGAAACACTTGTGGAGACTGGATCTGAAATGACCGTGTCCTTGTGCTTCTCTTCTTGAGTGCAGGATGTCATTTTGTGCACATGAAGCGAGATTCTAGTTGGGATTTCAATGAAAAGTTACATTAAATGAACACAGAAGGGCTGGAGAAATGGCTCAGTGGTTAAGAGCGCTGGCTGTTCTTCCTTGAGGTCCTGAGTTCGACTCCCAGCAACCACATGGAGGCTCACAACCATCTGTAGTGGGATCTGATACCCTCTTCTGGCACACAGGCATATATACAGATAAAGCACTCATACACAAAATAAATAAATAAACAAAATTAACTCAGAATAATTGTAGCAATGAGGCCCAAATCATTCCGGTTACTCTTATTGTGACCCTTTGTCTTTAAGACCTGGGCTGCCATTCATTTCAGTTGGGATCCTTTTTCTCTCCTGTAAGATGCCACAGAGATGTGGCTTTGTCATGGTCTGTCATTCTGCACCCATTTGCTGTTAAATAATTTCTTGTTGCTGCTGAAGAGCCTGCTTGTGTTTCGGCCTTATTATCCAAATGAGGTTTACAGAAAGGTTATGTTCTAGTCTGAAGGAGTAGAGGCCAAGGCCCCAGAATAACCAAGACACAAGACAGTAAGAGTCCTATCTAGAGTCCTTGCAACCTGCAAGGCCAGCAGTGTCTCAGCTCTCTTCCCAGCTGTAGCTGCCCAGAGCTGGCAGGTGACCCTAAGCGTGCAAGAGAAGGTCCAACCTGTCTCTCAGGATGCTCTCTCTGGAAAACACTATTCTACACCTTTAAAACTCTTGATAGAAAGAGGAGTTCTATTTCCTTCACCATAAAGGCCAGATGCACAGCAACATCTGATGCCAAGGAACCATGCTCTGGAAGCTGACGGCGTGAGAAACGAAAGGAAGGGGAGGAAAGGCGACTGTTATTTCTATAGTAACTGCATGTGTCATTTGCATAAGTAATGTGTTGTTATAACGGATTCCCTGGTAAAATGCTTCTTTTGTATTCTTTCTCCAGTCGCTAAGGATGGTACTGAATACCATGATCACAACGTGGAACAAACCAGCCAGTGAAAAGGCTCCTGCAAGGGAGGCTAGAACCACTGTACATAGAGCACAGGCTGGAGAAAATGGGGAGGAAACGGGGAGGAGAGAAGGAACCGGAAATTGTTGGATCCATAAGCTTGTTTTCCTCAGAAACTTTCTAGAATTCCGTCTCCTGGATCCTGGGAAACCCTTATGTTTTAGAGCTTTAAGTGACAAAATAAAATGACTCATTTGGGCTGAATTTGAACCACTTCAACAAATCCTTCTTTAGAGGTAGAAAAAAAAATATTATCATACACATTTCCTTAAAAACCATGCGCGTCTCTTTCTACTTGAGATAGCTCTAACACGCTCCACAATCTCCTTGGGTAGGAAAAACAAATTTCTCAGGTGGCTAGTCACTTGGTTATATGATGTCCTAAGATGGCCTTTAAATTGCTTCTTCTGGCCTAAGTTTCACCATTGCAGCTGGGCTTACAGCACCTTAATTGAAAGCACCCTCTTGCCTCAGTTATCTCTTTCCTCCAGGTTGACTGACCCAAAACTCTTTGGCTTAGAATTCATTTTCCTCCCCGCAGTTATATGGTAGAACTGAAGAAGAACCCTGTAGAGGAATTTTCATTCAGATCAGGGCTGCTCTGGCAAAAGATTACTTCCAAAGACCTTCTAGGTTTGTGTGATCTGGCTGGAATACAGGCATGCCTTTAAACCCAGGAGACAGAGGCAAACAGATCTCTGAGTTCACGGCCAGCCTAGTATAGAACAAGTTTCAGGTAAAGAAAAGCTTAGGTCCAGGTGTGGTGGTACATGTCTTTAATCCCAAACAAGGAAGGTAAAGTCAGTTTGTAGAGCCCGTGTTTGAAAGTGATGTCTAGCCGAGCGGTGGTGGCGCACACCTTTAATCCTAACACTTGGGAGGCAGAGGCAGGCGGATTTCTGAGTTCAAGAGTTCGAGGCTAGCCTGGTCTACAGAATGAGTTCCAGGACAGCCAGGGCTACACAGAGAAATCCTGTCTCGAAAAAACCAAAAAAAAAAAAAAAAAAAAAAGTGATGTTTAATTGAGTGGCAGATAAAGTGATGACTCAGAGAAAGATTTGACAGAATGGGTAATGCCCAACTCTTATGAGAAGAGAGAGTTAAGGGAAGCTACTTAAGGGAGAGACAGACAGTACAGGAGGAAGAGGGTACAGTACAGAAACACAGGAGAATATGTACAGAGCAGGACAGTAGAGTTGAGAGGGAGAGTAGAGCCGCAGAGAGGCAGAAGGAAGCAGTGTTGCTGGGAGAGTTTTATAGAGACAGATTGAAGAAGGAACAAGCTAGACACAGGTAAAGAAAAATGAACCAGAGAACGAGAAGAAGCTAGAAGATTAGAAAAGACTGCTGGAGTTAGTGTGAGGCCAAGCAGAGCAATCCAGAGGCCTAGAGGGAAGAATCAGATTGAATCAGTCAGCTGAGAGAGGAGTTTGAATGAGAGAGAGCAGCTGAGTTGAACCAGCCGGCCAGAGTTCAGAGACAACTAGAAAGGGTGAGCTTATTCAGCAGCAAGTCTCAGAGGCTGGAAACATTCTAGGCCTAGATACGATTGTATGGAGGCTAGAAGCTTCCAGAACTAGGCTTAGGTTAGCAAATGGAGGCAGTAAGTCCCTTAGACAACAATTATAACTGGAGAACAAAAGTTACTTTTACAGAACTCTTAAAAATGAGAGACAAAAAAAAAAAAGAAAGAAAAAGCATGATTACTCTGTACCTGAGGACTTTTTAAAAAGCAAGCAAGAAGGTCCTTTTGGAGGGTGTCGGAATTGTAATGGAAAATATGACCGTAAGTATCATAAAAGAGTAACTTGGAAAATATGACCGTAAGTATCTTAAAAGAAGAGCAACCTTGAAAAGCACCCTGGTCTGGCTCTGAAAGGATGCTGTGATAATGATGACATCACTGTTTTCTTACTCACGGTGCCTCCTGGGCACATGCTACCTGCCAGGCACTATGGCGGACACATCATCCTGTTTCATCCAGTTTTAAAGGGAGCGCTCTCTGGAAGGGATTAGTTTGCCTAAACTCACAAAATCTGAAGTGATGGCATCATGACTTGAAACCACATCTGTGTGATTTTTTTTTTTAAAGCTGTGTTATTTACCTTAAAGCCAGCTTTTCACAAACCAGAGTCACCTGGTGCTTGTCGCAAGCCTTCGTTCAGCTTTCTCAGAGTCTGAAGTTTGTGGGGCCCCAGAAGTCTTTTAGGGACTCTGGAGGGTAAGTCTATTTATACTTACGAAAGAAGCATTATACAGGGGTCTAGTAATGAGAGAATGTAGATTATACTCTACTTAGTTATTTTCCAGACTAGTCAATGCCAATTGATACTTAGGTCCTGGTGACCTCCCAACCCTCCACTCATTCTATGCGGCATGTGTACTGCCTGTGAGTGCTTATTATGTATCTTAGATAGAGGTCTAAGATAGACCACACACACACACACACACACACACACACACACACACACACACAGCAGGCTAAGTCCAGAGGCTAAGACTTGGAAATTCAGACCACAGTGTGGAATTTTCCATAGGAGGCAGGCCCTTGGTTTGAACTGACAGAAGGATGCCCCCTAGGCTAGCCTCCATGCTAATCAAATGAGATAAAAACACAGAGTTTTGGGGTAGGTCATCTTAAATATAGAAAATCTATTCCATTTAACTTTGTCTTATCACCTGGGAAGGGCTCCAGTCCATGGTACTTGATCTGTTAGCCGGGGGGAAAGAAAATGGTGATTTAAAAAATAAATAAATTAATTAATTAAAATGAGAAATTTCTTAAATTTAATCCATTCTTATCAAATTCTCAACAGGGAGTGAGAAGTCTCACTTGGTAACGTCCTCGCTGTGCAATAATGAGGGACTGAGTTTATGCCCCCAGAACCTGTGTAAACGCTGGACTTGTGTGTTTCTGTAACACTAGTATGCTGAAGGTAGCAACAAGTGGATCCCCGGGTCTCACTGGCCAGCCAATATAGCCAGTCAGTGAGCACTGGCTTCAGTAAGAGATGCTGTTCTCAAAGACACAACATATACTTTAATCCCAGCACCCCAGAGGCAGAGCCAGGGCCATCTCTGTGAGTTCGAGGCCAGTCTCATACAATGACTTTCAGAGAAAGCATTAAGATAAAGAAATCAGCAATAGTGGAAGACACCTGACATACACACACGCACAGACACATACACCTGACCCATGCATACACACCACAGCTTAAAAAGCATAATTTATGAGTATGGCGGGGCGGTGGTGGCGCATGCCTATAATCCCCTCACTAGGGAGGCAGAGGCAGGCAGATTTCTGAGCTCAAGGCCAGCCTGGTCTACAGAGTGAGTTCCAGGACAGCCAGGGCTATACAGAGAAACCCTGTCTTGAAACCCTCCCCCCAAAAAAAGAGACTTCCTTCTGCCAGCTAAGCTCCTCTCACCTTGCCTGGTCTGTCTTATACATAGGAGTTGACCTTAATAAATTCTCCCACTCATTTTTCTCACCTTGGGAACCGGGTATTGAACCTATGGCCTTACAAGGTTATGTGCACACTCTATTCTACACAGTGTGGATTGCCAAACCCCAGTCCTCTCAAGCCATGGAAGATGTACAACATTTACATATTGCACTTACTTATTATAGACTACTAAGCCTTATGGCATGCTGTATCCTTAGAGGACATTTTCGTTTACACCGTTTGATTGGAAAGTTTCTTCATGACTTTGGTCAAGAAAATTCCACAAGCATGACTAGCCCCACATGCCAGGCCAAAGGACACCAGGAAAGTCGACTTAATCACCTGAGCATTTCTGAGCAGGTGTGGTCCAGGCTTGCTTTACATCTTATTTATTATTTTTAACATGGCCTAGTTTCTCAAAGAGCCTGAAACGGATAATACAAACAGGACATTTGAATAAAATAAAATCTTTAGCCTGACAGTAAAAAAAAATAAGGGCAGTATAATTAGGATGAAGAAAAAGTAAAAACTTCACTAAGATAAGCCCTGTGCTTAGTTTAAATAAAACTTTCCTCAGCCTCCTGGGAAATGGTTACCCAACTGTTTTACATAAGCAAAGAAAACAAGAGAGCTTGGTGTTTTGTTAGGGTTAACCTAGAAGAAAAACAAAAGTATTTTGAATGCACATTTACCTAAATGTAAGACATGCGCCACATTTTGAGAGATGGTTATAGCGGTTTCTCAGAGCTAAGGATGAAAATCACTTGACGGTCTCTTCCCATACTGAGCCCAAGGTCACAGACCTGCGGGACTGAATGGCACTGCAGCAATGCTCAGGGTTTATCCTGCCTGAGGACAACCGAGTTAAACAATGCTTTCACAATACCAGATCAAGGAGATGAAAACTCACCAGGAAAGCCACACTGGTGCGCTTTGATGGCTTAACAATCTGGGTGGGGGTGGGTTTTATGAAATAGTCTTATAAGATTGTTTATATAAGTCTTAAACATGTAAACAAGAATTTAAACAAAATACCACCAGTGGGACTGGAGAAAGGGCACTTCTGTCTTGCAAGCAAGGGGACCTTAGTTTATCCATAGAAGAAATGCTGGCCATGGCTGCCTGCATTTGTAATCCTAGCACTGGGGAGGCCAAAACAGGCAGACCCCTGGAGCTCACGGGTCAACCAACCTAGTCTATTGGTAAGCTCCCAGCCAGTCAGAGATCTGTGTCAAAGCAAAAAGAAAAAGATGTGTGGTGTGGTGGTTTGTATATGATTGGCCTAGGGAGTGGCACTATTAGGAGGTGTGGCCTTGTTAGAGTAGGTGTGGCTTTGTTGGAGTGGGTGTGGCTTTGTTAGTTAGAGTGGGTGTGGCCTTGCTGGAGTAGGTGTGTCACTGTGGGCATGGGCTTAAGATCCTCTCACCCTCGCTGCTTGGAAGTCAGTCTTCTGCTAGCAGCCTTCAGATGAAGATGTAGAACTCTCAGTTCCTCCAGCACCATGCCTGCCTGAATGCTGCCCTGATCCCACCTTGATGATAATGGACTGAACCTCTGAACCTGTAAGCCAGCCCCAATTAAATGTTGTCCTTATAAGACTTGCCTTGGTCATGGTGTCTCTTCACAGCAGTAAAACCCTAACTAAGATAGGTGGTTGCTGAAGAAGGATACCCGAGGTTGCCCTTTGTCCTCCACACGCAACACACACTGAGCACACGCATGCACAGGCAAAGCTTTACTGTGGTTAGATGGTAGCTCTCCACAGCTGCATACAGAGTACTTGGGGTAATTCATTTATGGAGAAGAAAGATTTGTGTGGAGAGTTTAGGGGGCTGCTTCTAGAGAATTTGACATTAGGCCAGGACACAGAAATAAGCTCAGGCAGGAATCTGATTTGGGGCTAGAACAAAGAAGTAGGTTTCAGGCAGGAATTTGACTTTGGGCCAGGACAGAGAAGTTGGATATATTGGTTGTCCTGATAAGCCACTAGAAACAGTGATTATGGAACTTCATTTTTTGCTGTTTGTTTGTTTGTTTATTTTGGGGGTGCTTTGTTTATTGCTGTGTTTGTTCCTTGACTATTTGTGTTTATTGCCTTGTTTGTTCCTTAACCTAGAACTGAGCTTATTATTTGCATGTAATGAAAATGGTGTAAAAGCAGATTGGGGAAAAAAATAAACTCACCTCAGCCTCAGAACTGGCTGGGGTCATGTTACAGCATTGTCTGATTGTCTTTTTGTCTCTTTAATCCTCGCTCCTGCCCTGAAGAATCCGTTGACTGACTGAGCTGGCATGCTCAGATTTGTTTGGGTCTATGGCAGCACAGGGCAAAGCAACGACTCTCAACAGGAAACAAGGGGAAAGGCAGACAGAGGTCCTATAACCTTCTTCTAAACCATGGCCTCAGCGACCTAAAGCCCTTCAGATAGGTTCCATCCTTCAGAAGCAAGCATGCCTGCCAGTACAGGAACCATCCTGGTCTTTCGAAACTCAAACAATTAGCAATATCATAGTCTGTGGCCCTTCTGGAAGGAGACTGAATTAAAACCCACTCAGTGAAAAAGCACAGATTTAATTTATTGATTACTGATTTAAAAAAATAATCTTAGAAGTTTTTTTTTTCTTCTACTAAAAGATACTGAAGATTGGCCAATAGAAAATTCGGGAAAAAGGTACATAGTTATAGAGTAAATATATGTATATGTATATGTATATATGTATGTATATGTATATATGTATGTATATGTATATATGTATGTATATGTATATATGTATATAAAAGGCCATGGATTTGGTCTCTAACAAATATAAAAGAAGTTGAATTTGAGTTTGGTATAAGCAAGCTTTCCTTGTTGAGAGAAGTTAGCTAATATGTCTAGCTGCCAGGGAAGCAATCGTGCTGCCTTGTCGAGAAGGTGGAAGAGCACACTTGTCTTCCACGTGACTGCGGGAGAGCACTTTGCCAGCTCCTGGAGAGCTGCAGGGAGATGAGGACAACCCGCACGGGTCCTTTACAGGGAGCTGTACTCACTCGGAGCGTCTCTGCTGTGAGGACACACTTGGAGCCCCGGAGATGGTTTAGCTTAAGCTGAAGACATTTGAGATTCAACAGATAGGACAAACTCCTTCCAGAAATTTCTCTCATCTGCATAACTGTGAAACTTCTGGGACCCGAGGCTACCGTAAATTTCTTCTCTGAGGGTTCCAGTCTTCACAGAAGGCCTCTCAAGCTTGCAGAGGAAACATTAACACAAACTTCCCCCTCTTAAAAGTCAGCCTGCCCATCGCTGGAGTCTCTGCCTTACCTGCCCTAAGTCTAACCGCTTCTTTGATTTGAGGTCCTTTGTGTAAGACATACTTAATAACACACCAAATTTGTTTGCATTTTCTCCTGGCGATGTATCATTTGTCGATTTCATTCACATGAAGTTGACAAATATTTTAAATCTGACAGAGGAAAGGGGTTTTCCTCCCCTGTATCATTACTAGCTTATTTTGACTCACACGGGCTTACCAATGATGCCATGATACGGGCTTTAAAAAACCTGGGTGGTACTTATCTCAAAAGCATGCTTTTGCTCCCTGGGATTCCACACATCTATAAATGTGAGTTACACCCTCCAGTCTTCCTCCACTGTCCTTCCCAGGTCGACTGAGAGTGTCAACAGGGACTTGCACAGGGCTACCTACTGTTTATGAAAGGAACTAAGTCACATTCAAGTATGTGCCGAGAAAAATCTGCATTTGATTGTGACAGGGGAGTTAGTAAATGGGCAGGTATGCTGTCTTCGAGCAATGCCGGGCTGAGTTCATTATAAAGTAGAGAGAGTATATTATGTACACACCGAAGGAAAGGCCTACGTAGTCTGCAAGCACACAAGACGGTATTTAAGAGCATGACCATGCTCTTGAGGTAAATGTTTCATCCACTCTTCAGGTCTTAGTTTTCTCATCTCTAAAATGGGTGTGGTCATTACTTTTCTCATTGTCATGAAAAACTACCTGACGGAGATTCATGTGAAGAAAGCTGAAAGGTCTATTTTGCCTCACAGTTTGAGAGAGAGAGAGATAGAGAGAGAGAGAGATCACCACAGTGGAGAAGACCTTGGTGGCAGATGATCACTCTGTGTCCTACTCAGGAAGCAAAGAGCAGAGGGCAAGTTAGGAGCAGGTACTCAAACCTACTCCCTCTAGTCAGGCTCCACCCCTAAAGGTTCTACAAGCTTCAAAGGCAGTGATGTCAGCTGGAAATGGAGTGTTCAAACTCACGAGCTTGGGGTGGGGGTGAGGTGGGAACACTTCCTAATCAAACCACAAAAGTGGGGTGATGGAGTCTACCTTACTCTTGAGGACCAAACCCCATGTGGAAGTGCTTTGCTTCTGATGCTGAGCATGTAAAGAGAGGAGTCCCTGAGAATGATTCCACCACCTGGCCAAAAACAAAAACAAAAAACAAAAAACAAAAACGCAACCACCACCACTGCCACCACCAACACACACACACACACACAGGCCCTGCTGTGTCTTCCCCAGGTTTTTTTTTTCCACTTGAATACTATAAGGACACAGTCACAGAGAGCTAGCTCCTTTGAGCAACTTCTTTTTGGTAGCAATGGCCTTGCTGCCCCTCATCCTCTCGTGTCGAGAGCATCCCATCCAGCATGGTGGACTCACAGGGAGCAGATCTGACTAACAGGACAGGTTTAACAAGCAAATCATACGTTCTAATTCCACCACATGCATGTCTGGCAGAGGCAAGAAAAAAAAAGATCCCTAATGACGTTAGAGCCTTCTAATTACGAACATCGATAGAAGTTATGCACTAAGCTTACCCTACAAGTATCACTCCAGAGAACCAGATGACGCTGGAAACTGTCAGTCCCCAGCCATAGACGTGGAGCACTCAGAGAGTGTCTTAACAGATTTTCCGAGAAGCCTGAGCGAGCTGCGGCAGCTCTGGGCTCACATAGTGACTGAGTCTTTAGATCCTCTTCATGCTAAGTGCTCAATATTTTCCACACATCCTGTCTGTCATCTCGAGCCCTGATTCTTAAAGCCCTGATATCAGGCACCTGTTATGTGGAACCTCTGTCTGTGAAGGCGCCTGTCTTCTTAGGGATAAAAAATAAAAACAAAAAAAACCCCAACCAACCAAACAAACAAACAAACAAACAAAAAAACAAGCATCACTATAAGTTTTGTAAGTAGAAAGATGGGTATGAACTTCTGACTTAAGGAAGGAAGGGAGGGAGGGAAAAGAGGGAGGGAGAGAGAGAGGGAGGGAGGGAGGGGAAGGAGGGAGGGAGGGAGAGAGGGAGGAAGGGAGAAAGGAAGGAAGGAAGGAAGGAAGGAAGGAAGGAAGGAAGGAAGGAAGGAAGGAAGTTAGCACCAGCCTTCATCTTTCTGCTTCCTAACTGCAGATGAGATGTGGCCAGCTGCCTCGGCTCTTGTCACATGGTCATAGTCACTCTCACCCCCAGCCCAGGCTTCTCCATCGTGATAGCATGAACCCTCAAACTGTGAGCCGAAATAAATCCTTCCCCTTGAAGTTGTTTTTCTCACTGCAACAAGAAAGTAACAATGTTAGCCAGGCAGTGGTGGCACACGCCTTTAATCCTAGCACTTGGGAGGCAGAGGCAGGCGGATTTCTGAGTTCGAGGGCAGCCTGGTGTACAGAGTGAGTTCCAGGACAGCCAGGGCTACACAGAAAAACCCTGTCTCGAAAAACAACAACAAAAGAAAAGAAAGGAAGAAAGGAAGGAAGTAACAATGTATCTTCTAGGGCCCTCCACACTGCAACAAGAAAGTAACAATGTATCATCTAGGTCCCTCCCAATACCCTGAGCCTAAGAATTTAGAGCTCAAATCTGCTTGCTTCCAGCTCTGAGTCTGTTTACACAGAGTGACTGTGCACACACATAGAAGGAGACATAGAAGGTTTGAAAGATCTAACAGCCGCATTTGGTGTCATTTCCCTAAGCTGAATCATGTTCTCAGCCCTCGATCCAGGCAAAGAGGACACAGAATCATCATCCTCGCAGATCACACACTTGCGACGTGGGTGTGAGAGACCGTTTCCAGGGAGAAGATGACAAACACGCTGACGAACCCAAAAATAAGCACACGAGCAGGGATTCCATTGGGTGCTTGGAGGGCTGGCAAGAGCCTCAGCATTTCAGTTCTCAAGGAAATGAGCAGGGTAAGGGATCCCCTCAAATGTCACTGTCGCTATCTCCTTCCTGTTCGAACACAACTGGGCATACTGCGTGCCGTTGAAAGGTGGCATTTTAAAGGAGGTCAAAAACCACTTTCTTCCTCATGATTTCTTAGGGGGAAAAATCAACATGGCAAGGGCTTCTTAAGTGGTAAGAACCGAAGGGTGGGTGGGGGGCGGGGCAGACCAGTGCAGGCTCAGCCACACCCGTAGTGTATTTTATTCAGCGTCTGCTCATCTGCTCGGCTCCACTTGGCTGGTCTCCCTGGGGTTCCCAGACCTTGAAGAGCAGTACATTCTGCTAAGCTCAAAATGATAGCTCAACAAATGTTAGTGGGGCGGCACCAGACTTCAAACCGTGACTGAAATCACTGAGTTGCAGCTGAGCAAATCCGGAGGAGGGGGAAGCAGGATCCGAGACTTCCAGGGGATGCGTTCAAAGGCCGCATCTATTTGTTGGAAAGTGTAAATGCCATAGATGGATTTGCCTAAACAGTCATGTGTGTTTACTTGTGTTTCTACAGATTGCGCCAACTATTTTCAGATAATTTCCAAAACAAGTGATCATTTTTGCTTTCCTGTTTGCCTTTCTGCTTTTTTTCCTCTTAGGAGTGAGTATGCATATGTCCATGTGTGTGGAGGGGTGTACACACACACACTCACTCACCCATGCACGTGTAGGCCAGAAGTCAATCTCAGGAGCCATTTCTTGGGTATTATCCACATTTTCCAAGACAGGTCATACGGGCTAGTTTTATGTCAATTTGATACAAGCTAAAGCCATCTGAGATGGGAGAAGTCAATTAAGATCCGGTTGTAGACAAGCCTATAGGGCATTTTCTTAATTAGTGATTCATGGGGCAGGGCACAACCCGTTGTGGGTGGTGCCATCCCTGGGCTGGTAGTCCTGAGTGCTATAAGAAAGCAGGCTGAGCAAGCCACGGGGAGCAAGGCAGGAAGCAGCATCCCTCCGTGGCCTCTGCATCAGCTCCTGCCTCCAGGATCCAGCCAATCCTGCTCGAGTTCCTGTCCTGTCTTCCTTCTGTGAACAGTGTTGTGGGAAGTGTAAGCCGAATGAACCCTTTCCTCTTCAAGCTGATTTTGGTCATGGTGCTTCATCACAGCAATAGTAACCCTACCCAAGACATGGGGGTTTCTCGTTGTCATGCAAGTCGCCAACTAGTGAGGAGGGTTGGCTAGAGATGCTTAGGGACCTGCCTGTCTTCTCTGCCTCCCCAGTGCAAGGACTAAAAACATCTGTCACACACAATGGGGGTGGGGGCTCCCCCTGACAGGCATCCTTCTGAGAATCAAATTCAGGGACTGACTGAGCCCAGCCCCCTCTCTGTCTGTTTGCAAAATCCCTATCTAGCCAAACAGTGAGTGACAGTTCTGTTTTTCTAGTTCACCCTGCTGAAACCCTCTCCCTCATCTGGTGGACCCCCAAAGCTCTCCTCCTGGGTAATCCCCAATCTCCCATGCTGTGGAAGGCTGCCAGCCTATAGCTGGATTCCCGTGAAAGGAGCCCAGGCAGGCACATGACCACTCAGACTCGGCCCGTTCCCTCCCCGTCTACTCAGCCATAATGTCTGACTATGGTAAGTCCAGCGCCCTGTAACTAGACCTTTAACAAAGAAAACCCACCTGCCCGTGTCCTCGCTGTTACACACCTCGGCCGTCGTGTTACGTGACTACTCTGGCAGCTCTGGAAGTAAGATAAGTGTGTGCCTTTTGTCACAAAAGGTCAAGTGAGTGTCTTTGATCGGGAAGCTTGGAGGAAGAGCTACCTCCTATGATATAATGCTATCGCTTTACAAGGTTCCCAACTGCTAGGAACCCTGTTTGTTCCAATGGATGGACACTGAGCAACATTTCTAAATTAAGTCATTTCCTACTGCATGTAGGAAAAGGGAACAGGCTAGCATTTCTATCCAGGCTACCAATGAGTCATGTGTCTGCACCCCTAAATTATGTACTACAGGGCACGCTCTCTACGGGGCACACACACTATGGGGCATAATCACTACAGGGCACAATACAGGGCACACTCACTACAGGGCACACAAATAGTAGCTTTCCCTCAATATTGTTGTCCTCTGTTGTGAAATTGTGTCTCTTAGTTAAAAACGCATCAGGCAGATAGTAAAATACTTCTGAATTACAGAATAAACTGGATTCGTTTTGAGGCCCTATCCCTACGTAAGTCGCTCCTCAATCTGTTGCTACGAAGAAAGTACTACTGAGAAGCACACACAGCAATTAAAGCGGTGAGTTATGACTAAGCCACAGCACCCGTGTGTACTAGCTACTTAACTCCATCCCTGTGGCATATGATGCCCAATATTTAATAAAATGATGTGTAAATAATTAACAGCAGACTGGTCATCGGAACACGGTAATAAAAACAAAAAGAAATCCACAGATGCTTCTATGCAGTGAGTGGTGTGTATTCCTAGTGAGATCCATTTTCTCTTCTTTTGCCATTGGGCAGTGTTAATATTCCAGATAGTGCTTCGTTCTTTGCCTACAGCAATGACAAGAATATGGAGCCTTAAAGTTGTACATAACCCAGGACAGACCTGCATACTTTTTTTTTTTTTGTCGTAGATCTCTTGATCTAAAGTTCACAGTCTCTAGTCATATACTTGGACACTTAACAAGGCTTTCTTGGGATTTGATTCTCTTCCGTTCAGTCACTTGGCATTTGCTTAACACCTACGGCTGACAGGCATCAGGGACACCCCTGCTTGTTGGCTTGCCCATTGGCAGTCAATGTGAGGGCAGGAACCCTCTGTCTACACACCCACCGCCTGGCACGACACTGGCACGACGGTTTGAGGTGTTCTGTGGATGCTTGCTGTTGCTTCTGGCTAAAATCCATTTTAAGACGAGATGGACATTTGTACCCAGCGCACAGATAATAAAAGGGAAGGAGTGTTTAAGTGTGCCTGGGTTGGGAGAGGAAATATCCTGTGAGCAGATGCAAAAGGACGGAGCACAAGCTTTGGGGAATGAGTGCACAAAGAATTTATCAGGAGAGGGTAGGTACACGGGCAGGCTCAGTTGTGCCAGACTGGCATTTCCGATTAGTTTGCCATCAGTAGTAGCCATGGGGGACAAAGGTGTTTACAGGGATGCTTCATTGGTGAGACTTCACGGAGACTCTTGTCCTTTCAGATCCCAACACAGGCTAGAAGCCTGGTCGCCGCTAGCGACTTCCTCAGGGAGATTAGCAGGAAAGACTCTGGAAACAGAGGGCAGAGGTTTGACGCTGTTCTCAAACATGAGGAGAGCTAAACAGCGAGGTCTCAAGGCTGATAGGGAAGTACAAACGGAGGCCGGAGAGAGCACCACAGTAAAGTTAGAATGTCGCGAGGTATTCTACAGCTTAACGGAATACGTGTGACTTGCGACAGCCTACGGTGTGTTTTATGAAGAAATCAATAGCAGAAGCTCGTAGGCTTTTAAGTGTAAAAAGCCGTGGAATTAGCATTGCTCGATTTGCTTGGCGTCTGCTGTATGCACCAGCCGAATCGTCTCGCTGCCCTCTGGATATGTGCACTTATCATTCACGGACTAAAAAGGTTCGAATCCCGGCTGCTATTTTCCAGGTACATGGTTCAGAGAGGGTGCTTGGCTTCTCCAGGCCTCAGTTCTACCACAGAGAGAATGAGGACAATGACCACAGGCCTGTGGCACAAATGTGCAGAGCTAGGGGTTAGCATACATGATGTCAGCCCTCTCTGACACGGAGGAAACAGGGTGGACAGGTGCTGTGCGCGACTGCACTAGCTACTGCTGCAGGGGGCCGTATCAAATTGGTCCCAGTGGGTTTTACCATCTTTATCAATAAGTGGGCTAAGAGAATGAAAGTGATTCTGGCTTACAATTATGATCCTATTTAACGGCTCCAGGGTATCAAAGGGCTCAGCCTATAAAGTGCTTTGTCAAACCTACACTTAAAAAGGCAGGCGTGCATGGTGGTGTCCTGTCCAGCAGGGCATTAAACAGGGGTCCAGGGAGATCGCCTGATAGAAAAGATGGGGGAAACAGGCGAACGCAAAGAAATGACGATCTGTCTATAGTCCAATCAGATCGCAATTTTTACTTTTTCACACACAGGTTATATATACAAAAAGGCAGGATGTGGGGAAGGGGATGACACAGGAGTGTAGGTGTTCAGGGGGAGTACAGATATCTTCCAGAACAGAGTGTCAGCTGGGTGAAGGTTCAGGGGACAGATCACTATGACTCTGCCAATGATTCACTTGTCTTTATCTAAGTCGGTGCTATCTATCAAGGTTACCTATCTACAAGGTCTATGACTAGCCCAGCTTGGCAGCCTTCCACCAAAGCTGCTTGTTTACAATAGCTTCTAGCCATCTGTTTCAGTGTTTTTCCACAGAGACCCAAGACTTGGTGTTAACAGGCATGTATGTCAGGCCTATTGCTGATTTTAGGCCTATGGCTGATTTTAGACCTTCAGTGTATAAGCAGGGCTGCCCCTGACATGGTGGTACACATTTATAATTACAGTGCTGGCGAAATGGAGAGAGAGCTGCCCAGGGCTACCTGGCCATTGAGAGGTTACGTCCAAGAAAAGTTGGATGGTACTTGAGAAACAATATCTAACATTGTCCCCTGCTCTCCACATAAACACACACACATGTGCATGCACACACACATGCACACACATGCGTACACATACACCTACCTACCTGTTGGGAGCGAATAACCAGTATAATAGGTACTAGACTCAAGTTTCAAAATAATCACAAGAGTTAAATAATCCGTTACAATCAGTAATGTAAGTTTATAGAAAAAAGGTAATTGCAGTTCTTGTATTTAAGGCTGGAATGCAAATTTCACAAGTTTAGGGGTATGTGGGGGGGTGTTCCTTTCAGAGAAGCATATGAAGTTAGGATGTCACTGAGGAGTGGATGGAGCGTGCGCCTGGCACTCTGCATCCCTGCTTTCATCTCTAGCACTGAAAGAGAGAGGGGAGAAGGGAGCAGAAGAGTGGGCAGCATTTGTAAAGCAGACCTGAAAGGATGGAGCCTTACGGTCGGCTGTGTGAGAGTTGACAGTGGTCACAGCTCAGAGCGTGCACTACGGAATGCCCTGTCCTGGACTCCATGTAGGAGTCTGGACTCAATGGTGATGATGGAAAGTTTCTGCTTCACGGTGAATAGGCCAGCTCAGGGCAGTAAGAAGGGCATCCCCTGCATGCTGCATCCGGAGGGGGCAGGGGAACAGCCACAGTGCGAAAATGAGCCAGGTCTACATAGTAAGGATATGTTTTAGAACCCAAACCAAAAAAGGAAACAGCAGAAAAAGAGGAGAAGGAGGAGGAGGAAGAAGAAGAAGAGGAGGAGGAGGGAGAGGAAGAAGAGGAGGAGGAGGAGGAGGAGAAGGAGGAAAAAGAAGAGGTGGAGGAAGCAGAGAAGGAGGAGGAAGTGGAGGAGGAGGAGGGGGAGGAAGAAGAGGGGGAGGAGGATGACAAAAAAGAAGAGGAGGAGGAAGAGGAGGAGGGGGACAGAAGGAATAGGAAAAGGAGGACCAGCAGGAGGACCAGCAGGAGGAAGAGCAAGGGGAGGAGCAAAGGGAAGTGGCCAGTTGTAGCAGCAGCGCCTGCTGCTCCCTGAGCCTCCTGGGAACCTTAAAGTTGATTTGTCTGCCAGGAAACTTGACAACAGTCTGCCCCCAGAGTGAGAGAGACTACAGCACTAACCAAGACAAATGTGTTCTGTCTGTGGTAAAGCCCCTGCCATCAGCGGACACCAGAAACGTCACTCAGTCAGTCAGTCAGTCAGTCACTCCCCATGGCCCTCTCCCCGGGTTTCCTGTGACCTCATTTATTTAAACTCTCAAAGAACTATTAAAAACAAAAACAGAAGAAAAGTCCTGGACAACCAAAAATGTTTGAAAATGGGATGGATGGCCGCCGTGCTGAGGAGAAAGAATATAGAAAAAAAACGATGTGAAAGGCATTTATTTATTGGGGCTTTGTCTTGCTTTCAATATGCAATGCCACCTTCCCCCATGGGCTCACAGGTTTGAACAACTGGTACCCAGCTGCTGATGCTTACCTGCCTGGCTGCCTTCCTCCCTTTCTCCTCCCCTCCCCCTATACCATCTCTCTCTGTAGCCATGGTTAGCTTGTTACATAGACAAGGATGGCCTCCAACTCTGAGATCTACCCGCCTTTGTCTCTGCCTCCCAAGTTCTGGGATTAAAGGCAGGAACCACCATGCCTAGCCTTTCGTTTGTTTCCCTGGTGCTATTTGGAAGACTATTGAAATTTTAGGAGTGAGGAGCACCGCCGGAGGCAGAGGGGCATTATGGGTGGACCTTGAGGCCTTAGAGCAACGGTTTTCAACATGTGGGTCTCGACCTTTTCAGCAAACCTCCATCTCCAACACTATCTATCACGATTCATAAGAGTAGCAAAAATTACAGTTATGAAGTAGCAGTGAAAATAATTTTGTGGTGGTGGGGTCCCCACAACATGTGGAACTGTGTTAAAGGGTCATAGCAGTAGTACCGCTGAGAACCACTGTCTTACAGTCTGGCCCCATTTCCTGTCTGCTCTGGGCTTGGCTTCCTGACTTCCCACACAACCTGCCAGCCCTCTAACATTTGCCTCACTCCTGCTGACCTGCCTTCCCACAATGTGATGGGGCAACACCCTCCCCTCAAACTAGGAACCAGAATAAACCCTTCCAACCCTTAAGATACTTGTTTCTCCACAGGCAATTAGTTTCATCACACACACACACACACACACACACACACACACACACACACACAAACCTTTTATTTAATAAAAGATTGGAGTAAATGACTGAAAAGGTCTCCCAGATGTGAGAGGCTGTGAGTCTCTGAGTCCACATACACCCTCCATAGGCCACAAACACCATCTGTCCCCTTTGTATCTAACAGGAAACGGAGGTGAGGGCTCTTGGGTAAGTAGTCCAAGGTCACCCACTGAGGCGGGAGCAGAGCTATGCATAGAGCAGAAGTCTCCTGACGCACAGCCCTGCCCTGCATTCCAGCAGCTGATGGGGCTGCACTCTGTGACCTACTTGTCCTCTGGCTCTTGGTATTTTTCCTCCCAAATTCCCCACAGGGCTCTCTTTGAAGGCTGCATAAAGCATCTCAAATGGAAAGTGATTTGATAACATCACATTTGTGATTTTTTTTTTATTGCCACGATGATAAAAAGCCGTTAGAAGATGAACTGGACTTGCCAGAGGAGGTGTTCCTTCTGATTAACCATCAGAAAACAGACTCTCGATTTCACATTTTTTTTTAATAAATGCATGGTGTTTAGATGTCAGACTTAGAAGGAATGTTGGCATGGATTCCACCCATGGCCCACAGCTTGCTGAAGACAGCAAACACTACTTTTTTAAAAGTACAGATTTGGAGACTAAACACAGCCTTCCATTCTGATGTAATCTCTCAATATGGAACTCTAGACACAAATGTGCGTGCGAAAGACTGGATCTGGGTGAGATTCCAGACTCACGGCTTTCTTCATGATATGTCACTGAACTCGGTGTATAAAGAGAAAGCTAACATGGTCATTTGAGAAGAAAGAGAACTATGGAATCAAGCCCTTCTCCAGTCAAAGATTAAAAAAATGTCTCTCCCAGAAAATAGAACACAACATTAGTAACGATGTTTTTAAACGTAAAACCGTCATTATCCTAATTTAACAGTTTATGCAAAATTCAGATCTGAGCCAGAGAGATGGCTCAGGAAGTAAAGGTGTCAACTATGCAAGTCTTATGACCCAAGTTCAAGCCCCAGAACCTACAGAAGAAAGCTGGATATCGTGGTGGACATCCGTAATCCCAGGACTCCTTGGTTGAGGCAAGGGGTGGAGCTCACAGGCCAGCTAGCCTGGGGTACACTGCAGAAGCAGAAACAAGGCAGGTCTGCCTCAGCAAGGAGGGAGGGAAACACTGATCTCTGAGCATTGTCTTCTGACCTCCACTCGTGGGCCATGACATGAACTCACCCCCCCCAGCCCACCTCATCCATAAAAATAACTAAATTAAAAACCCAGGTTCAATGTTTGCATGCAATTTAATCCCGAGAATACATTTTCTTTAGTAATTTGTCCTAGAGGGGGAAAAAAAACCTGAAAGACAACAAAAAAAATTCTTTTTTTTTGTTTTTTGTTTTTTGTTTGTTTGTTTGTTTTTTTGTTTTTTTCGAGACAGGGTTTCTCTGTGTAGCCCTGGCTGTCCTGGAACTCACTCTGTAGACCAGGCTGGCCTCGAACTCAGAAATCCGCCTGCCTCTGCCTCCCAAGTGCTGGGATTATAGGTGTGCGCCACCACCGCCCGGCCAAGGAAAAATTTCATAGCCAATGATACGCTTAAATTCAGTCTATAAATGTATTAAAATAAAGGTGTTATTAGGGCAAATCCGTTTTTGGAATGCAAAGATGTAGTGAAAACAATTTACAACTGGCCAAGCACTTCTCCCTGTGTTGGTTATAAATGTACCCGGAAGCACACAGCTAAGTACAGTGACATCCTCACGAAACTCATTCCTCATGAGGTAGCACTGTGCTCACTCACCATTGAGCGGTGGCTCCAGACCATTGACCACGTGGTTCTTTCCTAACTTCCTCTCTCTTGCACAGTTAGGATTTTATAAAGCGTCTTAAGTTATTCTAAAGGTACAAGGCTCAGACTCAGAGTCGTAAAATCACCCAGCCTGCGAGTGTTTGAGGACGCGTGGTGATCGGCTGGTCCCCAGTCTATCAAATTTTATAGGTGAGAAAAAAAACCAAGCCTCGTGTAAGCGAGCGGGTATTTTTCTGATCAATTGCTTTTAATTCTCTATTTTAATGGCTTTCAAAGTGTGTTCGACAGAGCTCTCTACTCATTTGAACTCAGGCTGTTATGTTCATCTGTCTTTAAAATGCTAGGGGTAAAAATACACACCCCAGAATTAGAATATATCCATTCAGTGGAATAAGTATAGCATATTTACTTTTTTCTGAGCAATAGACTCTCTCTCTCTCTCTCTCTCTCTCTCTCTCTCTCTCTCTCTCTCTCTTTCTGGTGTGTGTGTGCATGTGTGTGTGTGTGTGTGTTATTTAACCAGGCAATGTCTAAGCCTCCAACCAGAGGATAGCCCGGCCACTCGTTACTGTTTCTTACTTGCTACAAACGGATAAAATGGAGACAAATATATATCATGACTTAGGATGCACTGCTGTGCAGATACGATCTTTATCCAAACCCAGAAAAAAACAAGAGCCCTCAAGGTAGGCATTGCTTTGCAGGCTGGAAAACCAAGACCAGGAAATTGAGCCATTCACCCAAGATACACAGTGAGTCAAGGGTAGAGAAGTGAACGCCCAGATACCCAGTGTCATGTGGTTGCTGCCTTTAAGGAACTCTTAATCTGCAAGAGGTGGAACACGCTTACCCATCTAACTCTGGGGAGTATAAGAAAAGCAACCTCGGTGATGCGGGACTTAGAAAGGAAGCAGGTAAAGACAGCAGCCAAGGTGTAAGGCAATACAAGGACAACCGAGGCACAGATAAATCGATACCCACCAGAATCACAGGATGAGGAAATGCCGGGTCTAGTTCTTTCCTAGAACCACTGTGCTGTGCCAACAGCTAGTAGTGAAAATGACAAAGGTGTCCCCCAGATGAGGGGACAGGGCAAGAGGAAAGGCATCAAGGGAAACAGAGCCATTGGCATGGAGCAGAGCGAAGCTGAAACAGTCCCTGCTTCTCTTGCATCAACAAAACACATACTCATTCTCTCACACACGGCTCTCCAACCTCACCGGCCTTACAGTTATCAAACACATGAAGCTCCCTAGCCTCAGAAACCACGTACCCCGCAGTGTCTCACTATGATATCACATTTCCTCTCACTTTCTTATACCTAGCTAACCACTGAGCCACACCTCTGTTTCTACCAATATGGTTCACTCAGGTCTGCAATCCCCACACCACCTTGAAGCAGGACCTGTGTGTCTTCCCTCATTGCGGTCACCTGACTTTCAAATTATACACTCCTATCGCCGTAAGCTATTCACTCCAGGAAAGCCGAGACCTTGTCTACTCTGTGTTGTTGTTTCACATCTGTCTGTCTGTCTGTCTGTCTGTCTGTCTGTTTATTGGTTCGTGACTGGCACATAACTCAGGGTCAGAACCTGGAGCTGGATAGGAAGTAGAAAAAAAAATCAAGAGGATGATGGTAGGATCAGATAGAGTCTTAAAAGTGAGACACAACCCAATCAAGGAGAGACAGTCAAGACAAGGAACAAGGCTAACCAGACCAACGAGGGTCCTCTCGGCCATGTAGATGTCTGAACCGAAGCAGCAGCAGAGGTAGCTAGCATTCAAGAGAGGATGCAAATCCTGGGGCCCGGATTGGTTCATTTGATGAGGGTTTGTGAGCTTAGGCCTGTGGTGTGAACTGTGAACTCTCACCCACTCAGGTGTACCAGAGGGAATGAATAACCCCTGCAAGGAAATTCACTCCACTTCAGATGTTAACCAGGGAAGGCAAAGATGCTTGCAGTAGAATTCTCCAGTCTACCATTAGAGCATGCTTGTTAAGGGTGGGTTTTACTGAAAAAGCTTAGGAACTGTGACCCTCCCTGCCCTCAAGGGCAGAGGGAGCAGGGGGCGGGGAGGGAAGCCCCACAAATATGTACATGGAGAAGACACACCAGGACTAGCTACAGAGAGGCAGATCAACTTTATTTGGGGGGTGATTCAAGGCTTATAGAATTTGGGGGGCAGGGGGTAGGAACATCCAAGATAGGTGATGGTCATTGGCTGAGGGCTTAGGGTCCTGGAATGCCTCATTAGCATGAGGAAGCATTTCAGGAGTCTCACCTGGTAGCTGAATGGGTTCTAATCGGGAGAAAGGAAGTCGAACTTGCAGGTAGGTAGAGGTATGAGGACTGGGGTTGAATTTCCCAGACGAGGTCGAGGTCAGAGAAGGGAAAGCCCTGCCAATGACAGGGAGGCCATTATTTGCCAGGCTCAGAAGGCTATCCGGTTAATGGTAGGTTTCAACCTTAACTAGCAGAGCCACAGAGACTAACAAGGAACATTCGGAAAACAGATAGTAAGTCATCCTACCTGAACAAAAACTACAGATATAAAACCTACACACGAAAACTCTAGCTACAAAAATCTACACATTAGAAACATGGCGGGCGCCGTGGGCTAGGGAGGCAGACGAATGTCAGGTCATAAGAGGTCATGATGGAGAGAACCCTGGGATGAAGTCTCCCAGAGAATGTGAGGACTAACCTTCCGTCGCTGGCGGCTGTCTGGCCCTGCAGATTCCCCTCCCGAACATAATTTGCCTCGATAAGGCTGAAACAGTGGAAACGCAAGACTCCAATAATCTCTACCTTACATTTCAAAAATAACACCCGTTTCTTGAAAAAAATGGAAATTCCTGGTAGCTATGCCTCTTAATTTCCCGCAATTGTGTGAAATCTAAAGGTCGCTTTAAATATAAAGTTCACCTTATCAACAGCATCTGGGAGTGGATACCGTGAGTCTATTTTAACTTCTCCCGTGGCTGTAGTAAGAAATGCACCAGCGTGGATGGCACCAGGGAGCTGCAATCTCACGAGCCCAGCGACACACCCGTTTCCTCTTGCTTATTCCAGGATGGAAGAAACTGAAACTTCTGCTTCCCCAGAGTCACTTGAGAATAGTGACAAACCAGCCTTGCTTCTATCTATACTTGACAGTTTGCAGACAGGTCGGTGACATGAGGGACAGAGAATGTGTGTCCATTCCGATGGAGAGGTGGCAGGTTTGAACTCCTGTGCTAAGATTACCACAAGAGGTGTCTGTAATATAATCTGAAATACTTATTTGGTCTTGGCCCTGAAGTTCTGGGCATAGTTCCTAAAACCTTTCTAACCTGATTGTAGGGGTGACAGGAGCCCCTCTCATTGTTCACAGGAAGCCCCTTCCTATCCTACTGTAGTTTATGTTAATGAAGTGATGAGGGTGGGTATTGCTTACAGAGGAACCGACTTGTGGTCAAGTTCAGCAATGCCCTCCGACCTCCAAGAAGGGGCAGGAGCCACAGGTTGATCCCGTCACCAATTATGCCTACAAAACAGGAGAGCTCTGAATAGGATTCAGAGATCCGGTGAGCACAACCATGTGCCCGAAAGCTGGTGTGTCTAATTGCTCCATCTAGATTCCACAGGGCAGTCTCTGAGCCGTGTCTTCTGTAATAACGTGGCATTGTGAGTGAGTGTTCTCTGAGTCCCTTGAGCCTTTCCTTCCAACACAAAATTGAGCCCATGGAGGGAGGGTCAGGAGGACACCGCCTCTCTCCCCCCTCCCCCCCAGACTCTGCACAGTGGTCAAATGTACACGCCTTGGTACAACAGTTTGGCATCAGCAACGAGGAAGCATGGGGAGGCTCAGTGAGTGCTTGAACTTGGGGGGCGGGGGATTGATGCTAAGGTACGTAGTTGTCAAGTTGGATTGAGTTTCAGGGCATTGTGGTACTGGGAAGGAACTGAGGTACTGCTTAGGCTGAGGACCCTGCACTTCTGACATTGGGATACAGTGAACATAGTGAATACAATACAGACTAATGAGAGCCCTGTCTTCTCTTGAGTATGCGGTACAGAGTCAGTTCCTATCGAGTGTTTGTCACTACTGGGGAAGGGCAGTCCTTCTGGACTGGTGTTGGGGAGGGGTGGGGTGGGGGGCTGGGATTCAGGATCCAAGCCTGCATGAGAAGCAATCCTTGATCGAACAGAGCAGAATGGGGAGTAGGGGAAAGTTAATCAGGATCTTCATCAGCTGGGTGGGGCAGCAGGCGGGACAGGGCGGTTTGTCTCCATCTGCCTTCTGAAATCAGTGCCTGGCCCAGAGCAGGAGCTTCAGGAGGCACTGTGTGCTGTGTGTGCGGCGTGTGCGTATGGCTCAGTACAATCGCGCTGACCACTGGGAACTGTTCCCTGTCCGGGCTCCCACCTCACAGGAAAAGGGTCCCCTACTTACTAAACTCTCCGTTCCTCCCTCTCTCATTTTCCTCGGGCAGTGCTCTGGTTCTACCGTGCGCAGGCCACACGTTCAATTAATTGCCTTTCTCTTCCCTGATCCACTTGACTCTGTAGCGGGCTCGTTTCTCTACCTGCATTCTTGCTGCCCTTCCCTGTCCTCAGTTTTCCCCCAAACTTTTAGTTTATTGTGGTAAGGGTTTTAATGTGAGATCTAACTGCTTAAAAATATTTTTATTGGCTTTAATTATTTTCATACAGTATATTTAGATCATACTTTCCCCTCCCCTGACTCCTAAATCCTGCCTACTTTCCTCATGTTCTCTATCTTTCAAAGAAAAATCAAAACAAAGACCGCCCCCCCAAACATGCACACACACACACACACACACACACACAAGATGCAGTCTGAAGTCTGTTTCGTGTTGGCTAACTTCTCCTGAGCATAGACTCTGCTCTGGGGTATAGCTTATAAATCCAGCGTTACTCCACTGGAGAAAACTGATTTCTCCCTTTCCCAGTGGATATCAGTGTCAAATAGCTTCTTGGTTAGGGGCAGGACTTTGTGCCTACTTTCCCGTCTCTGCTGGGATTTTGAGGGGTTTGAACGCGCTGCCACAGTCTGTATGTTCATGTGTGTTGCCCCTGCTGTAGCCAGACAAATGTTAAACATACACTACCCTGTGATTTGACTGTGGGTACAATGCTGGCCGCACCCAGCTCTGTAGCTGTTATCACCAGAGGAAAACGTCACAACTGTAGATTAATAACTCCCTGCTTCCCAGTCACTAGTATCATTTCACTGGGTCATCTGTGAACTGGGCTATCTCAAACACCTCACGCAACAGAGTATTTGCTTTCCTGTGACTGACCTGTTTCAAGGGACATGATACCCTCAAAGTTCCCCCGAGTTGCCCCATTACGGAATCTCCTTCTTTTTAAATTGTAAGTGATTTGTGTATTGTTTGTGTACACACATGTATGTGTGGGGGTGACACCGTGGCCATGCATGTGGAGCTCAAAGAACAATCTGCAGGTTGGAGTCAGTTCTTTCCCTCTGCCATGAAATTTCCAGATACCAAACTCAAGCCTGAGCTCTTCTGAATGCAGAGAGCGGTACAGTTGTGTGCACTGGTTAATAGCCCTCCGAGTTGCAACTTAGCCGGATATAAAATGATTCCCATCCCCATACTCTGAGGCGGGACCTTCTGTGGCCAAAGCCAGAGCTTCTGAGAACAGTTCCTAGCAGCCTCCTTCTCTTCCAGGATTCCCTTCAAAGTGCTGTTCTCTCTTGAATTTCCTCTCGCCCTCTAACCATTCTTCTTCCATCTTCTTGCCTATGACTGAAGTGGACTCCATCAGCATTTCTCTCCTCATCGGGCTCCCAGCATGCATTCTGTCTCTTTGCCTCAACAACAGCTTGTGTGGCCAGGTGTTGCAGATCTGTGTGCCTCTGCTCTTCATCTCCTGCTCCTGAACTTTCAGTTCAAGCTTCTAGCTTTCCTGAAGCACCCTCGGGGTATCTTAGGAGTGAGTGCCTCAAATTCAGCACAGTCACAGTCAGACTACACTTGTCTCTCAGGAGAAGTTTAACACCTTCCTTTCTTTCTCTCACCATATGCATTGCCTGGAAGGTCTGCTGGTCCTCACTCTGAAATGCCTTTTGGATACAGTATCCCTGTTTGCTGCATCCGTCACTATTACTGCCACCATAAGCTCCTCTACCACCATCACCAACGTTACCTCCTCCTCCACCACCACCACCTCCACCACCCGCCACCATCACTTAGCATCCCCAAAGACCTTTATCTGAACCAGCAGATGGCTATGAGGAGGACTGTTGGGAGTTAGACCAACTGATTTCTTTTTTAAATGGTTGGCTATATGCCTTGGGTCAGCTACATAATTCTTTAAGCCTCCATGGTCAGCCCAGGCAGCAGTGTTTTGACAAACATTGGCCACATACATCTATCTCCCGTTACACATTGTGTGCTGGTCTCTCTAGCCCAGCTGTGCGCTTGTTAAAGAGCATGCCCGGCACTGCCTTTGTTCCTTGGTGCCTAGCCCAGTGCCTGTGCCTCGGTGGCTCTTTGGTGAATCTCTTCCCTGTGAGCTAAATGCAATTAATATTTACAACCACTATAGACCGTGTCTTCAGTCCAGTAGTCTCCTTCCTGCCCACCTTTCACTCACCCTCCACATCCAACACGCATTCAACACTCACACGGTAACCGACATGGGAAAATTCGGTTACTTCCCCAGTATGAAATTCTACTTATGTCAGTCTTCCAGTTAAAAATAAAATTTAAAAAGGCTTCGTCTGACCACTTATTGCCTGTATTACAAAAACGTCTTTAGCATTTATTATTATTGTTGTTGTTATTATTATTATTATTATTATTATTATTATTAATTATCTGTAGAACTCTAACCCCAAGGCTACCTGTTCAAGTTGCAACCAACACTGTCTTAGCAGCGAACCTAAGACGCCCTGTTCTCAAGCCCTGGCTGCTGCAGTGCGGCCACCCTATTTCGAAGTCTTGCCCTTCTGATTCCCAGCCGATGATGTCATACTTGACTCTGTGTTGCATCTGTTTCCGTCAACGCATGCTCATTCCGTGGCAGCAGAGAAACCGCCTTATTAAGTCAGCACTGCGTTCAACTGTTGATTCACCACAGAGCCACCGAGGCTCAGGCACTGGGCTAGGCACCAAGGAACAAAGGCAGTGCTGGGCATGCTCTTTAACAAGCATACAGTTGGGCTAGAGAGACCAACACACAATGTGTAACAGGAAATAGATGTATATGGCCAATGATTGTCAAAACGCTGCTGCTGCCTGGGCTGACCCAGGAATTCTCATGTAATTACTCAATGGTGCTTTATTTTTTTTATCATCATCATCATCATCATCATCATCATCAAGCTTTTATTTTATGTATATTGGCTGTGTGTGTCTGTGTACCACTTGTGCACCTGCTGCCCCAGAGGCCAGAGGAGGGCGTCAGATCCCATGGAACTTGAATTAAGGGTGATTCAAGCTGCCATGTGGGTACTGGGAATCAAGCCCTTGTCCTCTGGAAAAAAGCAAAAAGCAGCCAGTGTTGTTAACTGCTGAGCCACCTCTCCAGTCCCAGTGATGCAGTATAAAAAAACTCCTTTTGTTTCTTCTGTATCATCGACCCGTCTTGAATCTCCTCAGGCAATGGATGCTCTTTCCCTCACACCACTTAAGTGACACTGGCCTACTGTAACTCCCAGGTATCTTCCGGGGAGTTTTTCTTATGATTTGTTTAGGGCTAGAGGAAGGAACTGACCATGTGAAATTTGCTAATTCCCAGAATGACATGCTCTGCAGGTGGACACTCCTGTATCTGCCAAACACACAGAACTGTGGAAACTACACCCTATTATTGATAAACGTGACCACGTATCTTCTGGGACACCCATCCCAGGATCTGGGGAAGCTCTGTCAATAACCATGAACAATGCTGGCTTTGTCACTTGCTCTGACCAATGGAACGTGTCAGAAGTGATGCTTCTTCTAATTCCAGAGCCGTGGTCTTCGTTCCATAAGTGAAGCTGCCATAATGCCTTGCTGTAAGGAAGATATTCTAGCTTTCTGAATGCTGAGGTCCAGCGCTCAGGAGAAAACTGAAGATCTTTATCAATAAATGAAGGAGACACGAGGATCATTATCAAACACCAATATCCATCTTGGACCACACACCTATCTGAGTTTGCTGCACGTGCGTCCCATCAGCTCCCACCACGAGAGCATGAGAGACACTGTCAACTGCAGTAAGCCCTGAGATTTCAGGCTCTTTGCTACGCAACAACATGCACCCAATATAGAGACCTTGCCAAGACACGCAAACGCAAGACTTTATTCCCAGAACTCTCGGGAGTGACCTGATTAGACTCCTGTGCTAGAGAGCTGGCCTGGGTAGCAACATGGAAAACGGCTTGGGGTGGCATAGCGGAGAGGTGACAGGCTATAGTAGACTATGACAGCTAAGAGAAAAAAAAAAAAAAAAACCCAGATCTGATCCAAGAGTCACACAGAGGGATAGCCACAGGATGCTGAAGACAGAGAATAAAGAAAACTAACTAACAGCCACTTAGTCGGTTCTGGGCTAGAGGGTCAAATGGATGGTGTTGCCATTCGCTGAGAGAGGAGAGGAAGAGAAGGGTTGAAGTGACTGAGGAGCACCCAACAGTAAAGGTTGAACATTAACTTAGTGTAAGCACTCTCAGAGGGCCGGCAAGGGTTCGGATCCACGGGGTCATCTCGCTATGGTGAGGACGGGGGGAGCGAGCTTCTAAGGCAGGCGAGGTTTTGATGGTGTCAACACATATCAATATTTTTTTCCAATAATTTAGTGTTTATTTACTTTACATCCCGATTGCAGCCCCTTCCCTCTTCTCCTCTCAGTCCCGCCCTTACAAACCCTCCCCTCCCCATTACCACCTCCCCTTCTCTGAGGAGACCCCTTGGGTACCACCCCACACCGGACACATTTTGATATTTCATCAGAGTAGAAAAGACAGAAGTTAAGAACTGAAGAAGCTTGAATGCTGACAGATCTGCACCGCTTAGCTTGTGTAAGTCTTAGAGCACACTGACAGTGTACAATGTTCCTCAGCAAAGTCACCGCCATTTGTAATGTATACATAAGTATAGGGTACAGATCTTCCTCCCCCTCTTTCCCCTCCCTCCCGCTCCTTCCCTCTCTCCTTCCTTTCCTCCTTCCTCTTCCCTCTCCTTCCCTCCTTCTCCCTCTCTCCCTCCATCCCTCCTTCTTTCCTTCCCTCTCTCCCTCCCTCCCTGCATCTTTCCCTCCCTTCCTCCCTCCTTCCTTCCCTCCCTCCCTCTCCCCTCATGTTTGCCCCATATGTTCTGTATATGGCTCCTATCTTTTTAATGCTGGAAGGAATGGAGGTTACAGGCTACAAAGAACTTGAGGTTATCCCTAAGTGGCCCGTTCCTCCAAGTGGGCACAAACTACGATATACCCATGTAGCAAATCACACAAGCAACCAACATTAACACGCGCCCATGAATATCGGTTTACCTTTGATGTTGGTTAAAATAGCAAGTGAATGGCTGGGAACCGATCTCGTCTTTCCAGTACTGTTGCCAGTTCATGACACTCTCCGAGTTCTTCTGGTTCTCTCTCTTACAGGGCGGGATATAGGAGCACTGGCCAAACAGAACACAGAGAGGACACCTGTTATTCTACAGGGTATTCAAAGGGAGTCCTTCTACTCCTCAAATACTTTGTTTGATTATAGTTCGTGGCTTGGGAGAGATGAGGCGACCATAGTCAGGGTTAGCATGGGAAACCCATCTCAGTGGCCACGAATGGCCAGTGTACCTACTACGCATCGTGGTTTTTCCTGTCACACCCAACCCATCATTTCGTTATCAAGACAGGAAAAGGTTCTCAACAGTGCCCAAGACAATCTTCCTGTGAGCAAATCATCACAAAACCATCTGAAAGTGTCCAAACCACCTTTGGCTAGGACCGTGCATGGGGTTCCATAGTTATTCTTTCTTCTACAGAGACGGCCATCTCACAGATAACAGATCTAGTTTTGACATAATCTTCAGATATAGCGAAATTGACACTGCTTGACTATATTTTAAATTTTCCAATTTGAAACAATGGCTACAAGCAAACAAAAAAACAAACAAACAAACAAACAAACCCAATCTAGGAATAACACCATTCTCAGTCACTAAGAAATAAGGAAACATTTTATAAACAGTGAATTACAAGGTTATAGCAAATTAAGAATGTAATACACTTTGTCTTTGTAGGGACCTGTCAGTCAACATAGGAGGCAACACAGGGCAGGGATCATTTGCATTCCCAATTCCCATCTGTGAGCCTTTGTATTTTCTTCTACTTTTAACGAACGAGGAGCTCCCGGCTGCTCTTGGGATACTACTTTAAGATTTCACGTAGTTTTTATTTCCCGCATTCTCTTGAACAATGCCATCAGTGGAGATTCCTCTCAAGTATATAAGCAATGGACTTTGCTAATGGGTGGCCTGCCTAGCCAGTAGCTGACAAAGTCGTTCCCTCGAATGGACTTTATCAAGCGATACAGATCCAGCAACACTGAGAAATCGCTCTTAGCTCCAGATGTTAGGAGGAGATACTCAGCATCTCAAGCCGCTTTCTCTGTGTTAGCTGCTTTTGACGGTGAACACTGCAGCTTCTCCCTACTGTTAATAACAGGCCAGACATTCTAGCAAAGACCTAAGGGGCCTGAACCTGTATACTTCTCACATGTACACACACCCACCCATAGTTATCTACACTTTACAGATAAGAACACTGCCGTTCCTCTTAGCTCTGCAACTAGACCCCAGAGATTCCATCATAGGCTCCTCTGCGAGGTGTTTGCCAAGGTGTCTGACATTAAGGAACAGAAAAGAGAACACCGCTTTGATTGTGTGATGGGACTCGCAGATTCATTCATTCTCATATTCGCTTATTTATTTGCTCTCGTCTATAGTGTGCCTGTGTGTGCAGGTGCATGTATGTACACGGGTGTGGAAGTCAGAGGACAGTCTCAGTGTCCTTCATCCGGGCATCTTCCATGGTTTGTTTGAGAGAGTTACACATTGGTTTGGAACTTTGTCAAATAGCCTATGTCAGCTGACCAGTGATCTCTAGGGGTCCATCTGTCTTCATCTCCTATCTCACACTATCACTGGGGTTACAAAAGCATCCTGTTGGGTCCAGATTTCCACACGGGTTCTGGAGATCCGAACTCATGACCTCATTCTTGTAAGGCAGGTGCTTTGCTGACTGAAACATCTTCCCAGCACTGCACCCTCCTCCCTCTGTCTTTTTGAAACGGGATCTTACTACGGAGCTCTGGTTGGCCTGGAACTTGCTCCAAAGCTTAGGCTGGCATTGAACTCGGCACATTCCTCTGAGTGCTAGGGTTCCAGGTGTATGCCATCAAACCTGGCTCGACTGTCTTATTTGCAGCACATAATTTCACAACACTTTCTGCTGAAGTTCAAAACTTTGACCATGATGCGCAAGGCGCTTCAGTCTAACCCCAGCCTGCCCATCCTCATGGAATCCTGGGAGAGAGCCAAGCAGGAGCACTCACTCCTTAAATCTGTCACATGTCTCCACCCAGCACAGGCTGCTTGCCTCCGGTTAGTGCTCTCTGTCCTGGGTCAACTTTGTTAGTGTCACCATCTGTAGGAGTCTTTTCATTCCATATCCAACACCCCTCCCTGTGTTGACCCAGGAGTCGAACCTGTGAACTCACAGCTAAAATCATACAGTAGCACCCTTGTCTGCTTACGTCAGGCTCCCTCTCTGGCTGGAGAGTTGAGAACAAAAGCTCTTATATTTTTCTGTGTCTAGGTCTTAGCAATACATGGTCCTAGCAATGGTTTCTGCATATTGACCGGATGGGTCTATAACACACAAAGATAGGCGTTACTCAAGTTAACGAAGCTACTTTCCTAAGTTAAACATTTTTAAATTTTGTGAATGCAAATCCGTTTCAAATTGTAGTAGATTTCATCATTCCCCACCATCCACAATAAATTCGTGTTACATAAAATAGGATTTTAACCACTGACTAGCTGAATACTAATTGCATGTGCACACGGCTTCCCCTTCTATGTCTACGGGAACAGTACACTTTTGTGGAAGTGTCTGGATTCTGAGGTTTTCCTAAAGCTGCAGTTGAGCTTAGAAGCCACAGGTACCAGTACACAGGGCTTCAGTCTTATGATTTACTTGGTGTTTAGTCTGGAGTAAATTTGCTTTTTCTGGGTATCCTTTTTTTCCCCTTCTAGTCTGTATAACCTCCAAAATAATTTTTAGCTCCTGCTTCTGACTCTGCTTTTGGAGGCACATCAAGAAACAACCCAGCCAGAAGCTGACTGCAAACACTGTTACAGCGTTTTTTTGTTTTTTGTTTTTACCCAGAAGCAATCCTGCCACTTTAGAGATGGTGGGCAAACTTAAATGAGCTACCATTGCTGCTGGCAAAAAGGACCAGAGTGGCCAGTCCTGCCCTGAAACTGGTACTCTCTCTACGTTAGCAAATATTTGCAAGAAGACCACGACAGCTCCACTTCCCACTTCATAAACTATGTGAGATACTCCCTTCTTCCTGCCTACAGTCAAAGTGAGATTAGGTGCCAACTTACTGTGCCTGTTCAAGGAAGGAGAAAGTTCCAGTCTTGGAGGCAGAATCAGTGAGGTACGAGCATCTAAGAACTCATCAGGATTCTTTCAGCAACGGGCACCACTGACACAAGGGGCACACCAAACATTCCAGGAGACTACCAAATGTCGCCGAAACATACTTAAGACATCCCCCACTTAACTCGGTTTGAATCCTTTGCTACTCAGCTTTTGGATGGAAATAAGTTTAAAAGCTCTCTCTCTCTACCAGATGGCAACTTCAGGATTTAATTGAGGAAACCACAGCCATGTTTCTGGAGACATCAAGGAAAAAAACATTCATCGAGTTTCATAGTCGGCAAGCTGTGCTTTCATATGGGATGAAGAAAGTGCCTGGCTGGGCGGAGCTTCCGGCACAACGGATGGATTCCGAATGCAAATTACACTCTTCTCATATCAAGAGAAGTAACCCTGAGGTACTTTTCCCCACATAGACTCTGTTTTTCCCATAGGTTAAATAATGAGTCTTTAACACTGTAGCAAGTTGGTAAAGTCAATATCGCCATGAAAGGAAGGATAACGTTAAAGGGCTATCCTCGGGTTCTTAAAAAATCATTATTTGTTTCCTTTTCTCACGTCTTGACTGCCCAGGTCATTTATTTCTAAATGTTTTCTGAAGCCCGTCTCAGGTCCCTCCTAGAGTCTTCCTCAGTTCTATGTGGAAGATCATTATAGATGAGTAGAAATGTAAACTCCATTAGAAAGCAGCGTTCTCGAAGAGGATAAAAGAAAAGCTGTCACGCAAACTCCCTTGTCTCTCCATCGCTCAGGCCGGAGGGTTTGCCCAAAACTTTAGAGCTCTGGCCTGAATATCTCTTTGGGGAGAGATCTTAAGTACAAATCCACAGCTCAGCACCATGGTCGTCACGGACAGCACCACTGGCCAATGTCAGGGTCTAATTAATCGGAGTGAGCAAGCTTCATCACCTCCCCTCCAACATACAGTGGGAGGCTGGGGGGCAGTGAGTGGCTCAGCAGATCAAAGGGCTTGCTGTGAAGCCTGATGACCCCAGTTCGATCCCCAGACCCACATAAAGGCGGAACAAGAGATCCAACTCCAAAGCGTTATCCTCTGACCTAGCAGGACATAGCATATGCATGTCTATGCTACCCCTGGGCATAAATAATGTTTTAAAAATTAAAAAGAACAGGGAAGTGAGATGGAGAGGTTGAAATTGTTCGAGATCACAGCGGTCCATGGGGTGTCCTTCGTACAAACTGTGGAGTTGATGGTTTTGGTTTGAGACCAGGTCTTATTCTGGAGTAGAACGCCCTAGCTATGACTGGTGATAAACTTACTATAAAGTTAAAGATATCCTTGACCTTCTCAGGCTCCCATTTCTGCTTCCCAAGTGCTGGCTGACAGGAGTGTGTCTCCACACCTATTTCACATAGTATTAGCCCTGCCCCATACTTCCTTCTTGTCCAGATGCCCAGTTCTCCCTATTCCGAACTTCCCAAGCTTCCTGCTTTGGAACTAAGGACATGTCCTGCTTCTTGAGCCCTCTCTTGGAAAACCAAGGTCACGTCTCTGGAATCAGTGTGCTCCTCCCAAGGACTGGCAAGGAGGCAGTGTGCTGGCGAGGAGGCAGTATCCCTGTGACCCTGCTCCATCCTCAGAGAAATGCATTTCTAAGTCTTCCTCCTGCTCTGACTGACGTAGGATCAGTTTCTGGCAGCATGGCTCTAATGTCACTTAGGGGAATGGTTAGACACAATGCCTCCTATCAGACAATAACCATCCCCTTAGAGAAAGTTCTTCCTAGGGTCCTGACATGTTTGGTTTCTCACCTTCAAAGGCAACTTCTCATTCACATTCTCACCCACGGACCCTCATTGGGATCCTTGTTCCTGCCACCTGCCATAGGAGGAGACTCCCTCTCTTTAAAAAGGTAGAAAACTGGGGCTGGTGAGATGGCTCAGTAGTTAGGAACACTGACTGCTCTTCCAGAGGTTCTGAGTTCAAATTCCAGCACCCACATGGTGGCTCACAACCATCTGTAATGAGATCTGATGCCCTCTTATGGGGTGTCTGAAGGTAGCTACAGTGTACTTACATATAATAAATAAATAAAAACCTTTGTGCCAGAGTGAGCGGGTCCAGAGAGAAAAAGAAGGAGGAGGGAAGGGAAAAAGAAAAAAGGGAGAAAACTCTACTCCAAAAGTTCCCAAAAGCAGTGACAGTGTATCCAGAAAGTGTAGGAAAAATGGTGTCAGCAGGAAAAGAGGTCAAGATGAACTGATGGCAACTCCAGGACGGAGGGAACTGATGTGGTGGGGCTTGTGGTGTATGTGGTGATGGGGCGGGGCTTGCAGAAGATATGGGGAGTCTTCTCTTCAGGACAAGCCTACAACCCTCACAAGCCTCAAGGTGAGTTTGGTTTTTGGTGAGACTGGTTCCTCCAGCAGATGAGTCAGCAATAAGGAGGAACCCCATTCTGTCACTCTGTGTGACTTGGAGGGCAGTGGGTGACCTTCCAAACTGATGACAGGGAACCTATTTGCTTGAAAATCAACTCCTTTGGGGCTTTAAGAATGGTACCCGACCATAAGAAGGGAGCCTGAGTTGACTTTCTATGGGTTTGTACTGTAAAGACGGCCGTGGAAGGCAGTTGTGCAGAGTGGTAGCTGGTCGTGAGGAGGGGACGGATCCAGTTGGAAAGTACATGTGGCATGAGGCTTGGCTCATATAGTAAATTGCTGACGGAAAGGTAGCCTAGCTCTAGACCCTGAAGTTTTGATAGCTCAGGGGTAGACCAACTTCTGCAGCCACCGCTACAGTCCACCGCTAAAGAGCCTGGAACCTCTCAAGCTCCAGTCTGCTACCCAACAGAGGCTTTGACCTCCGGTTGGGTAATTAACACCTAAGAAATCTTCAAAGCACAAAGACAGGTTGCCAGTCTCTACGGCTCTAGGTGCTGTGCTTGCTTCTGGTACTCAACACACTGGGCAACACTTACCAACTGGATCATTAGCCGCTCTGGGGAGTCGCCCAGGAGCCTGGCCCAAGAAGCGGCTGCAAAGCTAAGTGTAGCCAACAGAGCGCCCACCCCCCACTTTGCATGAACGTACAGAAAACTATTATTACAGTGAAATCAGATATGAAAGAGGACGACTCAGGCTCCGCATCAACAAGCCATAGGAACGACGTGAGTCCACAAGAGCACGTGACCGAGTGTAGCAGGCAGTCTCCAGAGTGAGAATCCAGAACAAAGCTGCTCCAACACTTCACCTTGGCTTTTTTACCCCTCCCCCATTTTTCGTTTTACTTTCACTAGTATTTTTACTTCATATTAAGATTATGTGCCTTTTAAATTCCCCTTCAAACATTTATTTAATTTTTGTTTGCCTATTTTTATTATAAAGTATTATCTTGTTTGCCTTACACTTATCCCTCCGTCATTTTTGTTGTTCCTTTTGTTGTTGTTGTTGTTGTTTGTTTTTTGCTTTTCTCTTGTTTTTCGAGACAGGGTTTCTCTGCATAGCCCTGGCTGTCCTGGAACTCACCCTGTAGACCAGGCTGGCCTTGAACTCAGAAATCCGCCTGCCTCTGACTCTCAAGTGCTGGGATTAAAGGTGTACACCACCACTGCCCAGCTTGTTGTCCCTATTAAAAAATTAATAATAATAACACACCACGTTTTAATACTCTTTAGAATTAGAAAAAATGATTCTCTGAGATTTTATACTTGCACACTGTGTATCTTGGATCACAAGTCCCCTTTCCAATCCTCCCACAACCCCAACACTCTCCCTCCCAGCTTCAGGTCCTCTTCTCCTTTTTTATTTAATTTTTATGTTTAATTGTGTATACGTGTGCCCAAGTGTGGGCATGCGCATGTGAGTGCAGGTACCCATGGAGGCCAGCAGAGGGCACTGGATCTCCGGGAGCTGGGACTACAGGAGGTTGTGAGCCTCCCAGTGTGGATTCTGGGGACCAAACTCTAGCCCTCTGTAGAAGCAACAAGTGCTGTTAATTGCTAAGTCAGCAGTCTAGCTGCTGCTGCTGCTGCTCCTCTTCCTCCTCCTCCTCCTCCTCTTCCTCATCTTAGGGTTTGCTATTGCTGTGAAGAAACACCACAACCACAATAACTCTTATAAAGAAAAGCATTTAATTGGGGCTGGCTTACAGTTGCAGAGGTTCAGTCCATTATCATCATGGCACCAAGCATGGCTGCACACAGGCAGACGTGATGCTGGAGAAGGAGCTGAGGGTTCTATATCTTGATCCATAGGCAGCATCAGGAGATTGTGTTCCACACTGGGCATAGCTTGAGTATAAGAGACCTCAAATCGTACCCCAGCCAGGCGGTGGTGGCACACGCCTTTAATCCCAGCACTTGGGAGGCAGAGGCAGGCGGATTTCTGAGTTCGAGGCCAGCCTGGTCTACAGAGTGAGTTCCAGGATAGCCAGGACTACACAGAGAAACCCTGTCTTGAAAAAAAAAAAAACAACAACCAATCAAACAAACAAACAAAAAAAGCGTACCCCACAGTGACATACTCTCTCCAACAAGGCTACACCCCCTGATGGTGCCACTCCCTATTGGGCCAAGCATTCAAACACATGAGTCTCTGGGGGACCACACCTATTCAAACCATCACCTTCTTCTTCCTCCTCTTCTCCTTTATAATCACTGAGTCCAACGAGTGCTGCCTGCACACCCACAGACATGGGGCCATCCACAAGACCATGGAAAACCTAAGAGTAGCCACACTCCCAAAGAAAAATTATCATGGTCCCCAGAGGCCACCAATTATCAATAGCTCTTCAGTTAGGGATGGCGCTCCATGAACCCCCGCCCTCGTCCAGGCTAGAATGCTGACTGGCTTGATTTTGTGCTTTTCTTAGATATAGTCACAGCTGGTGTAAGTTCCTGAGTGCGACGGCGTTTCTCAGTGTGCCTCCCCATCTTCTAACTTGTATGTTACTTCTGTCACCTCTTGCACTGTCTTCTCCAAGCCTCAAGGGAGACTCAAGGGAGCCTGAGGCAGACGTCTCATTTAAGGCTGCGCACACAACAGCTGTTATTCTCAGCACTTTTTTTTCCCCCTTTGGTTTTTCGAGACAGGGTTTCTCTGTAGCCATGGTTGTCCTGGAACTCACTCTGTAGACCACGCTGACCTCGAACTCAGAAATCCACCTGCCTCTGCCTCCCAAGTGCTGGGATTAAAGGCGGGCGCCACCACTGCCCGGCTATTCTCAGCACTTTTACCAGTTATGTGTCTCACCAATCATTTCTGCCCATGGCAAGGAGAAGCTTCTCTGACCATGATGGGAAGCAGAACTAAGTCTATAGGTAAAAATACAAACACCCAGGGGACAGTTTTCAGCAAAACATCAGTAGCAGATTCCAAGGCAGGGCACACGACCTTCCCAGATACGGACTTCAACCAGGTTTATAGTATCATTCCGGTCTGCGGATGGAGCTTCAAATCTAAATTTTAAAAAAAGCCAACGTGTTCCCTTCTGCAACAGTTATCCACTATTAGGCCAATAGGCACACCTTGTCTGGCACATCTGCACTGTAGTATGCAGTGTCCGCTGCTGGAAAAGTCCACTGAGTCAAGAAAACAGACAAAGGTTGAGAAGGATGTAGGGGGAGTGGAGAGGGCTCCAGAAGCACCTCCTCCATGCTGGCAGAAACACAGAGACTGCAGCCACTAGGAAATGTACACTACGTACGTCAGTGTGGTGGCTTCTCAAGATAGTACCAATAGGGTCAAGGTGACATGACAGCTCAGCAGGTGAAGGTGCAAGTGTAACCAGACTCTGACCCCCAGAACCCACGTAAAGGTGGAAGAAAGAAGCGACTTCACAAATTTGTTCTCTGACCTCCACACACTGTGCCGTGCACATAATAAAAATAAATACACAGAACAATTTATACCCACTCCAAACAGGAGCACGGTATGATGCAGCTACACAACTTACAACCTAAGTTAACACGCCTCAGAGATACTTGTGTATTGTTGCACTATTCAGGGTATCCATGACTGAAAGCAAGCTTAGGTATCCATCAAAAAAATGGATGATTGCAGTACATATAAATAATAGAATTTATTCATCCTTATACAGGAAAAAGGCCAGAACTGAAGATCAGGGTGTTAAGTGCAATAAGCCACACTGAGAAAGATGAATACCATATCTTATTTTAGTATGTGGACTCTTGAGAGAAGTATGTGTATGTATGTACATGTGCATGAGTGTGTACATGCCTATGTGTGTGAATGTATATATGTGTATACACATGTACATACACGTATCTGCAAGTATATGTGTGTACATGTGTGCATGTGTGTGTGCATGTGCATTCATGTGTGTGTGTATGTGTGTATATGAATTTGTGAGTGTACATGTGCACTACATGCATGTATGCATGTGTGCATGTGTATGTATGTATGTTTGTATACATGTATATGTGTGTACATGTGTATGTAGGTGTGCATGTGCATTGCATGTGTGTGTGGGCATATGTGTACATGCAAGTGTGTACATGTGTATGCATGTGTGTGTGCATGTGTGTGTGTATGTATGTGCATGTGTGTGCATATATGAGTTAATGTGCATGTGTGTGTGTAGTAGGTCATGAAAGTAGAAAAGGCACAGTGAGAGGAGTGGTAGGGGTCTTAAGGACCAAGGAGGAGAAAAAGAGGGAGTAATGGAGAATATATGAATATATGATGTGAAATCAAGACATGGGTCTACTTGGGGTGGGGACCAGGAAGAGTTGTGAGGGAGATGGGGGATGGTGGTGCAGAGGGGACAAATCAGAACACAGTGACATATTATGTATAAAAATGACATAATGAAACACATCCCTCGCTGGGCGGTGGTGGCGCACACCTTTAATCCCAGCACTTGGGAGGCAGAGGCAGGCGGATTTCTGAGT
>NW_021621071.1:6246899-6263720 GCF_004785775.1 Grammomys surdaster
GGAGGAGGAGGAGGAGGAGGAGGAGGAGGAGGAAGAGGAAGAGGAAGAGGAGGAGGAAGAGGAGGAGGAAGAGGAGGAGGAGGAGGAGGAGGAGGAGGAGGAAAAAACGTTTCTCCTCGTTTCCTCCATGGCTTCTCTTAATCACCACAGAAAGACAATGGTTAAGTATTTTTCCAAATAAATTTGGCTAGAAAACAAGTAATCAATACATTGCCTTATTTTTTTTTTAATTTGTGTGTTGCTTAATGACTTTTCTCGAACAAGGCAGCTTATAAAACAAAGCGTTTAACTGGGGGCTTGCTTACAGTATCAAAGGATGGATTCATGACCATCACGGTAAGGAGCACGGCGGCAGGCAGGCAGGGAGGCAGGCAGGCACACTGCAGGAACAGCAGTTGGGAGCCCACATCCATCAGATCAATACGCAGGAAGCAGGGAAACCTAGAAGCCTACCCCCAGGGACATACCTTCCCAACAAGGCCACACCTCCTAATTCTTCCTAAACAATTCCACTACCTGAGGACCAAGCATTCAAATATATGAGCCTATAGGGGCCATTCTTACTCAAACCACCAAATGTGTCTTTGAAAAATTTGTGTGTGTGTGTGTGTGTGTGTAAAGGTGTGAAATTGCCAAGGCACATGCATGGAGGCCAGAGGAACAACTGGTAGAGTTGGCTCTTTCCTTCCATCGTGTGGGTCCTGAGGATCAAACTCACATTGATCACACTTGAAAGTCTGACTCATGGAGCCACCTTTGCTGGTCCTCGGATCTGTAAGTTTATTGGTCATTTTGATGACATGATCAGAAAACCTCTTGGGACTTTAAAGTAAAATCGAGTCCCTCGTAGACTCCACAATGTTCCTCATGCTTGTGCACGCACAGGTGAATGCAGGTTCGTTGAAGAAACACAAATGAGATTATATGTCAGCTAAGAAATTATATGTTAGGACAAGAGGTTCCAGCATGAGTATCTGTAATCTTACGGAAGACTCTCAGAGTCAGGTCAAAATACAAGGCTCAGGAAATGTGCAGAACGAGACAGGCTATGGACAGAAGCTAACACAAACTCTTGGGGACTGAAGGCTGGGCAGATGTAAGGGTGACACTCAGTTTAGAACATTGTTTGTTGAAGACTGCTCATCAGGAAACTGGAATTGCTTCTCAAAAAGACCCACCCATCCATCCTATTGCGTCAGTCTCATCAAGGCTAAGAATTTGTCCTTCAACAGTGGAATGGCAGAACTTTAAAACTGATAGTTTGCAAAACAAGGCTTTCCTGATCACTGAGTGCTAGACAGGCTCCAGAGACCAGGTATCATTCAAGCCCTTCCTCTCCATCTCCCAGGAGCAGGCAGGGCAGTGACTGGGGCGTACTCCAAAGCTCTTATGATTTCAAAAGAGAGTGGATCGTTTGTGCGCCACAGTAGGGTGTGAGAGAGGGTTTTACAGGAATGGTGACTTTGGATCTGTGTCATCAAGGTTGACTGGGAATGTGCTGGTCAGAAAATGGGAAGGTGACATTCTAAGAAGAAATGCCATGTGCCAAGACTGGGAATGGATCTTCCAGAAAGAATGAGTCACCTAATGTACTTTAATTTCTTGGTGATGTTCAGTAGGCTTTATTTTTAACAATCATGCTAGGACAATTAGAAGCTTATGGCCATAGGTTCAAATGCTTGAGGGAGGCCTGGGGTGTGGCTCAGTGTCAGAGAGTGTGTTCAGCATGTATGAGGCCCTAGAATAAATTCCTCTTGGAGATGGCTGATATTCTTAGGACCATATTGAACAGGGAAAAGGAATACAAAATTTGTAATGTTCACATACACATTCAGACAGCCTTACTGAGAGCACAGGGCATTGTGTAGGGTATGGCAGGGTACACAATTTGATGTGTTCATGTGTGGGTGCATATTCCTTCAAACACTGTGACTACTACGTCTTTGTGAAGGCGACCAGCAAGTCCCGGTCTCCTCCATCAGTTCCCTGATATGAGGATAGCTGGTAATGATGAAAATGTTGTGTTCCTATTTGTGGCAGAATGCATGTTCTCTCTATATTCCATCTCGTCCACACATTTGCAGGCTCAGCTGGCATCGCTGTACGCAAAGGCAAAGTGGGGGTGGGGTGTCTGTCTCCGCTTTCCTAGACTGTGGATGAGACAGCGATTACAACAGAGACGGTAAGGTGTGACTTTTACAGCTACATCGGAAAAGGTGACAGAGTTTCTTCTTGCATCTCGTCAGAGCACTGGTCCTAGATGCCACGATGCGGTTCTGTATCGGAAACCCAGATTAACACAGTGCCGTGACCTCACGATCTGTGCGTGGTGGAACTGAGGTTTCTGGTCAACACGGAGGCAGCAGCTGCCTGACAGGTTAGAGAACGAGATTTAAAAGGGCTCTGACAGCCAGGCTTTGAGTCAACAGAGATTGAGACCCTACACACCATGAAACAGAGGTCATCACTTAACTGTGCTCTTTCTGATTTCCTAACCCTCAGACTTTGTGAACATAGTAAAGCCAATTTGATCTTCAGGGATCTCTGACAATAACTCATGAGTTAGAGGACTTCCTAAAGGCAAATTAGGTGGCCAGACTACTAAGGTTTTCACACACACACACACACACACACACACACACACACACACACACATAATATGAAATGTGTACATATATATATGTATAAAATTTATATATATATGAAATTTATATATAACTTTTGTGAACCTTGTGAACCAGCACGATACAAGGCATACCTCCTCATATACTCCCAGACAGAAATCTGATTGAATGAATTAGGGGTAGGGTGGGGGGACGCTTACCTTTGAGGAAAGACCCTGGGGCAGAACTTCAAGTATTGCAACTGACCAAATTCTGACTCTTCCCCCAATGAAATATGCAGATGTTGACCAGAACACCAGTAGAGTAGGGAACGGCAGCTGCTTAGAGTGCTACTGGATACAGGTTCTGTGCTAACCGAAACCCTGGGGTCTTTAATGAAGGCTACACTCAGAAGGAAGAGTTCACAGAGTGAATGAATGAAGTACACTGTGGGTTTGTGTTATGATAAGTCCAAGAGTCCATGAATTTCCCTATATTTGTTTCTTTACATCTTGAAATATATTTTGAAAATATATTATAAACATCAATTTAGGGAGAAATATTTCTTCAATAAATTTAATGCATAATATTTAACCATATAATTTTGAACATATATATATTATATAGATACATACAAACACACACACACATACATACATGTTGCTACCCACATACAGATGCACAGAATGAGGAGCCACAGCCCACAACTTCCCTAATTTAACCTTTCATCTCTTATCCCTGGGAGGAAAGACATGGTGGCGGACGGCTAAGGAGCCATCCCTTCCCCAGTGGGTTGCTCAGGAGCGAGTGGGTAGCCCTGTAGCATCTGTATTCAACTTGTCTGTTTGGTTCTTTTAGAGATCATTGTATTGTTAACTCAATCTATGAAGACTCTACTGTGATTGAGAGCCCTCAGAGACAGAGATTTTCCTGCCCTGCTCAGGACCACGTCAGCTCTGTTCTGCTCTAGACTACAGGAAGCTGGACCGCTTCAACCCAGTCAACCTTGAGTTGTCTGTGCAGTTATGATGCTGTGCTGTCTGGGCCTGGAAAGCAGGAAGTGCCAAGTGTCCTAGATTCCTGACTAAAGTAGAGATCCGAGGGTCTATCCCATCAGTGATGAGTTGGGGTCTACACAGTTCCTGGGTATTTCTCCAAAATGAACGCTAATTGCAATGTTGTTTCCATTGAAGAAATAAGCACAGAGCTTGCTGGGCTCCTTTATGGGAATGATGAAACATGTAGCAACATTTTGTCTTGCTACTCTGACTACCGAGCCAGCTTTAGTGGCAGCCGAGCAGACAAACCTGCTCCACAGGCCAGGAGGGACTTCAAAGCATATGCAGCCCCCATCGAGTCCTGATGGTATACCTTGAACCACTCTTTCTCCGGCAAATGACCACTCTCCTTTTGAGAAAGCACTGGTTTGTTACTGGGTCTCAGAGAGGTCTACAAGCTTAAATATGGGCCATCCAAGATAAGATGTGATGAGTGTACAATAGGCTATCTTACAAATACATACAATTGATTCTTAAAGATTAAAGCAGGGGTCTCAAGCAGGCAAGTTTCAAAATCAAGTGATTCTCCCAATACACATTCTCTCTCTACTCCTACCTACCTCAACTCATCTTGATGTGCAATTGTTTGTTTAAATTTGTTTTTCTCGTACTGGGAGATACATCCTATGAAGGATACGGGAAGTATAAAGCCAGCTTTGACGGATGAAAACAAAAATCTTTTTTCCTGAGCAAAAATTTAAATGTACATGAACACTCTAAGCCAAAAATCTCATATCCCTTTGTGATTTTTTTTTTTCTGCTGAAGTTACAGCCCTGTTTTTTATCAACAAGTAATGCACCTTGGTAGCTAAGTAAAAAGGCAAGATGAAAGCCACACTTAATGGAAGGGGTTTTGAAAAGACGGAAAATTAGTAGTGTGCGTGCGAGTATACAAAACCAAAAGCATATATTTTATGTTTTACAAATACGAAGCATACTGCTTTTTAACCTACTTTTAAGGATAATATATTATAAACATCAATTTAGGGAGAAATATTTCTTCAATAAATTTAATGTATAATATTTAACCATATAATTTTGAATCCATACACACACACACACACGTAATACATACATACACATATACATACACACATATTAAAATCTATCTATCTATCTATCTATCTATCTATCTATCTATCTATCTTATGTGTATGGGCATTTTGCCTGCAAGCATGTCTGTGTACCATGTGTGTGTGCCTGGTACCCAAACAGGCCAGAGAAGAGGGCATCAGATTCCCTTGAACTGGAGTTCCAAATGGTTCCTAAATAGGCGCTGGGAATTGAACCCACGTCTTCTGGAAGGGCAGCCAGTGCTCTTAACTACTTAGCCATCTCTCATGGTGATGGCTCATCTCGGTTGTCAACGATACCACATCTGGACTAAAACTAAGGCTGCTGAGTACAGCTGCCAGGGATTTCCTTCATCAGATCACTTGAAGTGGGAAAGCCCACTCTAAAGGCGGGCTACATAAAAGGACATGGGAGAGGGAAGGCTTTGCTTTCTGCCTGCTTGCCCTCACTCTCACTGCCAAGTTCAGGTCCCCTGTTACCGCAGCTGGATTCCAACGTAGCCTGAAAACGGGCAGCTCTCCAGAAATCCTCTCTCAGACCCCAGCACCAGACTGAGGCTGCTGAGACATCCAGTCCCGTGGACTGACCAAGTCTACAGCTGGACCCTTGGCCTTTCTGTCAGGAGGCAGCCATTGCTGGACTATCTGGACACAGCCTGTAAGCTACTCTAAGAGACCACCTTTTACACACATTCCTTCCGTCAATCCTGATCCTTCAGAGAACTCAGAGTCTTTGAGGGGCTGTCACACTTCCCTCAGAGACTTCACAAGCCACGCCTCCATTGCCTCCACAGCTCTTAGAACTTTTATTTTCCAAGCGTCAACCGAACGGTCCATTAAGCTTTGAGCACTAATGGCTTTTCCAGAACAAAGCTCCAAATACTTCTGCAGTTCTCACATACTGATCAGTATTTCCCAACAACCCCGCGATCAAGCAGAATTTTCATGTCTGGTTACAAGAAATCATTGAATTGTCTAAGCAGGTGTTCACTTTTTGTTGTTGTTGTTGAAAAGATGGTCTTTTATTGCCACAAACTCTTAGCGACCTTTGAATCACTTCCCTGCTGCAGTGCAAACATTCTCTAAAGTTTGTCATTTTCGTTAAACGTCAGCGTATTTTTAAAGAGTAGGTTTTGCTCTATGATGTAATTAAATATACCACAGTGTATCCCTTCATGATTTCTGTCTTTGATGTTGTCTTTAGAAAGATTTTGCTCGCCCTGAAAAGTTATCTAAACACTTACACTTTTACGTACGGCTTCGTTATTTAATTCTGTAACTGTACAATTATATTACACTAAAATTGTGATTTAAATTAAATGGGATAGTTTTGGCTTACTTATGCAAATAAGATGTCTGAGTAAATTATGCATTGTAATTTAGGTGATGATGATGGTGATGGTGGTGGTGATGATGATGATGATAATGTGTATATATGATGTGTGTGGGGATGTGAACATGTTACAAGTATGCCTGTAAAGGTCAGAGGACAACTTCTGGAAGTCAGGTCTCTCCGTTACTAAGGACTGCAGGGCTTGAATGCAGATCACCAGGCTTGTGTAGCTTTTACCTGCCGAGCCATCTCAACAGACCCCCAAGTAAGCTTTACTTAGTTGCTACTTTAAAATGTTCGTTTTTCCAAAATAATAGGTCAGTTTTAGAACCATCTACTGAATCAGATATCCTTACAAATTATGCAGAATGCTGAAATTTGCAAAACAAAATAGTAATCCCTTTGTGTGTAATGGCTTTATTAAAATGCAATCCACCTACTATTCAATTATAATCCACTTAATGTGTTCAATTTAATGATTTTTAGTAGATTCGGAGAGGCAACTATCACTAGCGTCAGTTTAAGAACATTTATTATCATACCAAAGACACTTATACCCATTAATTATCACAATGAGTTCGTTTATGTCTCCACAAACTCACTTTCAGTCTTCAGAGTGTAGAGTTCAATGTTAAGAAAATTAATACGTGGCCTTTAATGGTTTAGTAGCTGGTTGTTTCTTGTTTATTGGGGGTTTCTGCTTGTTTCAGGAACCAACATTTCTTTATTTGAAAAAGAAATGATACAAATTAAAGAATTTCAGTGGATGTTTCAGTACAACTTACAGAAAGGGTAAAAAGACAATTCCAATATGCATGTGTTGCCATAGTGAGCAGAGAGGACACACTACACCCTGAAGCTTAGCTCTCCTCATCACTGCCTCCCACAGCGAGCTTGTCAAGGTGACTTGCTCCATGCCAGCTTCAGGGACTCACACCGTGCACAGGTTGCTTTTGTGGTCACTGAGCAATTTGATGGATGTCAGCTGCTCGCTCGGGTCTTGCTGAAGTCACATAAGTGGGGAGCATTTCTGTCTAGGGTTGGCTTGTGTAGTTCCCGTACTGACTGACTCAGACTTCCTCCAAGGGTAACAGACACTTCCTTGTGAGCCCAATCTCTTGGTTGTTATTCCGGTTCCTTGATACCCTGCAGGAAGATTTGGCTACCTCACTAGTCGGAAACTTCAACAAGTCTACCTCTGCATAACATGCTGAAAGGAAGGGTTTAGCAAAGTCCTTCAATGGTCATCATCAAGGTCCAAGTAGTAAAACACAGATTGTATATGTATATGTATGTATATATGAACTCTAAGCTGATCTGGCGGGGGATGGCATTATCCCAATCCTGTGGGGGTTCAACTACCATGGCAGAGGCTAGGAGAAATGCCTTGGGGTAGTCTGAGGTCACTGCTTGGAAGTGGTAAAGAGCTGCTGGTTTTGAATGACAAGCTAGCTAGGGTAGCGGGTCAAGTGCCAGGTTCTGTTCAAGCACTACTGAAGCAAGAGATCATGGCAAAGAACTTTGGTCGGCTTCTTAAACTTGGTTCACTCGATTCTTACTTACAGTCATATTATATATATATATATATATATATATCATATAATTATATAAATACTTATATTAATATAATTTCCATAAATATTATGTGAATATAATGTTCATATAATTATCTGTACAATTTTCCATTGTATAAATACAGCACATTCATCTATTCGTCAATTGATGAGTATTTAGTAGTTCCCACTTTGTTGCTGTTATTAGTGTAGTATATGTTTTTCTTCATTCTTACTCTCAACATCCCTGTGGTTTTTTTTTTAATGTGTTACTCCTAAAACCATAATATATTTGATTTTGATGTTCCTGAACTCCAATCCCTGCCTTTTAACTGGGGTATTTGGTCCGTTTACATTTAATACATATTCTTAAACACACACACAAACATGTTTAATTCCTATTTAGAAATTTTATTCTACAGATTCACATTCCTTTCTTCTCCTTGAACCTGGGGATTTGTCTGTGCTAAGCAAGCACTGAGCTACACAGCAGCCTATAAATCTCTCTCTCTCTCTCTCTCTTTTTTTTTTTTTTTTACTATGCAAGCCTTTTTTTTTTTTTTTGGAGACAGGGTTTCTCTGTGTAGCCCTGGCTGTCGTGGAACTCACTCTGTAGGCCAGGCTGGCCTCGAACTCAGAAATCCGCCTGCTTCTGCCTCCCAAGTGCTGGGATTAAAGGCATGCACCACCACCACCCGGCATATGCAAGTCTTGATCATGGAACTTGGGTGCAATCTAGGCTGAGACCAGAGAATGAGCATGTCTATCCAGTTCACAGATGGTGCTAATGCTGCTTGAATGCTGACCACACTTTGAAAAACAGCAGTTTGGAAGATGAAACCGACTGTACATGAAGAGATTGGTCTTAAAAAAAAAATTAAAGCAAAAGAGAACTGTATTTGGGACCGGAGACACAGCTCAGGAATTAAGAGAGCCTCTTGTTTTCCCAGAGGACACTGGGTAAAGGTTTCATCATCCACGTGCCCACGGCACTAATGAGATGGATCACTCTTCATAGGTGACCACATGGTACTAGATCACATGGTAAAAGAGACCTTTGTGGGGACCTAATGTGCAGCATTCTGCAAACACATAAAGTAATGTGAATTCCATCATCCACAAAAATAGTAAGAAAAATTACAAATGTTGTGAACTATAACACGGGTTATTTTTAAAGAAAGGAAGAGGGTGCTACTACAAAATCAAATTAACAAATTCTTGCACACTGATTTATGTCCTAGAGAACATCTAAAGCACGGAATGAGAAATGGTTAGAAACATATGTAATATGAAACGTCATTCTGCTTCCTGTTTTCCTGTGGGTGAGTATGTTAAGTGTAATATAAATGTGCCGTGGGTCTAGGAACTCAGCGGGTTATGCAATTCTGCTAAGGGCTGAAAGAAATTTCAACCCAGGGGAAATAAAACTTGACGTCTTCATTCATGAATGGGAGCAAAAACAGCATTTTAAATAAATGTGTCAAAATCTCTACAGTTCTGAAGAGTTTGTGATTTTTTAAAAAAAATGCGTTTTCCTCACATTTCAAATAAAAAGAAATATCATAAATCTCTCCCGAATTTTAGTTTCTGATTATTTTTTAATATATGGCTTTGGGAGGAATCTTTCTTTTTTTTCTTTTTCTTTTCTTTTCTTTTCTTTTCTTTTCTTTCTTTCTTTCCTTCTTTCTTTCTTTTTTTTTAAGGGTTTTCGAGACAGGGTTTCTCTGTGTAGCTCTGGCTGTCCTGGAACTCACTCTGTAGATCAGGCTGGCCTCAAACTCAGAAATCCATTTGCCTCTGCCTCCCAAGTGCTGGGATTAAAGGCATGCGCCACCACTGCCTGGCTTGGGGGGGAGTGGGGCGGATCTTTCAAATTGCGATTTCCATAAATGGTATCCACAAGTGGAGATTAGAGATACAGCATTAAAAAACCACCTTGCATACACAAATTAGATGGTCTCCAAAGTGTGTGGTAGTGCACACTTTTAATTCCAGCACTTGAAAGGTGGAGGCTGAAACCTCTGATTTGAAACCAGCTTGGACTATATAGCAGTAGGTTCTAGGCTAGCCAGAGTTACATGGTGAAACCATGTCTCAATATAAAAAGAGAGCAATCAATATATTACTTTGTTTGAGACAGTATCTATGTTGCTCAGGCTGGCCCCAAACCTGTCATCCTCCTGCCTCAGCCTCAGCAACACCAGCGCTAGAATCTCAAGTGCTCACCACCATTTCTGGCGTGCTCTGGAATACCTGACCATATATTAGTTGCCTGCTCAAAAAGCATTCCTTCAGGCGCACACCTTTAATCCCAGCACTTGGGAGGCAGAGGCAGGCGGATCTCTGAGTTCGAGGCCAGCCTGGTCTACAGAGTGAGTTCCAGGACAGCCAGGGCTACACAGAGAAACCCTGTCTCGAAAAACAAAAACAAAAACACAAAAACAAAAACAAAAACAAAAAAAAAAAGCATTCCTTCGCTTCAGGATGCGTTCTGCTGCTGAGAGACAAATTTAGTGACAAAACTAAACCAAACCAACCCAAACCAACCAATCAAACAAACAACAAAGCACACATTTTACTATGTTTAAGAGGGTGGAGAGATGGTTTAGCAGTTGCGAGCACTGGCTGCTGTTCCGGAGGACCTGGGTTCAGTTCCCAGAACACACACAGTGGCTCAACTGTAACTCCAGTTCCAGGGGATCTGATGCCCTCCTCTGGCCTCTGTGGTACACAGACACGCATACAGGAAAAACACCTAGGCACATAAAATACTAATAAATAAATTTTTTGAGAAAGAATCTGGATGTCCGAAGGTCTGTCAGGGTAACATCTGCACTCCGGCCACGCTTCATTCCTTTCTGGAGTTGGAGGAGAATCCATTCCCTCACCGTTTCCCCTTTCTTGGAAATCATCTGTGTCCAAAGGCTCACGGCACAGCGGGAGTGAAAGCTAGCAGCCAATGCTGGCTGTGTCTTTCTCAAACTACAGTATTCTGACCTCTCTGGCCATGTTCAACTTCGAAAGACCTTAGCATTTATACTTGGACTACGTATACACTTCAAAATAATCTCCCATTAAAAAATTAAATTATTATTGTGTGTTGTGTGGATGTCTTGGCTGGATGGAGGGTGTTGAATCCCCTGGAAGCAGAGTTACAGATGGTGAGCTTGCCATGTGGGTGCTAGGAATCAAATCTGGGTCCTCTGGAAGAGCAGTCAATGCTTCTAACCACTGAGACAGCACTCCTGCCCCTAATCTCCCAGTTTTAACACTAGCTGATTCCCTCTCTTCACTGCCCCCTGCAGGCTAATGTGGGCAAGCACAGGCTTATGATGTGAACCTCAATGAGGTGTTCCTCCTTCCATAGCTCCCCTGCGGCTGCCACTCCCTTCCTGGTAGTCAAGGCCACTGCAGTATTGGCCCCAATTTCCTTTCCACCTTCCCCACCCCCCCATAGCAATCAGTCCCTGGGGCACACTCCACACTCACACAGTTCAAAGCTTTGCTTGTGGTGTTTTTCTCTCCCTTGATAATCTTTTCATTACTCCTCTCCTCACCAAGACAAAAACTCTCTTCTCAAGAGACTCATGGCAGACGTCTCCTTCTCCATGAAGCTGTCTCCTTAACCTTCTCCTTTGAACATGTATTTGTGCCTCCCTATGGAACTTGGCACGACTTTTTTTTTTTTTTTTTTTTTTTTTTTTTAATGGTTATCTATGTTCTATGTATCCTCTGCTGGGCACAGAAACTCTTTGGGACAGAAAATCTTTGGGGTAGAAACTCATAGATTCATCTTCATTCCTATACCTGTTAGGCCCATGTGAAACCGAACCCTTGGTTTTCATCCACACTGACCCTTCTACATGCTCCCTCTCCTGTAAAAGCACCCCGGTTGCTCTGTTGTGCTCACCAAACACTCTGACGCCATCTTCAATTCCTCTTGCCTTCATTCTTCACATCCAATTCAACAATAAATCTTATCTCGGGTACCCACCAACCTAGGCCGCCACTCTCTCTTACTCATTCACGTTCTTCTAGCTCCCTGTGTCCAAGGTGGCCCCTGTACTTCTCTCTCTGAACAAGTGAGCATGTGTGTGCGAGTGCACACAAGCAGACACACACACACGCACACACACACACACAATTTTCAGCAGCCAGAGCAATGGCTCAAACCTTTAAAAGTAATTTGATTATATTTGAGTTCTTCTCAATGTTGAGCATTTACCGTCACATTTACAATAAAACCCAAAAGCCCTAGCTCTCCACGGCTCCAATGCCACCTACCTCTGCTCAGTGCTAGTCTCTCCCTGGTCCGATCCCTCTAGTGAACCCACTGTTCCTCGAACAGACCCAGTGGCCAGTCGCCCCGGACTCTGCACCTCCTATCCATTCAGCATGTGGAAATGTCTTTCTCCAGAGAGAAAGGCCTCATTTCTCTCTGTCCTTTCAGTGTCTGGGTGCCCCATACAGCTTCCGCCTTCTACAATGGCTGCTTCATCAGAGCTGCTTGCCTTGAGCATCTTGTGAGTGACAAGGGCAGCTCTGGATCTCTCCTGTCACTAGCAGTGCTCCACCCCCACCCCCTGCTGCCACAACTTTTGAGTATCTATCACTACATGAAATTCTATTATAAACTGACTCACACCTGTTTCCTGTACCAAGAGGCCAGCTCTGTAAGGGCAGGAACTTTGATCTCTGGTCTGGTCTGGAACCCGGCAGCACCCACAGCACAGATGAATGGCTAAATAAACAAGGTCAGCTTTACATGCCTAGTACGGTTTTTGCCCTGCTCTTTGGCCACAACAGATTCTGAGAAACCAGAAGCTCAAATGAATCAATCTATCTATCTATCTATCTATCTATCTATCCATCTATCCTCTATCTGCCTATATAACATCTATGTATAATTATATATAATTATATATATATACACATATATATACATATATATATATATATGTGTATATATATTTAATAACATTGTCAAAGGAAAGAAAATCCAAGGGAAGCCACTTCTTTGCAGACAAATAAAGACTAGAGTTGTTGGTACAGCTCCACTAGCTTTTCATGATGCGGCCCTGGTCTGATGGATTTCTTCCTAGAGCACAAAGCACATCGAAGGGAACACACATGTCAAAGCCATGCTGCCCTTACATGTGTGGGGACAGGGCCCATGAGTGTGGGTCTGAAGGCCCTTCTCGAAGGTGACTGGCAGCCCGAAGCCTTTATCTGTGCTCGTCTGCCTTCCTGGATGTTCTTCAAGCCACAAGCCTTTCTCTGTCTTAGAAACAGACTTATTCTTTGCTTTTGGTGTTTTGTTTTGGTTTTGGTTTTTTTTAATCAAAGAGGGAGAAAACCCCTTCCAAACAAAAACGTAACCACGGATCCTGTCTCTAGTCCCCCACTCTCAGAGCACACACAGCAGAAGGCAGTTCCTAAATTCATCTCTTCTTTGACATCCAAAGTAGGTAACTGCAAAAGCGAGTGTTTGTGATAGTGTACCTTCATTTCGTTTAAACTAATCAATTTTAAATGAGCTTCCCACACTAATTTTAAATGATTCCTTTCCTTCTCTTCAGAGTTTCTCTGAGTCCCTACCGCACCTTCTACACTCAGCGGCATTTACATCTTTTATGTGGAAAACATGAACATTATTAATCACAGTGAATTCATTTCGAAGCCCAGTGGTTTTTCTTGCAGAACAGAGGAGCACAGCTTCTGAGACACTCCTTTTTATCCCTTGGATATGCATTAGAATCATTTACACACCTTTGAAAACCACGATCCTCAGGCCCCATCCATGACCAGATCGAAGTGCCTGGGAACTGAGCCTAAGCACAAGAACGCATCTTTACGGTTCTTAAATAATCCCACAGTGTAGGTGAGGACCAGGGAGCTCTTAGCACACACAGCTCTGAGTCACAAAGAGGCGGTGCAATGCTGGGGCAGTAGCAAGAGGAAGCTAACTCCGAAACATAAGACTGTGCTATGGTTAATCCATCATCCCTTCCTAAGTCCCTACCTGACCTGAATACTATGCCATTACACACAGTGATTCCCTGACATAAAATAAGGATCTGATGAAAACCAGAAAGAAACTGAGCAGGGCGTAAAGATACTCCAAAAGCATGTTAGTGGAAGACCAGCGCTTTCCTCAGAGGTCAATGGCTCAACCAGCTACATATTTGTACCATCTGTCCCCTCCCCGCCTTGGACTGTAATACTTTGAGCAAAGCCCAGGAAAAGGTACTTGCTCTATGTAGGTGAGAGGTGGTTCCCTAACAGTTTCTTGGGATGACTGGGTTTGGAGAGAATGTGAGAAGCAGATGGGAGACGAAAGGAACAGATTGGAAAATTAAAAGTAAGTAAGGGAGCGGATAGCTCTGCATAGTCAATATGCAACGGGACTGGGCAAGGGGATTGTCTAGGCACAAGGAGACCATAGAGACTAAACCTTCTTATGCATGGCATTCCGGGTGCACCAAGATTTTCCATTACTAAAAGCGCTTACAAAGATTTCCAAATTGAACCCCTAATTTGGTGATGTTTGTTCTATAAATACTACAATACATCACAATTTGGACAAAGAGATGCATATTTGGCAGAGGGAATCTTGCATAAATTGATGGAGGGAGGTCACTCATCACCCTTCCGGACCATTTAAATATGTCATTTTTTTTCCAGTTCTGACCATTTTGATTTTTTGTTCCATACTTCTTCAAAGCAACTATTGCCAAGTTCTTAACTGGCACTGGGTGGGGGGGGGGAATGAGATTATTTGCAAGTGAAGAGAGCGAGAGAGAGAATTTTAATATTACATAAAACACTGTGATTGCTTCCAAGTGATTTAAGAATCAATGTCCTAATGATTCCAATTGATTTCTGGTGCCAGGTCCTACAAAACTGCCTGGAAACTTAAGTTGTCTTCTGTGGTAAATTCTAACTTGTCTGTGCCAAAATTAGATATTAACGATACAAGTTAGAATTAACTTTGTATGAATGTATATGCATGTATATATGCATATACATTCATACAAAGTTAATATATATAATGTATATATATTTGTATATATATGTATAAATATATATAATGTATATATATTTGATTAAACCACCCTCTCAAAAATAATTAACAGTGTTTCACCAACTGTGCCCACTCCTAAATGGCAAACTCCAGAGCACCTTCCAAATCACTAAATTACTAATTGATAACCTTTCTTAGATATTTTTAATTTAATTCTGATTTTTTAAAAACTCTTTCTTAAAGCCATGAGACTTCTTTTTAAATTCCCAAGCACTAAGCAGATTAACTCACATCTGTTGTTTGAGACCGACCACTTCTGCAATAGCATGCTTGTCCATTAGCGACTGTATTCCGAATGCTTGTCTCTACAGCTACTGTCCTTGAAGTATCTCCATTTTTAAAGCAAATGAATCTTCGTGCACTAGGGCGGGAGACTTTTCCAATGAGGAGTCAATCATATTTCCAAAGACTCGTTTCTTCTAACTTTCCAACTAAATGAGTGACACCTGAGTCTCTCTGCACAGCGGTGGTGATCTTGTTTAAAAATATATAAACTCAGATCTCACGTTAATATCTCTCGTCACATTTTAAAAGAACGTGTTCCCGTGTGCACAGGGTTCATTTTCTTTGGAATTGACTTCCTGCGTCTTCCAGCACAGCCCTCACGAAGTAAAAGGAGTCAGTAACTTGAATAAATACACACAGCTTTGGCTGGCAAGCAGAAGGAGCCAAAGGCATCAAAGAGCCCTCCTGCAGAAGCAAGCGCACTGCAAAGCTCCATTAGCTCACGGACTGGGGACACTGCTTTTGATAAGCGCTTTCCTACCCGGGGGAAGTTTTCTGAGTCTCCCCCTCTGCTCTCCAGAGGCTCGAAAGTCCTAACCAGGTTTTATCTATTTTTTTCCCTCTTTTTTTTTCCTCCCCTGTAACAACAAAAGAAGTTGTCAGGAAACCGCTGCTTGGTATATGTCACCCAGGGCTTTCTATTTTCGGTAAGTTGTTCTCCTACTGCTCTTCATTGTCCCCAAACATTCAGAGTGGTTAGGACCCTCCAGCCTCCACCACCACCAAGCAAACCAACCCGACCTAATCAGAATGTCTTCTTAGACTCCTCCTAATTGCTGTTGGCCCCACCCTCACCCTCCCATCTTTAGACCTCAAGTTTAAAAACCTCAATTTAGAACTAAAAGACAAAAAAAGTCTTTTAAAGAACTTTCTAGGAGATCCCTTTAACCTCTCAAAGAAGGTCACGTCATTGGGAGTTCTTGAGACCAATCAAAGCTCAGGCAGCTGTTGCCCATATGCTGGAGTACCTGGGTCCCGGGCTATCCCATGGCTAGGTTGGAAGGAAAAGTTAACTTTCCCTGTTCCTTGAGTTTAGGCAAACCCGTCCTGCAGGCGCTGGACCTGGGTTTGTCAGAAGCTCAAAAAAAAAAAAAAAAAATCTACAAACAGAAAAGATCAGTGTTTGCAGAGAGACTCGAGTACCACAGCCCAGGAGATAAACACGCCCCGAGGACTGGAGCCCTGGGCTCCACGGATGCGTGCACGCACCTCATGCCTCGTATCCACTTCTAGCGAGGACAGTCCACTCGATTCTTCCCCCTGGGGTCTAACCCGGACGTTGGCCCCGAACCTGCACTGTTAGGCGGGAGCATCCGCGTGCTTGCTTACCTTGGGGTTGGTCAGGAGCTGGTGCTGGTCGCTGTGTAGCAGCGCCCTGGAGTTGGACTCGGAGTTGTTGACGTACACCTGGACGCAGGGATACTGCGAGGTGCCCCTGCAGTCGGTGCCACAGGTGAAGGTGCACTCGAACACCTCGCCGATCTGCTGCACCGACAGCACCGTGCAGTTGGCCGCCGTGGCTTGCAGATCCTGCAAGGCGGGACTGAGCCAGCAGAAGCCGAAGATGAAGAGCGACAGGATGCCGGAGACGATGAGGAACAAGCCGAGCCGGATGCTCTTGTCTTCGGCTTCCGTGTACTCGTAAGACACCCTGAGCTTCGCCATCGCCCCCCACTCTCCACGGCTGGCGCGCTCCCCGCCCCCTCCCGCCCCCGGCGCCGAGCTCAACCGCCTCGGGCGGGAGGAGCCGCCGTCGCCGCCGCCGCCGCCGCCGCCGCGCGACAGCAGAGGAGTGGGCGGCGAGGGGGCGCACGCGAGAACAAAGGGGCCGA
>NW_021621071.1:6264120-6275820 GCF_004785775.1 Grammomys surdaster
GGGAGCGGCTGGGCTGCTGAGCCCCGGCTCCGCCGGGAGGGAGGCTGCTCCTCCCCGCCCTGGGCGCCGCCGCCCCGCCCCGCCCCGCGCCGCGCCCCGCACTTCCCGTGGGCGAGCACCCGGGGCCGCCGCGAGCTGCTCTCGGAATCCTCGCCAGATGCAACCTGGAGAGATGGCGGAGACGACGGCCGCGGCGAAGGCTTAGCACCGAGGGAGCGTGGCTGGGGAGAAAGTTAAAAGAGGAAAAAAATATTTTATTTAAAGTGTGGGGTTGGGGGTGGTGTGAGCGTGCAAGGCGGGAATCTTAAAACTCTGATCCCGGGAGCTGCGGGGCAGCAGGCGCACCGGCAAAGCGAGCTCCGATGGCGGCGAGCGACAGAAGGCACCCCGGGCACGGACGCAGGGGGATGCCCACAGGCGAGCGGCCGGGAGCGGGAGGTCTCCTCGGATCCCACACCACCAAAGCCGGTACAGGCTGACACGATCGGAGCCTTGAACGTCGGTGGACTTCTCTGGAAAAGTAGGTCCCAGGCAGCGGGAAAGACCCCTAGGGGTTGGACCCAAACAGGTGGCAGAGGCTTGCAACCTGAAAGGTGACGCCACTTTCCTGGCTTCGGGCTGTGGAGCGCGTACTCTGTTGGCCTCTTTAGGAATCTTGCCACCCTTAGCCCGCCCCGAGATTTGCAGGTGAGCGTTTTCTGGAGCGCTGTGCCCAGGCGACCGCGGCTTGCAGTCACTTTGGAACTGGTACAGTTTCTAGAGTTAGAGTTAGCAGTTAGAGTTCTGCTGTTAGTCCTTCGCCTTTCTACTTCGTCCTTGCTACTTTTGTATATCAAGCCTGTCGGTGTACACCTTGAGTTTCTATTCTCCTGACTTTTGTAAGTTTTAAACTTCTTTTTAATCTACATTTTTTTAAAAAAATCATAAAATCAAACTTGAGGCCGGGCAGTGGTGGCTCACGCCTTTAATCCCCAGCCCTTGGGAAGCAGAGGCAGGTGGATTTCTGAGTTCGAGGCCAGCCTGGTCTACAGAGTGAGTTCCAGGACAGCCAGGGCTACACAGAGAAACCCTATCTCGAAAAACAAACAAACAAAAAAAGCAAACTTGAGAACTGTTTCGAGCTACGTTTGGAAGAATAAAGTTGTTTTTTTTTTTTTTAAAGAAAACCTTCCTTTTCTTGTCTTGCAAGTCCTAGATGAATGAACTCAGGTTCCTGATGAATAACAGTTGCCAAATCATAGAAATGTTAAGCCCACTCTACCAGACTTCAAACACTTTAGCTGGTACTGACTGAATACATTTCGAGAGAGTTCTGACAGGTTATGCTGACATGTATTTTGCAAGCAATGGGAAAGGAAACCTTTAGTGTCTGTTTTTCGTAATGAATAAAAAGACTGCAAGGGATTTGGAAAACTTTAAAATCACAAATATGTTATGTCTCAGTGTCTTCTATGTTTTAGAGCAGACACTATTTTATTTTTTTATTTCTGCCTGAGATTTTTTTTCCCTGTTGTTGTAAAGATATTTGTCAGGGCCACGTTGACTATAAAGAAAAGTGAACTCAATAGTTGAAACGTCTTAACCTGAAATCGAAGATCTTCGCTGAGTGTTTTTCTTTGACAGATTCCAGATGCCAGTCCTCATTTCAAAAAGGCAACGTCTTCTAGGATCGGAGATGGGGATAAGGGGTGAGTGAATGAACACGGAACAGGACCACTAAGACTGAGGGACTAAATAAAGTAATTTTTCTTCATATCTAGGTTGTCTTCTGTCTTAGGTGAAACTTATCTGAAGGCTTCACAGATTAAATCAGCTATTTTTATTTTTGAAGGAATCACTAGAAATACGTGTTAGTTTTCTACTTTTGGTAGGGGTGCCTTGTAACATTCCCACTGAAGGCTGGATATACTTCTAACCTCATGGGAGCCAGTCTTCTCCTAGCAGCCTTCAGATGAAGGTGTAGAACTCTCAGCTCCTCCTGTACCATGCCTGCCTGGATGCTGCCATGCTCCTGCCTTGATGATAATGGACTGAACCTCTGAACCTGTAAGCCAGCCCCACTTAAATGTTGTCCTTATAAGAGTTGCCTTGGTCATGGTGTCTGTTCATAGCAGTAAAACCCTAACTAAGACAAGAGATGACTCAGCAGTTAAGGGCAGGTACTGTTCTTGCAAGGACTTGAGTTCTATACCCAGCACCCAAGTAGGCAGTGCACAATCACCTGCAACCACAGCTCCAGGGATACTTCTATCATCCATGGGCACCAGCTCTCACATACTTACAAACAGACCCACACAGACATGGTATTAAAAATAATAAAATTTTAAAATAAGGGTTGCAGGGGACCAGAGAGATGCTTCAGGGGTTAAGCACACTGTCTGTTTTTCCAGAGGACCAGAGTTTGATGCTTAGCACTCACTCATGGCCACTCACAACAGTCTGTAACCCCAGCTCCAGGGGATCCAACGCCCCCTTCTGGACTCTGCAAGAACTGTATGCTTTTGATGTACATATGTGCATGCAAGCAAAACATCCATACACTTAAAACAACAAAGATTAACTTTTAAGATGTTTTCAGTTTTACTAAATGATTTTTCGCCTGCTATGACCAAGAAGCTGACTTGTTTGTTGTGCCCCATTGTTAAATGTTTATCTCCTTAGGCTTTACATTTGAAATAAATTTCCAGCCATGAATATTACCTAGTTCACTGAGCATACGACTACTGAGAACACTACTACTTCAAGATACTTAGAAATTATTAGTACAAAACTAACCGAGAAGCCCCCTAAGACCTTGCGTTTCATTGAAACAGCAAATGCTTTAAGCGTGATGTATTTTTAAAAGTTTTGAAATTTGTCTGTACACAGGCAAAGCACAGAGAAGCAAATTCCCAAGCACAGAAAATGTAATCGGCTTGTATTAATTTTTAAATTAAAAATCGAGAATTTTATATATATATGCATATATGTTTTGATCAAACCCACCCCTCCCTCCAACCTTGCCATACCCCGCCCCCCAGCCTTCCCTTCCTTCCCAACCTCATGGACTCTTTTTAAACCCACTGAGTCCACTTACTGTTGCTGTGTGTACACAGGCCATCCGCTGGAGCGTGAACAGCCAACGGTTCAGTCTGAAGCCCTGAACCAAACTGACAATCTCCCTTATCCAACAGCCATCAATTGGCAATCGAGTTTCAGCTAGGGTGTGACATCATAAGCCTCTCCCATTTTATTGCTTAGATATTAGCACTTTAATTAAAAAAAAAAAACACTGCCAGTTTTAGAGTCCCTAAATTCTTACCATCTTTCATAGTCACTGAATTTTTTTATAGGAGATACATATTTATGTAGAAAAAGGAGTATTAGCTTTGGCCCCAGCTTTGGCAGTAATTCATTTGATATATATGTCAAATGAGAGGGTTGGGCTAGAATTATTTTTTAACATTCTAGGATTAAAAAGTAAACTTGGCAGTTCCAAAATTAAAAAGAAAACAACAACAACAAAAACTCCAAAACTTGTATTGCTATGTAATAAACACCCAGTCAAGGGTATTCTAAAATAATTCTCAAATAACAGAGAACATCTCCCCACAGTGGCTAACAGGAATGTGGGAGGATCCTTGGAGGCCTGGGCATATATTTACTGAATAACTCTACAAACTAGGTTTACTCACAAATGTTCTAAATTAATCTCATGAGGGACAAATTCAGAGATGAGCATTTCCAAGATGGTAGATTAAAAATGAATTTCAAATCCATTATATCCCAGGGTTGTTCAGCATCTGCACCACGGAACCTATGAAGGGTCAAACAGTAGAGGAGTGTTGAGGCTCCTGGCTTAATCTAGCGCTGGTTTATTTTCAATCATATCCCTGCTTCACGATGTGGCTGTTGAGACATGTTCCAGATCCAAGTAGTGTTTTGAGACAGAGATAGTATCTAGTCTAGATTCAAGCTACAAAGTAAGCACACGCACACACAAACACACACAAAGGATAAACAGATGCTGACCAAAAATCACTAAATTACTCTAGAGTAGAAGGAAATCCTACCCGATTTCTGTGGGAAAGAATATTTCTAGTAAGATTGCCTTGCCTTTGTCTGGACACATCGAACCATAGAAAACATTGACTCCTGTCATCTACCCTCTGCTGTCTGGGACCACTTAAAGAAGTAGAACTTTAGGCCAGGCGGTGGCGGCGCACGCCTTTAATCCCAGCACTTGGGAGGCAGAGGCAGGCGGATTTCTGAGTTCCAGGACAGCCTGGGCTACACAGAGAAACCCTGTCTCGAAAAAAACCAAAAAAAAAAAAAAAAAAAGTAGAACTTTATCACAACTTAGTATTTGTGCCTTGCTGTAATATTATGGTCCTTGCTGTATCATCTGGTTTTATTTAGGGTAAAGACAGAATAAAGCCTTAGAAGCAATTGCTTCCTATTTAGATGTGCAGCCATTTTTTCCCCCTAAGCCTTCTCTTCTGGTGCATTTTCCAGCTACTTTGGTTTCTTTTGATGAGATTTAGGACATTAAAGTTGTATACCCTCACCTTAAAAGCAAAGAAAAAGGATAATACAAACATGGAAAGGAAACCTCACTTTAATGCCCTATGAAACAAGAGTCTGCACCTTCCTTTCCCACAGCATGTAATTTACAAACATTTCAGGGATAATGGACCTTGTTCAGGGATGTCACTGAAAACATAGAAAAGCCAGGGCAACGATTGGCTCATCTTCAGTAGACAATTCATATTCTGAATAGTATTTTGCAAGTCAACTAATTTAATATTCAAATTTGAGATCTACATTTAGAATGAACCAAGAATAACCCAAAGCTGCAGATAATGTAGACGTAGAAGTATTTCCTAAGCACAGTAACATAAACGGCATTTAAATAGAGGTATGTTTTATGTAATAGGATACATGAGGAATATTAATTGCTCAGATATTAAAGCATGCCCGTGATGTTTCTCTTAGGAGGAGGAAATATTTAACAACTCAAAACCAGACCAAATGAATGCATCACTACATATGGTAATTAAAACTACATCTTAAAATAAATGTTCAGTATGTAACAGATTTAAAGGTAGCTTTGAAACACTGTGGCTGCCCCAAATCTTTATTTTTATACACAAGGAGATGAAACTATTTATGTCATGCCTTCATATGTCTTCTTATTGAAGTGTGTAATTTTGAAGGTTTTACCTAAGTTTTTCTTTTATGCATATCTAGAGGCCAGAGACTTAAAACGTTAAACCAACTCAGCCACTTGTGGAAATTCTATCACCCCTGAATTAAAGGCATTTCTCCCAAAATATTTGAATAACTCAAGTACTATCAAAATTATTTTCAGTAAGCAATGGAAACAAATTTTTCTTAGAAAAAAAGTTCTTTATTATAAATCAAGACAATTATGTGGACAAGATGTCCCTTAGGTCAAATATAAATGCAAACTACCAAAACATTTTATGAAACATTTATGCAAATTAAGAGGTCAAGTTCTAGGGGTGGAGAGTTGGCTCAGTGGTAAAGAGCATTTGGGGAGTTCCTAGACTTGGTTCACAACACGCGGTGTGGCTCACAGTCATCCATAATCCAACAGTCTTCTGGACTCTTAGGTCACTGAACATGTAGACACGTACGTGTAGACAAAACACAGACATGTAGACAAAACACTCATACACACAAGCCTTAAGAACCTAAGAACTCTTTTTCTCAGCTGGTACCTTAAATGCTGCTTAAAGGAGTTAACACTGATTCTTACCTAGCAAGAAAGATATCAGAAGATAGCTTAAAATAAGGCAGGTGCCTAGTGCTCTGAAAATGAAAAAAAAAAAAGGAATGCAAAATCGATCTGTCAGCCAATGCTTGTGTACTATTTATGCAGGAACTTGGATTGGCAACATAGTAAGTTATTTAAATTTTGTAATTCCAATTTAAATGACTGGCAAAAAAACTTTGATATTTATACACAGAAGTTATTAGTATTTTGTGGTCCATGAATACTGAATTCTTACAAGCTTACAGCATTAAGAAAATACCAAACCCAAATTACTGGATTTTCAACTTTCACTTAATGAATACATTGATAATGTATGCAATAACTTTTAGCAGTTTTTATGCATACAAGTAAGTCAGGCAAAAATATTAGGCAGACACAGTAGAAGTAACCGTTTTGCATTCTGTGCTTGGAAACCAGTTCACTTTTTTCCTGACCCGCTGATGTGAAGACCTGGTCTCTCAGTGAGGACACTGGATGTTACAGGAAATATAAGTGAACGCCTCTGGTATATAACCTTACTCTAATGCTAACTTCGTGAGAGTTCACCAGGACCTTAGTCTAGTTAGTATTTATACATTAAATCAAGAATAGAGTGGACAAGTGGCAGTAACTTCATATGTGATCTGCAATGGCTTCCTTGCTTCTCCTATGGACAATAGTTCTTTATATGGCCCCCAGGTGTATCATTTCAGAATTCTATTGCTTATGGTAAATCCCTATAGTAATCTCAATTCAAACAAACATTTATAAATCAAACTGAATGATCCATTTTCCTTTTAAATAATAGAAATATTGCTGAACCTAATTAATGCAATCTCTATTGTCAGACGTTTATAAATCAAACTGAATGATCAATTTTCTTTTTAAATAATAGAAATATTGCTCAACCGAATTAATGCGGTATCTATTGTGGAAAATGGGAGATTGAACATGAATGTCATATATTACTAGTTTCAGCCTAAGTATTTACTTCAAAACAGCATAAACTGGCTCCTCTTTCTTCAAATACATCACTTAAAAAAAAGATATAACCTAATGAATACTTTTAATATTTGTTGCCAACTAATATTGTTCAACTAATATTGTTCAACTAAAGGGAGGAAAAGGAAAATAACAAACTTAATTAAATTTGCAATCTGACTTACTCACAAGTAAAATGTCACCATTCAGAGCATGTTCTTTAAGGATGTACTTTTTCAGTTAAGATCTGACTACAGTACCCAACTTTTGATCAAGTTTCCTGACATCTCAAATTGCTGAAATGAGGCCTTGGAAGGTACTAACGCCATCCTTTTACTACAAAAGCATCAGTCCTGTCAATGGTGACTTTGGTAATCATCCAATTTCTGCCTGACCATTGCGACCGAGGCAAAGTTTCATCATCTAGCCAGTACTGTGGGCCAGTATATTGATACAGGATGATACCCTGTCTCGGTCACCTTCCACTTCGAGGACTTAGCCCTCTTTTGAAGTTCCTGTATCTTTAGATAACTGTGACATTTCCCCTTGTTCTCATACCATTGTATAGTAATGCACTTTGTAATGAGCCGTCTTCATCTGAGATTTTCTGATGCGACTTGAGTTGTTTTTGGCTGATGCGCAGAAATACACTAGCTATCCCAACTCCTTGTTACACTTTTTCAGTTAGCCACAGGAAATTAACACTCAGTCCAGTGCCTTACCTCATACACATAACTGTCCAACCAGTCCCTTTTCCACTGTGTTCCACGAAGCCAAACGCAATACCTTAAAAAGCATGCAATCTGAGGCTCTGAATCACTGGGCTGGGGACATGGCTCCCAGGTATAGTGTGCTGGCTTATCTGGCTTTATTGAGGCCCTGCGCTTAAGACCAAACACCAGAAAACAAGCATTTACTGTGGCTCCTACCGCACCGATACCTTTTATTTCATTGGTCCTTGTTAGCTCTTTTTTGCCACACACATGAACACAGACAGCCTTGGAATTTGATACTTTTAGGAAAATAGTTCCCAAAGTCTTTTCTCTCCAGTGACATCTGAAGACGTCTATAAAATGTGAGACACTAAACCCCACCTCACCTCATGGTGCTCTTCTTTAAATACAAAACAATCATGTCTGTAAAATTAGTATGTCACTTGGCAGCCAGAAGGCAGGAAGGGACACGCAGCAAGTATCCAAAAGAGTATTTAAACTGGAAAGAACATTTCCGAAGTATAACTGAAGCAATTCTTACCGTATCCTGAGTACAACGTAATTTTTACTCTGGCAGCAGAAATAGAATCATTTTGACCGACATATAAACCACTCTTAAGCCATGTTTTTTTTTTTTTTCCTTAACCATCCAAGCTGAAAACTAAGGATCTTGAGATAATGTATACCAACGGATTCAATCTGATATTTAAAACTACTGTTTTTTTTTTTCTTTCTTGCAATGGCTTTATATGTTTCATCTCCCAGATCTGTTCACAGTATGATCCAAGTCACCGTGAAATGCCACTGGCGAGGGGAGCATGGGGGCATGCCATTAGAATCTCAGTTTTTCAAAGTAAATGTATCTCAATGTCTGCCTTGTCTTAATAGATTTACTTTCTTAGTTTCGAATTTTAGTGTGTGTGCAGTATCAGGGATTTTAACTTAGAGCCTCACAGATGGCAGGGTCATATAGCCCCAGAACTTAAGGATTATCTAGTTAGTAGATATTTCTAGGTCTTTATAAACCTCATAGACAAACCATAGTTGAGAATATTTACATTCCTGTTTCCGTGTGTGTGTGTGTGGAGGGGGGGTAGAAATTGTGCAGAAATGACGCTATGAACGCAAATATAAATGAACTGAGTCCTGCAGGGTCATGCTCAACCGCCTCATGTTTTACGGGAAAGGCGTAAAAGACATCGGAAGACCTGTTTGGGTGTGAAAGGACTCAAGGGTATCAACTTGACGGTTCACAGGAAAAAGCTGAGTTTTGAAAGCTAAGTGAAAATGTTCAAGATTTTCATGAAAATCAATTTACAGCAAAGAACTATTTCAATGCCTAAATGACTTAATTTGTACATTTTCAAACTGAAATGATAAAAAAAATACCAATCATCAACAAGTATTAATAAAATACCTGTGGATAAGCAGTTGGTTTTTGTAGATAGTGTAAGATACTTTCAGCTCTTAAGGAAGGTTAGCCTGAAGGAAATTTTCAGCAAAAAATCTTCAGAAAACAGTTTTACCATATATGTTACAGTGTACCTCAAGTGCAGATCTTTGCATTCAAGTAGGTCAAGTAGCAATCAAAGGATTGCTTTTTGCAGGGTATTAGCTTCTGTTCAACAAAGCCAGTTACAAGTCCAGTGGCAGTTGTGGCCAGATAGCACCCATTTGCCTCACAAGGGGAAGTCAACTACACAGCCACGAAATAGAAATAAATCTAAGGGGGAAATGTGGAATGTATATATAGTTTTGGCTAATTTCTTTGTATGTAGGATGGAATTTCAAATGTACTTTTTAAATTGGAATTGCAAGTCAAGTTGACCTCTGACATCACCATATTATAAAAACCAAAACCCGTTTAACAAGCAACTTTCCTTAATTTTGATGAGTCTTGACTCTGAAATAAAAAGAACTTGGAAAACCTGAAGTGTCCGGAATTATACCCAGCGTAACAAACACGATCCGAGTTATCTCGTGCTTTACCTGCTGCATCGGTCACTGGAGCTCCCCTTCCACGGTCTTCTCTTGCCCACCAATTGCCAGTGGTTACATAGGGAAAGTCTTATTTTATAAAGTAGGTTCACAGTAAGTGTCAAAAACCACAACAGACAGCAAACTATTTAAGATACACCTCACCATTATTTGAAGGAAGCTGGTATCAACGGTTTGGATGAAACAGATCTTAAGTAGTACAGTGTCTGTTGTGTTTTTTGTCACAATAGTTAAAACTATAATTACTGAAGTGGCATCTTCACGACTGAGGTGGTAGTCTAAATTCTGCAATGTTTTTAACAACCATGGTATTTTTTTAAAAATTGGTTTTGGCTATGTCTAATATTTAGAGAGGAACTTTTAAGTTCCTGTACGTTCTTGGTACACAAACACAACACCTCATAAACGTTACTTTCCAAACATTGCTTAGGCAATGTCAGTAAGCGCCCACTCAACTAGGAAAACAGGTTAAAAATAAAAACTGAAAATTGATATCCCTATCTCGAGTCCCCCTGGCGGCTTTAGCCTCTAGACAGTTTAAGAATTCAGTCACCTGCAAATAGGAACCATCCAGGTCAGCAAGCTGAAGGTAAATTTCATAAAGACTAAATAAATCTCAAAGTTCTATCACAAAATTCCTCACCAATTTCTCACAGAACAAATTCTCTGGTTGGGTCCCACCTTGGGCGGGTGAGAGCTAACTTGCAATGTAGCTACAACCTACCCAATGTTCCCCTAGGTTATGCTGAGGACGCCATCCTTAGTAAAGGGCCCAGTGCTGTCCCACTGACAGACTTGCTGACAGCTGAAAAGAGGACTGGGATTGGGATTGAGTCGCACCATTCAGTGTATTTGTAAAACCTGAGGGGTTTTTTTCTGTGTTTTTCATGTTGAAGAAGAAATATCACAATTTCAAATCAAAGTCAACACTGCAGTGAGGAGAGCTTTTCTACTTTATTACAAAGAGAAGAAGCCTTTATGTGGTCAGAAAATACAAGATTGATCTTTTTTCTCTTCCTATGAAACGCTGCTGTTCAAACAGCCAGAGTGAATTGTCTCAGTTCACGTCTTGGAGCCCCATCACATTCACTTGGGTATGGATGTCCTTGGCTGCTGAAAATCTGGCCCTTTAGTGCACAGGGCGACAAAGTCCCCTGACCAGCAGTTCCAGAATGTCCCATTTTCATATATTGCATCCATGCACACCTCCTAAAAATGAGGTACAGCAGGGCAAACATTTTCCAAAATAGATGTCATATATATAATATATACACATTCGTACATACATACCTTTATTCATGTGATGTCCAAAATTTAAAAAAAATGTACACATTTATTACAAAATCGTAACAAAGACTGGACAGTGTTTTGCTCATTCTGGAAAGATGAAGCTCAGTAAGAGCACAGCCTGGAGCCGCCAGAGACTGTGGCCACCTCTCTACAGTCATAGTCTTGCAGTGAGCCTGGCGAAACTGCCTTTCAGAAACAGAAGGGGAAGTAAAATGAAAGAAGCAGACCTTGCTCATCTTTCCAAATGAAATACGAGAAGGATCTTCACATAAAAATGCACAAACATCTGTTCTTTTATTACCAATAGTGCTACAATGAACAATGCAAATTTTGTGGTCTAATTTTGTTGAGTCTTTTGTGGGTTTTCTTTTTTTACATTTAAGAAACTAAATGGTAACTTCTGTCAGTGTACTTGCTTGTCTTTATAGACCCAAGTCTGTCTGCTGGCAAAAAGAAAATAAATGAAAAAATTCAGACCCTGCTCAAACTAGAGAAAACAAATTACAAATTTAGTTGTTGGGCAGCACATAATTGGTAAGGCAGGACCTCAAATGGTGACCCTTTATGTAAGCCAATTGCCAGATCCTCAGGGAATTAAAACCAGGGTGCCTGAGCCACATCAGTTCTGCAGTTATGTCGAGTGTTGTGCTGAGACAGCCATACCCCGAGAAGAGGGAAGTCTTTTTAGAAGGCTTGCTGAGCAGGGTTGTAGTTGAAGGTGGACGGCAGGTGAGGCCGCTCTTCTAATTTGTCATATTCCAGATGGAACTCCTACAAAAGAACATCAAAATCCACAATTCAAATTACTCCATAGTGCTCTTTTTAAAAACATTTGCTGTGAGTGTATATGTGCAGACAGACAGACAGACAGACAGACAGACACACGGGGGGGGGGGTGCAGGGGGGAGGTCAGAGACAGACAGACAGACAGACAGACAGACAGACAGACAGACAGACAGA
>NW_021621071.1:6275830-6318011 GCF_004785775.1 Grammomys surdaster
CAGACAGACAGACAGACAGACAGACAGACAGACAGACAGACAGACAGTGCCTATGGGCCAGAGAGCAATCTGCGAGGTATAGGACTTGCACCACATATGTTCTGGGAATCAAACTTGGATAGCCATTAGTCTCCTGGGCAACAGCCTTTCCCTCTGAGGCAACTCACTAGACTAAGTGTCTCTTTTAAGGTTTTCTTTCCCCTTTGGTCAAAATATATTTTCTATATGAATAATTAAAACAAGTCCACCTAAGAGAAAACAGATACACACACATACTACCTCTTTCCCCTTTTAAGTAAACAGTCCACAGCAGTGCCTCTGCCTAGTATCTGGCAGGTACACAGTATAGACTTCTGAATGTAGGGTTAGTAATTCAGAAATGTGTATTCATTAAAATTCTGAGCAAATTTTACTTACAAATAAAAAGTGAAATTATTATAACTCTAATGCAAAAGACTGAAGATTACAGGATGTTTAAATAAAGCATTTCAATAAAGTACAAAAAATAAAACCCAAATAAGAAAAGACTCTGACATTTTGTTCACGTTTAAAATGAGGCACTTCCCAATATCCCTTAATGACAATTTCTTTTAAAGCAAAGTTATATCCTAACTTCACTAAAATCTCAGGAAAACGAAGATCTGAAAATACATCTTAAGAACTCCTATTTCATAAATGACAGATAATTTAACAGTCATTTAAAACTAGATAGTAGAAAGCTAACTGGATTACTGATTTTAATCGAATTGTTTTTAAAACTGGTTTTGTTTTTACTGTAGATGCCTGTTTGCGGGCCAGACAGGCAGACAGCACAGTGCATACAGAAGCTGGTTTCCTACTTCCCCTTGGAGCTTGGCTCAGACCCCTGGCTTGTGGGTGAGCATCTGGACCACAGAGCCATCTTGCTGTCCCTCCCCACTCTCTAAGGCAAGGTCTTACTGGGTAGGTTAGCCTGGCTTTGAAACGCCCTACAAAACCCCAGCTAGCTCCAAACTCCTAATTCCACCCACCCAGCCTCCTGAATGCCTGGGTTACAGGTTGTCAGCACCTGGCTTCAAGTTTTAATATTTAAGAATATAAGTTTTCATAATCAGCACTAGAGATGCAAATATAACTGTATACTTAAAAACAAATACCTCTACAAATATCTCCACAAGAAGGAGATGCTCTGAATTACTCAACCTGTGACCCGTATCTAACCAGCACAGTTATTCTGAAATCTCACTTAAGTGTTTAACCCTCAACATACATTATCTACTGAAGATTAAACAAGTACCATTTATTTTACTGTGTTTGGTATCAACCTGACTCTATAATGGATGTTTCCACTATTAAATTAAATGAAGCTTTCCATAGTTAAAATGAAAGCTTAGGCCACAGGGACCATACCTTTGGACACCAAATCAAGTATTCACAATTCAAGACATCACAATGACAATTAGACACATAGCTCGTAAGCCTAGTGTGAAGTAAAACTAAAGACAAAGCTATAGTTCATCTAATCTTTTTAGGTATCTTGGGAAGTAAGTATTTAAATCTCCATTAAGACATACTGAAAACTAGGATCCAAACTCAAAAGGGTCTGTCTTAATATAACATGCGATGCTTTTTGAGTTTTTATTTAATTATTTTTAATACAAGACTCAAAACAAATTCACTTCATTTATACCCTCCAAATTAGCTTTGAAAACATTACATGCCTCAAAAAGGTTTATAAAGGTACTCCATGGTGACATTATTTTTTTTATTTTATCTTTTTATTTTTTGGTTTTTCGAGACAGGGTTTCTCTGTATAGCCCTGGTTGTCCTGGAACTCACTCTGTAGACCAGGCTGGCCTCAAACTCAGCCTCTGCCTCCCAAGTGCTGGGATTAAAGGCACGCACCACCACCTCCTGGCAACATTATTCTTTAAAAAGAGCCGTGTCATATGACTGAGAAAGAAAGGCACAAGGGCTGCCTGCTTACCAGCAAGGAGGAGCAGACACAAGAGCTGCTCTCCCTGGCTCCCCATACACAGCCAGCAGAGCGGCTCCCGCCCCTGCCCCTCCCACTCATGGCTCAAATTGAGTATCATTCACAATGACCAAAAATCTTGCAGCTAAACCATTCTTTGAAATGAAAATGCATATTGGTTTCAATAATATACAAGCTATAAAAAGCTTACCTCCAATTTTAATGAATGATAAATTGTAAGTCACATTTTATCCACACTGGCAAGCTACACTGTTTCATTAGGACTTAAACCAATTAACCACATCAATGTTGATGTTTTTTCCTACATAGTATTTTTTTAAAAAAAAAGACTAGTTTAAATCTAGGGAGCATAAACACTTAATAGTTAAAATATTCAAGAGATATTAAGAAATTATATAGGTCAAATCTTGTCTAATAGGAAATATCAATAGAAGCATTGGTAATTGTTTGTCTGCTGTCTTCCACATATTGTTATTCTTCTTAAAGTCTTCCGTCATTGTTACCTCTTAGCTCCCTAACTTGACCATCTACAGCATCTCTTTTACATGTCAATGATATGCACACATACTATGTAGATACTCTTGGACAGAATGTAGAAGGAAATTGCTCTGTCTAGCCCATCTAATGCTTAGAACAAACAGTAAGTGGCTCTTAGCAACAGGATACTAACAGCTTATGAATGAACACAGCCAGGCTTCTGTGGTGGCTTGAGTAAGAGTGGCCTGCACAGATCTGATGCTCAGTCACTAGGGAGTGGAACTGTCTGATGGGATCAGAGGGTGAGGAGTGTGCCCTTATTGGAGGAAGTGTGTCACTGGGGGTGGGCCTGGAAGTTTCTATGCCCTTGCTAGGCCCAGTCCCTCCTTCTTACTGCTACCTACCTATCAAATACAGGCCTCTCAGCTCCTTCTCCTTATCTCCCGCCTCCAGCCATGCTCCCTCCCTCTCATGATGGACTGACTCTGAATTCTAAGCCAGTCCACAATGAAATGTTTTCTTTTATAAGAGTTGCCATGACCATGGTGCCTCTACTCTTCATATCAACTAAGACATTGGCTCTATGGACTTTAGAAACAGAACACTTCATTTTTCAAGGCATACTTTAACATTAGGTATTGTTATACGGTCTATGAACATATTTGTTTTTAGTGGAAATTTTTGTTACAGGATAGTGATTTTTAAATCTTAAAAAGAATTCTAGATACATGGAAAGCAAAGTTTTCATGACCCAGTTTTCTTATTAAGAAAATTAGAGCTGGGCGGTGGTGGTGCACGCCTTTAATCCCAGCACTTGGGAGGCAGAGGCAGGGGGATTTCTGAGTTTGAGAGTTCAAGGCTAGCCTGGTCTACAGAGTGAGTTCCAGGACAGCCAGGGCTACACAGAGAAACCCTGTCTCGAAAAACCAACCAACCAAACAAAACAAAACAAAACAAAACAAAAGAAAGAAAAGAAAATTAGGCTAAGTGGTTAAGAACATTAGTTGCTCTTCCAGAGGACTCAGGTTCAATTCTCAGCACCCACATGGTAGCTCACTGCCTGTGACTCTAGTTCCAGGGAATCCAACAGCCTCATACAAACATACTAGCAGGCAAAACACCAATGTACATAAAATTAATTAATTAATTAATTAATTAAAAATAGATACAGGGTTTTCTTTTCCTTTCTCGCAAAGTTACTAAGTAGACTTGACTTTACACACTGGACTCAAAACTTACCATTTATAAATGTACCGTCATCACTGTTCTAAGTTAAGAAAATACCAGTTTTCTCCTAACTACAGTAAGTTCATACTTAAGTTTTAGGAAGAAACAAAGTATGTTTAAGACAGTTACTAGAAATATGTGAAGAAATGAATATATATAGTTTATTACCGCATCTACTGATGTGCACCAGTAAAATTAATGAAAATAATCACCTATATCAAGCATAAAATATACTATGCACCAGAAATCCTGCAATATCTGTCAGCTTAAGTTAAGCCAAAAGAAGCCTACAATTTAAAATCTTTGAGAAAGCTATAGGTAGATAATAAGGAAGGCTCCATCACCTGAAAATGAACAGGAAAAACTTTTACTTAGTAGTTATATATGTAATCTATATTAGCAAAATTACAGAGGATACCACATCTTGCTAATTATTTAGGGTCACTTTAAAAGAAAGAATGAGTAAACAAAATGTCAAAATTTTACTTATTGTTATTGCTAATTTTTTTTGAGATAGGGTCTTACTCTATAGCCTTGAGTAGCCTAGAACTCAGAGAGACCTGCCTGGCCCTCAACTGTCATAGCATCACAGTCATGCACCACTATGCCCAGCTACATTATTAACTAAAGTTCTGAGAAGAAATAATAGACTACCTAGAACTGCAGGTCATTTATGTCTGAGGGGTAAACGACTCTGATTAGTAGCCTACTTCTCCAACACTGTGGAGTGACCAAGAAGGCAGGCACAGAGCACACGCTAGTCTCCACCTGTCCAGTGCCTTACAGACACAGCACATCACTCCTGATCACACCCGCTCATATTCTATCTTCACAAACAAGATACTGAGTCAAAGTGGCAACTGAAGAATACACTCTCTGGAACAAAGACATCTCCAGCACTTACAACTGTTGAAATGACAGATATATTAAAGACTGAGCACCAGTCACATATACCATTGAGGAGCCTAAAGACAAACATCTAAACCAAAACCCAAAGCAACTTTACCCTCTTCTGTATTTTCTACTGGGCTCATCTTTTTCCATTTCTCTAAGCTTAGAACTTCCAGAAGGTCAACCTTTTCCATGGTTTATATCTGGTAACACTTCATACTGTCTTCTTAAAATGGGGACATCCTATCAATCTAGTACACTGAAAAGATAACCCCAGAGCATCAACTGAAATGCTGCCCAAATTTATTTTGAAATTTGTTAGAAATACTTATCTTCTGTTGAAATTTACATTAAAAACTGCCTCATACTTTTGTAATACTAACAGTCAATCACTCAGAGAAACGGAGTTGGAAGTCTCTGAAACTAAATGCAGGTCCGATTTACCCTCACGCTCACTGAGACAAGCATCAGCTACTATACTCAAATGTGGAGTATCTATCAACAAAGCAGTCTCACAACTCAAAGGGGCGACTGTTCTTTGACAAGGCGATTTTGTAAAATAGCAAAGTTGCAACCAAAATGCAACTAATGATGCATTTAACTAATGCAACCAATAATGTGTTCAGTGTGTATGCACAGGAATAACCAACAGTGCACTTCTGCAACTCTCCTGCACTGAATAATCTGCAAACCAACAGTCAGCGACCTCTCTGCTTTAAAAAAAGATATGAAACTACGTGACTGGGTGAGACTGTAAGACAGTAGCTTTATTTAATAAGTTGGTATTCATAAAATATTTCAAATATTAATAATTCTTACCCTAAGTCACAGAAATCTCTTACCAAATTTAATAATTTCCCTATTAGTGAGATGAGCTAGCTGGTTTTGGACACTCTTATGGGGGTTCACAAAAATCTGACATGTTATGTGCCACACATATTTTACATATTAGTAAGCCCAGGACATTCTTTAAATCTATGTCCATACATTTTGCATATGGAATAACTATACCTTAGCTACTTTCCTCCAGTTGAGACAGTCGAAGAAGTAGTAGGTTCCCCGCTCATACGTGTTGGTCTTCATCGTTGGCTCCATGCCCGGTGCCCTGGTAATCCATACCCGCTCCTCCTTGTGGTATCTCCAATCACGGTTAAAACTTCAATTTTTAAAAAAGAAACAATTAATCTCTCCTGTGACCCACACAAAACCAGAAAAGTTACGTATAAAATATAAACATCTGGAGACTTCTGTATCTGGCTCTGCTATTAAATGCAATCTTATTTATGTAACAAGATAACTTCTTTTGTTCCAAAAGCATATTCTTTAACACACATTAAAGTTGAATCTGCTTTATGTAGACATAATATTTTAAAAGGTATTTGAGCATTTAAAAGATATATAAGCTGGGCAGTGGTGGTGCATGCCTTTAAACCCAGCACTTGGGAGGCAGAGGCAGGCGGATTTCTGAGTTCAAGGCCAGCCTGGTCTACCAAGTGAGTTCCAGGACAGCCAGGACTATGCAGAGAAACCCTGTCTCGAAAAAAAAAAAAAAAAAAACCAAAAAAAAAAAAAAAAAACAACAACAACAAAAAAAATAAAACAAAAAAAAAAAGGATATATAATAAAACATGGCAGACCAAACAAAGATACAATATACTGAGTAATAGAAACTGAAGTACATAATAAAACAACAATCCATTGATTACTGGGTAAGTTATTAAAATACTCATTTGAATTGACTAATTAAATTCACACAATTTTATAGCTACGATAATAGAATACCCATTTTGTAAAGTTTAGTTTTTAAATGTAGATAATAAATTGCCAGAGGATGCCATCAGAGGCCAGGCACATGACACACAGTACTTATGAACTGGAGTAGCAACAGCCAAACGGGCAGATGATGAAGCCATGCAAATACACGCCTTCCTACAAACAGTTTGGTAGTTCACAGACATAGATGACATGACAAAAATAGCCAATTACAGATGGATGAGGCAGTTGATAAATTTATTTATCATGATATACGTGTTAACCCCATTTCACAAAAATGAGAGGGAAATGAGGAAAAAATAAATTCTCTCAATATAAAAAGTGAGATATATAAAAAAAACTTACAATTTAGTATCTAAAGATACAAACATGCAGGGTCATATATAATATATGTATCACTGATGTGTATCAAATAATGAGATTCTGTGTCTGTTCAAAAAAAATCTGTTTCTACAAGAACCACAGCCATGAGTCCTGGTTTATAAACCTCAATTCACCATGCACGTGACCTCACATAGCTGACATCATGCTTGAAACTCTTTCTCTATTACAATGATTATAAAGCTGTAATATGCTTTCAAAATAAACAAAATTCATTTTACTAAAAATGAAAATAATTCAAGTTCTCATCTTTATACTTTTTTGTTATTGCAGTGATCCAGGAATGATGATAAGGTCAGGTCTGGAGCTGGGAGCCAGGCACTGCAACCCTAACAACGAATAACTTCAACTTCAGGGAAGGGAGAATTTTCAATAAAAACAAAAAACAAAAAAGACTAAAATCAAACCCATAACCATCATCATATTAAAAACCTTGAAAATATCCAAAATACGCTAGAGGAGAAAGTGATATGATACGTTGAACATACAGCTCTACTGCAGCTAAGAGTTGTAATACATCCCCGCCGTTCATGTAATACAGATAGAAGAGGAGGTCTTCTCCGTATCGGCCAAGCTTGATTGCAGCCAGCTACAAAAGACAAATTATGCTAAGTTATAAAACGAATGTAAAAATTAAAAAAAAAAAACCCAACTGCTACCACTAAAATAAAAAGGATGAACATAAATCCTTCAATTGGCACAGACAACTATCATTTAAATAAACAAGGCTATTTGTTGAACCCCAATCCTAAAGTAAAGAATGAGACTATTAAGTATCCCATGGAATTCCAGCTACACAGGTTTGTAAGTGCTAGCTCAATCTACATGCAGAGTGATTCACAAATCATTTCTTTCTAGCACATCACATAGGAGAAGCATAGAAATCAGACAGTACTCATATTTTGTTTAAATGAATGCCTAATAGATAAGTTTTTCACATTTCCTTCCACAATGTAGAAAATAGCCTACAAAACTACAAATCCAGGATAAGTGTGGTCAGTTCTCATGTTCTCAGAACACCTGAAATATCTCCCTAAACACAGAGTCTACCTGACCAGCTACCCACAGTCAGTCACTTGGCTTTTCTGCACATCTTGGTGAGCGAGCGCAGCTCCCTCCCCAGTGCGCTCTCCTAGCCGGCAGGCAATTGTGAATGCAGGCTGTTCTCCAGGACTTTTTACAGTCTAAGGAAAGGCTGTAACTGTGGCCTCAGGTCTACAGTACAGGTGCAGCATAGACAGTAGAAAAAGGTCGAATAACTTCAGAAAGGTGCTTGTGGTTTGTCTCATTAAAAATGTCTTATCTGAATAAAATCTCTTATGAGTTAGGGCATAAAGTAAGAATGTCAAGAGGAGAATCCCCAAATTTTCTAAGTTAGTTTATTTCCATTCACTATGGTTACAATTATTAATCACAGGAAATATTTTATCATTCCTAACATTGTTTGGTTTAAAATAAATAAGACCTACAGCATTAATATTAATAAAAATAGAAATAAAATTATTATCCATGTGAATGACATACAGAAGCATTCCCTAAGATTGCTAGTAGATTAGCATAGTGTCTGTGGTACCAGACAGTAGACAAATGTACGCCTACGACCAGAAGGCTACACTCACCTTATCCCTAATGTGAATGTTTGTTAAATACTCTGATGGAACATGGAAATCTGCATAATAAAACAACAAAAAAAGTGTTATTAACTGATCTTAGAAGTACCCTTTAGACAATTCTAAACACAAACAGATTCTCCTACCTATGTCTTGAGGTCGACAAGGTGAAGAAGCCCAGGGTGATGCAAATTTGGGGTAGAGATTTCTGAACAAGTAAAAAAAGAAGCCACTTTAATGAACAAAGTAGAAAACTGTATTTCTAATGTAATTTCAGGAAAATAGGGAAAAAAAGAATTAAAATAAAAAATAAGCATCCTTCCTGATTCCTTTTCTTGAATTTACTGCAACTTTATAGAAAAATAACAGGAGTGATTCCTTTAGTATCCCATCAATAGAATATAAAGCACAGCATGTGTGTGTGTGTATATATATACACACACACAATTTAAATGGTCTACTTTAAATTAGCTATAATTAATAACGTTTTAAGTTCATTTCTACACTACTCTCCAATTATATTACTTTCCATGTCTACCACACTCAAGCCTGCAATGATGAAGAGCAGGATTTCGTACTCACTAAACACGTATTGAATGCCTGTTCTATGCACCTGAACTGTTCAAGGTGCTCTGAATAAGTTAAGTGATCAAGACGAAGACTGCTGATACTGGAAAACTTACTTTCTGTTTAAGTGTATGAACTGGACACTGGCAGATAATTAGCATAACAGATAAATAATATTGATTATATAATTAAATAGGGTGGTCAGTTTAAGTCAGATTTGACAAGCTTAGATGTAAACACACATTCAAGGATAGGAGAGCAATAATCACAGATAATTACCTAGTAGAACAGCGTACTAGTCAAGGCAGATATTATAACAACTGAGGCAGAGACAGCTTGACATGAGAGGCAGAGGAAGGCAGCCAGTGAACAAAGGGAAAGGCTTCTGAGGTGGAGTCAGAAGAAAGAGACAGGATGATGTGAACACTGCAGAGCTGCTATTCAGGGAGATTTTAAATTAGAACAACAAATCTGTACTTGGTACTGAGCACAGAAAGAATTATCTTGAGTGCTACATAAATCTGTACAAAAAAGAGCAAGAAGAAAACCAAGAATCCCTGCTGTGATACACTGGCAGAATATTCAGGCAACAAACCCGAGTGGTACCAATTTAATGAGAATATGACTGGACTATGTATCTATTTGAGAGGACTGCATCTGAGAGAAAAGGAAGGAGAGACTTAAGGACAATGTCAAGTTTCTCAAAGTATTAATGGACACCAAGAAACCTTAGACATAGTGTAGGTTTAACCCAAATCTTAAAGAGGTATTTAGCTAGTAATGGTATCCAAAATCACAAGTTCAAGAAAAAAGTCTGCATGGGAATATATGTTTAGAATTTTCAATCTATGTCATCCTTAAAAGCAGAAGTCTAGATCAGATCATCAAGAGGACAACCCAAAGGTCAAGGAGAGGTGGTATGAGCAAGGGAAACTGAGGGATGAGCCAACGTTATCAGGTACGAATGACATCTTCAAAATCAAGTGAGGAATGAGCACAGAGAGAAAGTGCTAATGTTCCTGGAACAGTTTAGTGGAATTGTGGGAAGAGAATCCTAGCAAAAATGGGTTTAATAGAATGAGAGAAGACAAATTAGAAAAATCAAGATGATCTGCTTCAAAAAAAAAAAAATTAAAAATGTGATAACTCAGGCGGGCAGTGGTGGCGCACGCCTTTGATCCCAGCACTTGGGAGGCAGAGGCAGGCGGATTTCTGAGTTCGAGGCCAGCCTAGTCTACAGAGTGAGTTCCAGGACAGCCAGGGCTACACAGAGAAACCCTGTCTTGAAAAACAAAACAACAACAAAGTGATAACTCAAAGGCAGTTGAATCAGGATAATCTATTTTGCTATGATTGGAAAAATAAGTTTCTCTAGAAATGACAAAACAGAAATGTTGTAAGTTGGAAGGAAGTCATGGCATGTGCCTGTAATATCATCACTCAGACAGAAGCAGGAGTGCTTAGTTAAGGAGCCACCCTGGAGTGTACCAGCAAGACCATTTCCAAAGTCCTGGGGAGCTGAGGTGAGGACAGAGCTCAGGGGCAGAGCTCTTGTCTAACTAAGTACCACATGGTGTGGATGCTAACACTGGGGAAAGGGAAAAAGCTAACATTCACCCTCCTGAGCTTTTACAAAGTTTTAAGTAGGAAGCATGAGCTAAATACTTTGGCAAGGGCATGTCAGATTTAGATTGGTGGCAGGTCATTAGGTTTGGTGGCAGGACTAGGTTAATGCCCTCTTCTATTTGCTTACACTTGTGTTTGTAAAGTAGAAATAGAAGCCAGGTCATTATTAAAGCTACGGACAGGAGGAAATGCTATTATTGGCTTGATGAAATGCAAAACAGCCACATAGGATAATAGCAGCAAAAAACCATCCATCCATCCATCCATCCATCCATCCATCCATCCATCCATCCATCCAACACAAACACACCTAAAAGCAAACAAAAGGTTCTGAAAGGATTATGTCACCTGGTAGTAGTATATCTGTAAAATTTTGGACTCACTTTTAAGCTCCTCAGCACGAGTGTGCAGCAAGGTCAGAGAATGAAATTATGCTTTTCTGTAGCCCAACCAGAAGATAGTCAAGAATGAAGCAAACAGACATAATGGCTACAGACTCTTAGATGAAGTAGGATTAGAAGTGGAAAGGGCAGTCAGTCAAGCTTGCCTAAGTGAGCAATTATGATTGATCATAAAATGTAATGGTGAGAAGGAAGTAAGCTCATGAAAGAGGAGATAAAAACACTGAGAAAGGCAGAAGAGCTAAAGAATGACAAGTCCCAACAGAATCAAACGATACAGAAGTCGAAGCCACAAGAGAGGCATGGGAAACAGTGATAGTTAGAAAGCAGGCGACAAGGTAAACTTACAGGGAGCCTACAGTTCCAAATACTGACAAGATCAATGGGCTGGAGAGAGATGTGGCTTGGGGACAGACCCAAAGGCCTTGTAGTTAGAGCCTGGGTATTTCTCAGTGACAGTGATCCATGGACTAGCTAGAAGGAACAGCCCAGGAGCAAACCAACAGGCTGCTGATGAGATCAGCTGCAAGCCTGAGGCTCTCTGGGGAGGCACAGGATACTACAGGGTAATCACGCCTATAATGCCTGCCTGGGTTACGTCCTCAAAAGAAAAAGCTAACAGTATGAGAATCTGTTACATGCTAGAAGATATATACAAATGTGGAAGAAAAAACTTACTCAGGTGAGTTCAGATTGAGGCCTAATGTTGTTAAGTCACTTCCTAAAGCAAGATGTACCATTCCTGGGTCTGTCTCTGCTGCCCTGATAAATGTTAACAGGCCAATCATTCCAAATTGGTCCGTCACCATCCCTTGAGGAATGTTAGTAACTCGACCTGGTTAAGAAAAACACAGTTATTTTTACTTTATATTAAGAAAAGTAGAGAAAAATGTACTTTAAAATATCTCTGACATATTTATGGAGTCCCACCATCAGGTAACACCTGGATCCCCTTTTTCTGCTGATTATTGTTTTGTGTTGTTGAACTTTTATCTCCAGGGAATTTAGGTCCATCTGTACTTGAAGTCGTCTTCCCCGATGTACTCAAATTCTAGCATGAAAAAAGGAAAGCACAACATTAGATGTGTTAAATATGTAAGTTTAAATTCATCAACACCTTGCTAGTCATTCGCTATTAGATTTAAATTACTAGTAATTACCTGTTTTCTACTTGAAAATTGCATCCCCATAACTGCCTCATGAAAAACAAATAAATTCTGTGTCTACATCTGAGTATTTAAAGGGCAAGAAATCTCAAGAAAATTAGTCTTTTCTTTTCTTTTTTTAAAATCTCAGTCATAGAGCACACAGGGTAAAATATGAAAGTATCTTTGTCTTTCTCAGGGCTTTATGCTCTGTGGATGCACACTTCTGTAGAAAAAATTACATACTACAGTACTAAAAACACTACCAAAGCAACCTCAAAGATAAACTAAGAATGTATAACTTTTCAAAATTCACACTTATCTCCATCCTTACCCAACAATCTTCTTTAAGCCCATAATACAAAAAAAAAAAAAAAAAAAAAAGCTCTTTGCCATGAATGTTGAAAGAAACAAACACACTTGTTAAATCAGAAGCTGAGTTGGCTGAATCAACACAGGTATAAAAATGTGCATAAAGATTCTTCAAGGAGAAAACTTACTCAAGAAAAACACAGCTCCTTAGAAGTCTATATTATCAAACGTCATGGGGTCCAGCTGACAGGGACTACAATAAAAGTCTAAATTAACTGACAAGTTCAACAGAAATTCGCAAACCTATATGAAATAGGAAAAAAATTGGCTATCTTCTAAGTTATAAAGCTTTCTACATTCTTTAGAAGTTAGATTATTACAGTGCTCAACGTAGCAGCATCTAGTCAGTAACTATTAGTGAAGGCAAGTCTACAGGGAAACACTACACCACTCATATACACGGTTCTCGGCTACTTACAGATTTGCTGTCGTCATTACTTGACGTTGGATCTTTATAGCTGGAACCAGGTAATGCTGGAAAATCTTCGTTGTGTATTGAGAAGTCTTGAGATTGCTCATTTGCAGGTTTTGTTACCATTCCAACTATGTAATGAAAATAATCCAGAAAACTGTAATTGAATCTATGATAATGTCTTATAAACTATGTTAAGAAGCTAACTTTGCTCATCACAATATAACAAAAACTTTTTTTAAAGCATGTGAATTGATAACTCAAAAAATATTCAGGATAATGATAAAGAATGAAATTTTGATTTACTGCTGAACAGAAGCAACATATAAAGCAATACAAGGAAAACAAGTGGTAATCCTGTAATTCCAATCTAATGTTATATAGGTGCTTAAAATAGTACTTGACATTGGTAATAATATTCAAAATGCTGGCTTACAGGCTAGCTTTAAATATTTGACTAGATGGCATAAACACCAGTTAGTTGTCAAATGAAAATAAGTATAATAAAATTTAAAAGAACATGTCAGTATTCTACTTAAAAGTGACTTACAGAAGTGAGCAAATTGCAACCAATTATAAAACAATTCCACTTTATTTCTCATTTTCTTGGACTCCATGCTACAGATGTAAAACATGTAAGAACTGGGAAACACTCTTCCCACTACACTTGTCATTAGTCGGGCCCTTATTGGAGAACAAAATCCAGTTTGGGGCTCCACAATTCAAGGAGGAAATAGAGCAATTAGAGATGGTCCAAGGAGAGCGAGCAAGGGGAGTGAAAGAAAGGGATGAAAGAAAGGACCTACGGGGAAGGGTCAGCAACACTAGCATCTGAACCGAGAAGTGAGCAGCGAGGCACGCAACTTCAGGGCACGCAACAGTCTCTTATTTTGGGAAAACAGATTCAGAAGGTTTAAGATTACGATCAATAAAGTTTTTCCTCCACACATTATTTTTATTCATATCCAGAAGTACAGAACTTGAAACTCTTGATTATGGAGAAAATATTGGCTCTCTTTTAAAATAACTGATGCATAAGCTCATCTAATTATTGCCTTGATTCCAGCTCTACCAGATCTCACTCACAAGAAACAATAGTCTGGCTATGCTCATATCACAGAAGTTTTTGTCTCAGCTGTTATTCTGTCACTGCATATGGTTTTCTTAACATCAACATTCAGGCTCTACTAACCAAATCTCCTAACTTCTAGAGATTGTAGAAAACGGTGACTGGAAATACTAATCATAGCCAAGAATCTATAAAAACACAAAATCATAAGCACTGGTTCTCACAGGCTTAAAAGAGGGCATTTGCCAGTATGTAGACATGTGTGCCACATGGATGGCAGTATCGCTGGTGCTGGCACACAGTGGCCAAAAGCTAAAAGTGCTGCTAAATGCTCTATCTAAATAAGTTCCTTCAGACTACCCTCATTCTGAAAGGAATTTTCCACCCCCAGTATGAATTTAGAGAAATCTTCACTTAGATACCTCAATGCCATTATTATTAATTACCAGGGATATATTCTCTTAAAGGTGGGGCCAAATAACAAAAGCCAAGCCACGAAATTAATCACTATAATAAACCAAAGCACGCAGAATAGAAGAAATAACTTCTGAATAGCAATGAAATCAAGTATAGATTTCTGAACTAACGTTTACCACTCAACTTTGCTATGGTGGATACATGGAAAGACAAACCAATTTTCAAATTATGAATTCCGACAAAATAATGCTAACCTAGTTTGACAACATAAATATACACAAGTATGCGCACACAGACAGGTATGTGTGTAGTAGGCATGACTGTAACCTTTAATTGGCCATCACTAAAAATATGAATTACCGTAAGGCGCTCTTCCAGCCAAGGGGTTTATTAATGGAGTTGGGTTGCCACTTCCTTCCCTTCTATTCCGGTCTGCTAATGCTGGGAAATCTGAAAGGTCCAATCCTGTCACATTCTCACTGCCATCTAAATGATAAGAGATCACACTCGTTACTGATTCCACAAACATTTACAATGAGATTATAAAAACCGCACATCTCATCTCAAACAACAGTGTCTTCTTCCTTAATAGTGCAGACTGTGTGACAGGTACAGGACAGTGGGCACCATGCTGTGAATTCTGTGGACTGAGTCTGTATCAGGGAATTAATTCCCTTATAACTGAGGAAAGCAATATGCAGCCAGCATCCTAAAATACCCAAGTCTAAAGATGTAGACATAAAGAGAGGGGCTGTACATTATCTCCCCTTGTTGGAAGAAGGCAATCAAACTTAGAGCTTGTTAGGGAACAGGAAATACACTGGTTAGCTATAACTGCTCTTCTCATTATAACTGGATGGGGCAGTACCTAGATTATTTGGAGCATCAACTATAAGACACGAAGACGACATTACCTCTTGCAAATGTGCAGAAAGACTTTAAGGCAAACAGCAGATAAAGAAACCCTGAGGATTTCTGCTCTGTATACGTCAGTTTGAGACAAAAACGTGTACACATGCATGTGTGTGTTAGCTCCATGCAAGGATGTACTCCTCTTACGTATCAGGAGTAGGTGGGGAATATAGGAATGATCCAAACCCACAAGTCTATATTGCCTGTGACACAGTAGGCGCTCAATAAATAGACTGGATAAAGATGTATCTGTTTGTTTTAAATTATACTGCTACCATTAGACATAAATATTTAACCCAACTTCTCTATTTTGGCGATTTTAATTATTTTTCCCTCAATCTTTCGTGTTCTTAACCTGTATTCTAATTTTGAACCACTTAATTTTCTACCTACAATTTAACTGTATTTATGTTTTGCCTTGTTTTATAAGCATGTATAGTTTTGAGGCCATTTTCCAATTAATTTTTATTTTTCTGAACATTTTCACAACTAAAAGTATAACTACTATCCTAAGAGTAACTTTATTAAAACAAAAAGACTGTATTAATATACCAAGGGAGATGATATTTTAAAATTACAAGTGTAAAGGTAATGATACACCACTTCTCACAAATTCTCTTTTTAAATTTCCATTAAAATACAATATAAAGCAAAAGAAATTAAAATCGTATTTACTGTTTTAATTTATAAGTTAGTATCTCTCAAATTATGACTAATTGTAAACTTCTCTAAGTAAAAACTAGCTTAATACATATCCTTAGATCTTTCCATGTTTAATTTTAAATTGTCATGTATTAGGTTAGAATATATTTTAGCCAACAATTTATAATTTTTCAACTATAAACTTAAGTCTTGAAAATACTTTCTCCAGTATAAAATCTAAGAATTTTAAATTTCTGAAACTTTATAGTAGCGTATAAAACCATTAATTATTCAGTTGAAATGTGAGGGCAGCCAGACTTCACATACTAGGTATGAAAAAGTGTACTCTTTAAAGGCAATGGAATATAAAACTTTGTTACAAGAATTACAAAGTTGACAGGTTTTAAAGTCACACCCAGAAAATAATAATATTTAAAACGCTTAAAATCTTCATTGAAAGAAATGGATATACTATTTAAATGCTTAAAGTCTTCCATTTCTTTCAATGGTTTTAATCTTGGCTGGTCTACTTCAGCTGTTCAACAAACCACCAGAACACTCAGAAACTAAAAGCCTAAAACTAAAAACTACAAAAAGGTTTCCTTTAGGTCTTCTCATGCAGCATATGCATGCTGTACCTTAGAACCTCTCCCTTCACTGCCACCCTCACGCTCACAGAGCCCAGTAACACTAATTCTGCTCCTACAATCATGGCAACACCCTCTATTTTCTCATCACCAAAGCACCTAGAGGCAAAGTAAACCAGCAATACTACCACTCCCTGTTTATTTCCTGCTAAAGCAGTTGCTAAAAGAAACCAACGGATTTTAGTTTTTGCCAAAAATCAACTTACTTTCCAGCTGGCTCAATCTTATAGATAATACTGGATTAAAATTTGTAAGAATTAAATGTAAACATTTTCATTAAAGTCATTTTTAAAAATGGTAAGTACTTCCTATGATTGACAGATTGACTTTAATCAGAGTATCAAAAATCAGAATGTCCTACCACCCAACCTAGTCTACACTATTTTTCCTCAGTGATGGGGCAAAGGACAGGAAACATTTTGAAGGAAAAAAAACAAACAAACAAGAGTCTGAGACACAAATATAGTCCAGATTAGTATTTACTCTCTTTAGACAGTAGAAAATAATTCTGCTGTTACAATACAAAATACTATATTGCAAGGCCAAGTTGGGGGGGGGGCATGTAACTTACTCTCTGTTGTTTAGTTAAATCCTATTCCTTGCAGTTTTTCACTAAACTAAATTGTATTTAAAATAGTAAACTCCTGCTACTATTCAGAGACCAGTATGCTGATTTGCTTGTATTTCAGAATTCTACTGTACTTTCATTAGATACTAGCTCCAGAGTAAGCTTACCTGTTCCATTAAAAATGTTACTTGATAAGGAGTTATTCATTCCAAATGCCTGATTCCTGTTCATTCCAAATCCAGACATACTGGGTACATAGAAAATAATTTTAGATATACAGTAAGAACACTAACTTTGAGATGAAGAAAAATAAAAGTATATATACTTTGGGTCTCCTCATATAAAACAATAATATGTTTCAAAACCAATGCTAGTTTGAGAGTAAAATATTTTAAAATTTCTTCTAAAATTCTTCAATGAACAAGAAAGAATCAAACAATTTAAACAAATTAATTTTAAAAACAGAAAAAGAAACTTAGTTATAAATGGCGAAGAACAGAGATGAAGAGTACCACTGAGCATTGCTGGTGTGCTACCTTGCTGGATAATCGCACCTACCTCAATAGTATGCAGGTAGGTTTAAGATTACCCCCCTCACCTCTTGATCTCCTTCCTGACTTAGAGAGCTTGCTTTTCAGTGCAAGTCTTCTCTTTCCAGCCCGTCTTTCCCAACTACTCCTGCCTGTGAGTCTGTGTCTCCTTCACTCTCTGCCCCCTGCTGTTAACATTTACAAGGTATTCAATAAATGTTGAAGTGATCTGAATTAAATTGATCAGGTACTTAAAAAACTGAATTCAGTGTTCTAAAACTCAAGTCAACAAACATTTTTTCCTATTATCCTAGAGCTGCTGGTTATATAGATACCCTCCAGTACAGATTTAGTGCTCAACTGAAGCCGTTCAACAGTAAAAAAAATTATAAGGGATAGACATGAGCAGAAAATAAGAGTTTTATTACAGTGACATTTTATGCAAAGTATTTTTGAATAATTAAAATGTGAGAATACAGGAAAGTAAAAATTTAAAACTCTATTTAATGAACAAGAATGCAGAATGATGCATAAAGCCTAAGCAATACAGTTAAGCTATCAAAGAGTTGTAATAACATGTTGCATAACTTCTTAAAAACTTAAATGAAATTACAGGATACTGTAGAGCCTACGTAAGACAACTGGAGTTTGCGGGATAAAGGCTGAGGAAGTATGCCAAGCACCCATCTCAGTGCAGACTGACAAGAAGGAAGTGAGGTGGACGACAGCAACAACTACATGAAGGTCCTTTCTTTTACTCCATAGTTTCCATGGAAACTAAGTATAAACATACATATGACACGTGACTCAAACTTTTATGTTGCTTTGCAAGAAAGCTTTACATTTCAGACATAACTCTCATGTTACCCAAACAGCGTCAACATACTAGCCAAATGAATCACTGTTCTTATCTGTACAGTACAAAATGGAAAGAAAAACATCAGCTTACTTTTTTGTTTTGAATCTCTAGACATAAAATTTAAAAGAGCACTGTTTTGAAATCGTCTACATGTAATCATGAAGTGTTTCCTTAGTAAGTACCCAGAGTATTTTAGCTCAGCAAGCATCTAAACAATGCATAACTAAAGCATGGCAGCAATAATCCAAAATGTTTTCCTCCAGTCATATTCATAAACCCAGAACTCTTAGCACACAATGGATAAACTTTACTTAATAATAAAAGGATAAATCAATAAAAATGTGCCTGGTGACAACCCAATACCACATCAACAAAAAGATTTAACATGTTATGTAAAATAAAAACCATCTTTTCTAAGAGAGTATGTTCTGAGTCTGCGGAGGGTTCAGAATTATGATAGTTAATAACTTTGTTTACAAATACACAATTAAAACACACCTATGAGACAGAAGCCACAACTCAAAAACAAAGCGTTGCACATGAAAAGGCAAGTCTGAGGATACCCCAAAAGACAATGATATGCAGTATCAATAAACATCTTACCTGTTCACAGTAAAAGGCTGTCGAGAAGGCTGTTGCTTTGGCATACATATTATGCTTGGCGAGCTTCTGTTGGGGCTACCTAACCCTGAACTGCTCATGCTATTTGTCCTGCTAGGAATTCCAATGCCCTGACCAACCTGGGAGTGGTTCATCATATTCCTAGGATTCATAGGCAAAATACCCCTGAAAAAGAAGTCCATTATACTAAATAAGCTCTCTACAATCACTCAATAAAATTCTCTATAATCAATCAATTGCTCTAACCCCTACAATTTCAAATATACATTCCTGCTATATTCCTAACTTTATAGTAGAACTAGAAAAGGTGCCATCATAAAAGAGAACTAACTACTGGGACAACTATGATATAAATTATAAATGTTTTCCACATACATATTTAGAGTAATTTCATTCAAAGTTCAAATTATTCTGTCCTCTTGATATTAAAAACATACATAATCTATGTTATCTGTTTTCTTTTACTGTAACTAAACAAAAGCTGTGTGGTGAGGGAGCAAGCCAGGAATACAGTTATCTGGGAGTCATTTTAAATTGAACATCTTTAGGGAAGAGGTATACAGCTTTTTGTAAAAGCTCCCAGGAGGCAATTAAACCTTGATCCATTCAGATGACACCTAGCTTAGCTTCAAGATCAAGATGCTATCACTTTGCAATGAAATAAAATGAGCATAGGTATTGTTTTCTGAGTGCAAGGCACTGAACCAGAAAATCAAGTAGTTAATGACCATACTAAAAATGTAAAAGCTTGCTTATTCTACAGAAATGCATTCTGAAAGTATTCTGTCCGTCAATAAATACCTGCTTGGAGACGGAGGCGTGTGAAGTGACATTGTTGGTACCCCTGTTGTTGGCGTGACGTGGCTCGGTAACCGAGTGCCCTGGGATAAGCTGCGATTTAACTGAGGGGTATTGTTGCTCATCCCCCTCATTGGAAGGCCTAGTGCACCTAATAAGAAAATTCAGAAGAAGGAAATTCATTGCCATCAGGAATGAAATTGGTATCCATCTTCTGGAGTTGGCAATTTAGAACATTTTAAAATGACCTAACATTCAACTCACTGCAAATGGACTCTAATTTTAAACAAAAGTTTTAGTCTGAAATTTAATATTTTGATTATGTTTTTGTATTTTTCATATTTCTATTTTATAATAGATTATGTAAATAAGTATAACAAATAAAATGTTACATAATAATACAAATGGATCTTGTTCTCAAATTCATTAAGGGCATATTTGTGAAACTAGAACATGCAAATATGCCATTAAGAAATTCTGCAATATTGTGTGTTTTAATTTATAATTAATGTACATAGAAAAGACAATCATTCCCACTTTGTCATAGTATCTTTAATATTATGTTATCCTTTGTAAATGCATTTTAGAGAAATTTATTAATACATATTTTGTAACATAACAATTTTTACAAACCCAACATATAGTATTTAGCAATTGTTAAAAAGAAAATCCTAATCTGATATAGGTATAATTTAAAAAACTGGTATGATTTAAAAAATATTTTGGAGTATAATGACCCTATATTTTTCAAGCACATCTGGGGCCAGATACAGGAATAGACATATCCGATAGGCATACTTTTAAAAAGTATTGTGTTCTGCCATTCAGGTATAAAATTCAAAAATATTAATCAAATTGGACAAACTTATTTTTTAAATGTTTGACATGCTCACTATTTTCAGATGGTATAAAATGTGAGCACTCTGAGGTTCAGAACGGAGAGTTACTATTCTGTCCATGTTTATCGCCCGTTCTCTCATAGGTCTACAGCACATTTAGGTTGCCGTCCTAGCTGTCTATCAATGAATGCCTCCTTCCCTCCGTCTTTCTGAGCCACGAGTTTTAGTGCTTTGTTTTCAGCGTGCTAACTATTTGATACACTGGTCAAACTTATTTTAGAAGTTAAATTAAAGAAAAAAGACATAACTCATCAGAAAATAATGACTTTAGTGCTGGGGATTTAAGATATTTTTCCTTATAGTCTTAGTTTGGGGTCCAAGCATTTTAAAGACCTGAAGAGCCTGAGTCTATGCCTTTCACAGAAATAAGAGTACTACATACACTGTACTTTTGTCAAACTTCTGCAAAACTTGTCCTCTGGCATCACAAAGAGCTCAGAGACTGCACTGAGAGCTAGCTGAAAGCTGTCTACCTCACAGTTTAAGGGACCTGGAAGGAGTGGCCTAGCATACATACTGTCTTGTCACTATTTTATTTGTGTCTAGACAACTCTACCATTTGTGACTTTAAGAATGCTACTGCCTACTGTCATTTTCTCTAAATCTGGGACAAAAAAGGAAGAAAAGAGTTAAAAACCAGCCTATGCCCTCCCTCAATCATTCAGTTTCCCTAGAGCTGCTATGGATGCCTCTCATAATAAACCCACCAAGATGGTAATTTTCCTAACACATTTCCTAGGTGCCCAGTATGTGGCAAATATCATACTAGCTGCTAGGGAAATAGCAGTAAAACTGAAAAGGCTCCTAACCTCGGGTGCCTAATTAACCTCTACTGCTACAGGGTCTTAAAGTCAGCTCTAGATGAAAACTTCCAATAGGCCTGTATTTGCCAGTTACTCGTCGCCAAAGTTATACACTTTCAGATGTAAAGATCACCTACTCTGTCTACATTTTACAGATAAGAAATCTGATCCCCAGATAAGTTAACTGACTTCTCCGAGGTAACACAGAGAACTAGGGCTAGAATTTGGAGCTCTTAAGTCCTCGTTTCTTGCGGGCAGGAGTAGTAGACACAGAACAACGGTGTTCACAGCCTGAGTGCCAAGTAAGACCTTTCATCCACTTCCCTCCGGTCTCCTTCTGGATGTGTCTGCACTGCTGACTGTCTCTCCTCTCCTCTTCCACCATCCTCTCGTCACTGCCTGTCTAGTCTCTCTTCAGCTTCACCCTTTCCTTCCTTTTCATTCTTCTTACTTTCATTATTCACTCTTAAGTCATAACTTCAAATTTCACTTTTTGCCCTTTTAAAGAAATTAGCAGACCCACAAAAGACTTTTTTTTGTCTACAGTAACTTCTCCTACGTTTATTTTTCTGTCTGTGTAAAAAAAATGTCTAATTTTAGAACTACGTTAAATATTGTACATAATCTGAATATTGGTAAACATTCTGGCCAAGAAAATAACAATGGGTAATGTGTTTTATTCAATTAAAGACAAGACAAATCTAATTAATTCATATTGATGCGTGGTAGAGGAGAATGAAGTAAAGATTGTTTGAATTTTAGCCTCCAAATTCATCTTGGTTAAACAGAGAATGAATTTAACACGTTTTATTCATTTTGCTGAACTATTCATGAAAGATGAAAACACATATTTTAATAGGGTTAGCTGAAATCTGACTTAAAAACTGAAGTTCTTTAAAACAGTAACACTGAATAAAAATACAGAAAGACTTCTTTTTAGAAGACAAAATGTACTAAGTTATTATACTTGGGCTACTTGATCCAAACTATGAATAACTGGATAGGTTGGGGGGGGAGTAATTTAATCTTCTATAATAAATAATAACAGAGAATCATCTCTAAAATATCTAAAAAGAAAACCCTGAGTGACTGTTGGTGTAAGTGAACAACAAAAAGGAAGAGGACAGGTCTGTGTACGGGAGCTTCTCTGTGAGTGTCTGGGGGCACAGTGACTCAAGGACTGCCTAACCAGAATTATCTCTACCTCTGACTTTTTTCCCTAAACAATTTTTATAAGGAAGACATCTACTCTTTTATCCCAATTTTTACACATAAGGAATGAAAATATAAAAATGATTAAAAAGGCTATAGTTCTGAAACAACTTCTTCCAGGAAGATTAATGTACATACACTAAATAGATTCCCTACCTCTTATTTGATACAATGTTGAATAGTGAATTAAAATTCTTCATGGATCCTTTTTGCAGAAAGCCTTAAAAAATTGACTTACGCACTCCACGGGGTTAGTGACAGGCCCAGAGGTAAAGGTGTCCTGAGGCCTGACCCCCTGACCCAAATTCTATCCCTAGAATCCAAGTGGTACAAAGAAAACTGCCTTTCCAAGCTGTCTTCCAATGCGCCCCAATACAAGAATGCACACACACACTAAGTTTTCGTAACTGATGCAAATTATACCATGATTTTTTTGTTAAGAGAGCAGCTTCATAGCAGTATCTTAAATACTTATAGCAAGTTGTCCTTTCTAAAGACAGACAGTATTAATAACCTAAAGGGAAAGTTCAGTTATAGCACCAAATGCTTGAATACCTGGCACCTATATGAGGCCTTTCTTTTTCCATGACTTTACTTACAACCTTTCCTGCATTAAGTAAGTTTCCAGGTGAAATAATTTCATTCTGGTATTTCCGTCACAAAACCCAAAGAATTTAGAACAAAATAAAAAACTTCTGAGATCCATCAAATTATAAACTAAGAACTCAAACAAGCCATTAACCTGCTTAACATCACGGCAGCAGAACTGGAGAGACATTTCAGGGTTAATACAACTCTGAGAGGATGACCTAAGTTTGGTTCTCAGCAGCCACAATCAGGAGGTTACAACCACCTAACTCCAACTCCAGTAGATGTGACACCCTGTGGCTCTGCAGGCTACACACACCATGAGTGCACATAAACTTACAGGCATATAAACATATATATAAACAAACTAAACAAGTCTTTTGAAAACCAAGTCACAAGCAACAAAGTAGGAAGCCATCAATCCAGTTTCCATTCCCTCTTCAGAGTACTTTCACAATTAACATTAGTTGCCACTTTTTTTAGATAGAGTAAGTTGCTAACTTTTGCTTCTCTACAAACTGTAGCTTACTCAGAGTTTGGGGAATTCATGGGTAGTGGAAGCTCTACCCTAAGCTTCTACCTTCCTGGAGCTGCGACCCTTTAACACAGTTCTTCAGATCCCCAACCATAAAATTATTTGTTTCTACTTCCTAACTGTCATTTTGCTACTGTTATGGATCATAATGTAAATACCTGACATGCAGGATATTTGATATGTGACCCCTGTGAAAGGGTCATTCCACCCATAAGGGGTCATGACCCACAGGTTGAGAACTACTGCCCCTAAACCATCCTGCAGTTTTTAAAAGGCCAGGCTTTCGGGATATGATTAAGTATAATCACAACTTAAGTCTTTACAACACCAAAGAAGAAAGTTCTTCTAATCTTAATGGACATTGCATTGTTTGGCTACTCTGTGTGTGATTAGTAATCTCCTCCTTCATTCCCCCTCTTCTCAAATTTGTCTCTGTAACTTCACTATTTACCGTTCTCTAACTAAGAATGCCTTGCCTTCTCTGGTTCACCAGGGATCAAGGCTATAAAGGACACGCACAGATCTAAGGTTAATGCGACCCTGCCAACGGCAATAATGCCCGTGGGTTAAGGCAAAAGATAATGGTGGTGGTGATGTTGCCCAATCAGATGGCTAGAGATGGCTGACAGTTAAGTCTGACAAGCTGTATGAGAATGCAGGCAGATGACAAGGTACGTGGTGCTGCCTACAGTCCCTGATGTTCAGGAGACCTAGGAAACAAGGTGAGGAAAAATGAACGAGGATCAATTACAGACCTAAAGGAGAACATGCCTTGCCCAAACTGAGGATTTATCAGATGGGAAAATGGGCAAAGCAAACTGGTTTCAAAATTCAAAACTAGAACAGGAAGCTTCTGTGAATCAGAAAATACCAGACAAAAGGAGCTCTGCAGGACCAATTCTCATGGCGCAGTACCACACACTTCTGCAAGCAAACCTTGTTTCCTTCCCCAACCTAAACGTCCAGTATAGATTATAGTACCCAGTCACATGATGATATAGGTCTCAAACCTTATAAATATGCTAATTTTCTTTCCAAATTCTATATAATAAGCTGTATAAACTGTATTTCCAAACTATGCCAAATCTGACTACTTCTCAGTCACTAGTCCAGTTCCCATGTTCCTGCTTGACTCTATTCCTTCCCCACTCAGCCCACTTTCTACAACGCAAAGTGATGGTTAAAAATGAGGTAGCATCATAAAACCTTCGCTATTCATAGAGCAGCAAATTAAATAGTAATTAGAACTTATTCAAATTCCTATTTTCTTTTACATTTACATGTTGACTTTGTGTGTATGTAGAGGTCAAAGGACAACTTGCAGGACTGTTCCTCCTTCGATCAAGTGGGTTCTAGGACGGGGCTCAGGTCTTCAGGCTGGCACCAGCTGCCTTTACACAGAGCCAGTACACGGGGATAGATTCTTCTTCTTTTTTTTTTTTTTTTTGTATGTGTACAGATGTTTTGCCTCTTCTTGTCTGTTTACAACATGTGTTTCTGGTTCCTGAGGCCAGAAGACAATGTCAGATCCTTTGGAACCACCGTTCCCGATGGTTGTAATCTGCCATGTGGGTGCGGGGTACAGAACCTGGGGAGTCCTCTGAAAGAGCAGCCAAGTGATCTTAGCCTCTGAGCCATCTCTTCAGCCCAGTCTGAATTCTTGAGCAAATGTTTCCAAGGCTTCCTATGATCTGAGCTATCCATGAGATCGTTCACTGATGTCCTCTCATTCATTCCACAGACTTGCCGCCTGCTCCGTTGCCAGTGACTTACTCCATCTTCCTAGCTTTCCTGTACTGAAAAAGCTCCTTCAAGACCACTCATTCCAGGAACTACCGTCCTCACAGTCAGGTTTCCACAGTAGATTGTAATTCCTGAGAAACAGTGCAGGATTTTTGCCGACTCACATAAGGTATGAGCTCCGCACTGATAGTTTTGTCCTACTCATTACAAGAACTGCAGTATTTATTTCCTCGGGTGTGTTTACTCTGTCTCCGCCCACTACATGTAAGCACTGTGAAAAGCAGGAACTTTGTCATTCGTTACACTTTGATTAGGTCTTGGAACAGAACCTTATTTGGGGCAGCACTCATCAATACATGACGAAAGCATAAATGTCACAATGCCTTCAGTAGACAGTCGCTCAGGAGCTTCTTGGCATCTGTAGATTCAACACTGTAGAGTCTGTAGAGTCATGACTTCAGCTCTTGGGTTTCAAAAACTGTGTTCTCAGCTCATATTCAGAGCACTACTTTTACAAAGGAACTTAATTCTGGCTCTATCACTTACAAGTTCCTTAACATCTCATTGAGTTGTGAAGATTAACACACAGTAAATCTGGAATACAGGCTTTCCCCCTCATTTTTAATGTCCACATGGCAGCTGAAAGACCCAACAAATGATCTTAACAGCAAAGGAAAATGAGGCAGTTTAATTAAGTGAGTTTCCATAGAAAAACAGACATTTTATAGGGAAAAACTTGATGATACAACTTTGATCTCTAATCCACGTGATAGGAAAGATTATACTTTACTATTAGCTGAAATCTAAGGGCATATGTCAACAGTGTATGTGAGAACCTTATCTTCCTCATTATATAACGCAATATCCACTGAGTGCTTTTCATGAACAGAGTCCTAGTGACACAAAGACAATCGAGACACACAATACAAAACAGCAGTGTGCTTCCTATATAGTAAGTAAGCTCACCGCATCCAGGAGAGCGGTCCCACCCATAACCATCTCTCTAGTGTTTAGGATGCTATGACATGTACAGCAGGCATGCAACAAACACGTCAAGCCCGATTCCTAAAGCGACTGGAAGTTACTTTCCTCGTGGTTCCCAATGTCAGGATCATCATGTTTAAACCGTGTCAGTTATGCTCTCCTGCTCTACAAAGTCAACTGTAAGCTCTGATGAGTATCAGTTAGAACTAGGGACTACGCCACCACTCACAAGTCAGAACTCTAAATCCTGGGGAGACTTATTTCTATTCTCAAGTAGCCTGGGACCTTTCAGAATCCAGATACAAATGTCTATGGTCCATGAGGACAGCAAGTTAACTAACTGCCTACACATAAGACACAGACTAGGAGACACTAGATAACATTTTCCTTTTCCCATTTCTAAGATTATAAATACTTAGCCAAGTAAGAAAAGACTGTTCCAACTATACAGCTACTTCATTTCAATGCAATGAAGATCTAGGAGAAATGGATTGCTGGTTCTTTGTCCACTTCGATCCAGTAACTTTAGGGCTAGGATCATGTAAGACTGACTCAAATCTTATTAACACTTAGAAAACATCATGCAACTTGAACACGATATGCTTCCTGGCCGTTATCCACTGCTGAGCAGTATCCACATAAACCTTTGGGTGAGGGTTCCTGTTCCCAGCTGGGATACAATTCTATTCCTTTAGGGCCTGAAGTCATGCAGCCCTCTAAGTCAGCGTTTTCTGGATATCTCATGTGCTTACTACATAATCACTGCCACCCCAACCTGGCAAAATGTAGGCTCAAGCAAGCACTCCTGTATCCATTCCAAAACGTAGGCTCAGGCAAGCACTCCTGTATCCATTCCAAAATGACCCCATCTCGCTGTTAACTTCACTAAGTTTTAGTTCTAAGAAGAAGAGCTTTCTTTACTTCCTCTATTCTTAACTTTTATAAAAATCAAGACTAAGCAAAAAGTTGGTAGTATACAATTAAGTGTTAAAGTACTTTTCCTAGCAAATGCAAGGCCTGGGCTCAACATACAGCACCCAAAAATAAAAACAAGCCACACTAATCCTAGCATGCTGAAGGCACAGGCAGGAGGATCTGTGTTCCTGACTAGAATGTCTATAATAAGACTCTGTTGTAAAAAAAACACAAAGACAAACAAAAAGCAACAATAACAACAAAAAATTGATAGCGTGTACACTTCAATAGCATAAATCACTAATAAATTTGTAAAATATGGATACAGAGTTACCAGTACCACTCAGTAGAACTGAGGTGAAGAAAGTACTTTTAAGTTCTACTAGTCTCCTGTGCAATTATAATAAATTGTCATAAGAATAGTATCTCCAATACAGTCCTTTGTTAATTCTTTCTTTCTAACCCTGACTAAAGTTACCTCCCCACATTCTAACATACAAGTGAAACTGTGACCCCTTCCAAGTCTCAACAACAACAAAATATGTTTGTTATACATGGCTTCTTTTAAAACTAGTTAGTATCTCTAAGATATTTTTTCTAAGAAAAATAATTTGCTCACTCATCAATCTATGTATGCCCTTCCCACACTAAATAAAGCAAATTAAAGTTAGATGTCAGCCAATGTCTGTCATGCCAAGGCCATTACTACCTTCCAAACCAAACCCATCCCCCAAACCACTCATATTTACAGCTTAAAAAAAACTTAAAGGTCTAGACAGCCAGTTACAATCACTATTACAAAACAACTTCACTTTTTCAAATATATGTTTTATCCATTTTATATCTTCGTTCTACTATGATCAACTGTGGACTTTCAAAAGAGAATAGGCTAATGCGGATGCTGTACTGAAACAGAAGACAGCTTTAAGTAGCTAAGGATCTGTATAAGAAGGCCTCCCAAAGGGTGAAAGTCACACCATACACAAGACAACAAAAACATAATACAAGGCTTGAATGCTGCCTAAACAGGTAGAAAAAACATTTGTAGATAATTAAGGAACTCCATTTGTAATAAAAAGCCTTTAAAATATGTTCTTGCTTAAATATGAAATCAAAATTTACTAATTCTGTATTAGAAAACTATCTCATAGCAAAGAGGAAAATCATAAAAGACAAGGGGAAAATAAAAATGAAAACAATGCTTCTCTATACAAAATAAGGATCCCCCGTCCACTGCCCAAACCTTGAAATCAAGGCACAGGGTGAAGAGGTAGGACACACTATTCTGGCACTAAGCAAACACCTGCTTCTTCTCAGACAAGGCAAGTTCTAAACTGCACTGGTTTTTACTTGACGCTGATTAGATACTATCCTCTACTGTTTGATGGTAAGTTACAACACTTTATCCCTGCCTCCATTGACAACAGTAATGAGAAATCAGCAGACTGTCTGTCTTACACTAAAAAAGATGATAAATTTTATTAATATGTAACATTTTGGTAATTTGATTTTATGAAATGTTCTCTGATGGTGTACAGCTAACATTTATTGAGCACTTACCATGCGCCAGGCACTGTGCTAAGCGCTTTAAACGGATAATATCTTATAAAACAAAATCTTACAGAAAGAAGAAACTGAACTATGAGTAAAAAGTTAGGTGTTATAACCAGAAAGATCCAAAGCAAAATAAACAAACTAATATTTTTCTACCACATGAAAGCTATCTCACAAACTGTTGCTAAGTAATGGGCCTACAGTAATAGGTAAAGTTCTAAAGAATATATCAAACCAACCAAAGGAAAAAAATCTTGGACTTCCTCTTACTAAAAGCACAAGAGTGACTACTTTTAATTATTAGCAAATTTCTGAGAAACTGCGAAAGAATATATAGACATATATATATAACATCAAAATAAATTGCAACATATGCAATATTCAAGAAATAAAGAATTTAGAATTAGTAAGTCCCAACATAATGAGGTTTACTACACAAGTAAAATACAATTTTGAAAATTAACTATCTTTCTGTTAAGCCCTCTGTAAACCCACAAAGGTAGAAATTGATTCTTTTTTCCTTAAACATAAAGTATCCCAGAATAAGTACAAAATTCTTACTTTGTTGCCCGTATAAACTTGCCCCAAATTGAGACAGCTGACCTGATGTAGATGGTGATGCCAGCATCTAGAAACAAATTAATGATATTAGAGCATAAAGAAAGACAGGATATTGTAGTTACAAGTCTATACTTCATACCATCAATGTAAGACCCAACCCAAGTCCGTGTTCGTCAGACATAAGCATTTCTTACAAAGACTACCACAACCAGACGAAACCCAATTGTTCAAATAGAAATAAATACTACAATGAGGGTTTTTAACTTACACTAAAGCATAACAACACTATTAGGACACTTAAAAAAGAAAAACAAGGCTACTAAAAAAAAAAAATACATAGCCAAACTCTCAAAATTAACTTAATTTATGTGTGACATTGACTTTAATCTATACATTTAAATAAATTCTAAATTCAGCCTGTTATCAAAATGAAAGTTTGTACTTTGTAAAAATATTTGATTTTTATATTCATACAGCTATGTAAGTTGAAAGAAACCATCAGCAAAGCAAAATAAACAAGTAAAAATACAATAACACCCCAGACAATGACATCTGATTTACAGAGTTTCTAGGAAGTCATGGCACTTGCTGGACAATGCCTGTCAGTTTACAAGAACTTACTCTGCTGGTAGACTATCAATTCTTTAATGGTATGGTACATTCACAAAAAAAGCTGTTTCTTTTTTATTTCTTTATAGACAGAGATGCAGGAGTCCCATTTATAAACAAATATTTAAGCTGAATACACGAGGACATGCATGCAATGCTTCATCATTCTATCTTATACAAACATCAAAATACTTCTATTAACCAAAACATGGACCATGACATCAAGAGGTTTATAATCTAGTGGGGAAAGAGGAACTATTATGTAATCACACTGCAAGTGCTACAACAGAAGTGTAGCATCACTGGAAAAGGCCACTCTGCCCAGAGATGAAGGGATCAGTCAATTTCTGTAGGGCTAACACTTGATGAAGGCCAACAATACACGGCTAATTGTTACGTTAAGGTCATAATCAAAGCACACGGTAAGAAATAGTGGTGACTAGATAACAGTTGATTAGGAAAGGAGAGAAAGCTCAGTCCTATTGAAGAACATAAAAATGAGAAATAAAAGAATATTGGGGACAAGATTTCAAAGCTTTTCTTTAATGTCAAACAAAAGTTCCTTCTTACATCCAGTGTGTGTATCCTAGACAATTATATTAACACTTAAACTACATAACCTTTAATCAATCAAATAGGCTAAAACATGACCAAATTCCGTTTGGGCAATAGTCACTACTATTACCATATTAACTATAAATATTTTATACAAATGTTAATGAATGATATACAATTTTAAATAACCCTGTAGCTGGTGACAAAAGGTCTATATACGATAGAATCATGAATTTGTTACCATGACTAGCTATAAAACAAAGAAGTGGTGCTTTCAGAGGTTTCACATGTAAGACGTTGACCAATATGAACAAATAACTTACGATGAATAAAAATCTTCAAATGGACATCTTATAATGTATACTTACTGAATACTTAATGCCAAGGAACAGATATCTTAGTGTACTTTCTCATGAAGGCTAGAAATTCATAAATAAACCATGTGTGTGCTGAGCCTGAGCCCTGGGGAACTATGAGAGAGCACAGTATATATAAAGGAGAGGATGCTGTGAGGTGAACACTCCCCACCCTATTTGACAGTAAATACTACCTTCTACACTGACACTACACAAGTCATTAAACAGTGCTTCTAGGAACAAAACAGCTTAATGAAAATTAGGAACGAATCCTGGCAAAATATCAACTATTAAAAGACCTCAAAAAGTTATGTATTGAAATGGTAAAAGTTAATCATAAAAACCAAATTTCTTAGAACATAAAATCTTAGACCAAGAAAGACATCACAGTGGAGAATGCAGTGGAAATAGACACCCAGCTTTACTGTCTCAAAAATGGTCAAAGGTGGATAAAGATTGTTACGTTATCTATAGAATGATGAAACTATCAAGTAGACTATCACATTACCAGTATAAAATTATACTATGCAACGTCTACATCCCTCAAGGACTATACTCCAAAGTCAAACACAACAAAAACTTTTTTTAAAAAGCAGCTAAAATAATGTGGCCCCAGTTATTTATTTTCCCAAGTTGTTAATCGTCCCCTTTCCCTTTCCCCACAGCATGTATCACATATTAGACTACAGTTTCAGCTGCTGTGTGTTTATGAGACAGGACACCACTGTGCAGTGCAGGCTGACTTCAAACTCATGTCCTCTTTCATCCATCTTACAGGATAGAGGCTTCAGAACTCTAGCATAAAAGTACTTAACTTCCAAAACACTGAACACAGTTTGATGATGGAATTAAAATTTTAAAATAAAACTTCTCTAACAAATATTTTAAAAATTAAAAATTATCCTCTAAAGTTTGATCTAATTTACTTAAAGGATGGTAAGAGTTCCTCTACTTACTTTATTTCAAGAAAAAAATTATTAGCTTTTGACTGTATCTACTCAAAAAATGAGACCAAGACAACATGTCCATGCATCTGTGCACAAGCATCCATAAACATACAAGCACAAAAATCTAAAAAAATTACAATTAAAAACCAATGGTTTAAAAAATAAAACCAAATGAACCTAATAAACAGAAGCAAAAGAACAAGGAGGAGGTGCTACACTAAAATAAACAAGAGGGAGGGAAGTGGGACAGCAGAAGACACAAAAATAAAATGGTTAATAAGTTACAAAAGCTGACAATTTTGAATCAGACACAGTAAAGTAGGCATTTACCTAAGTAACTTTAAAATGGTAAAATAATGAATTCCTCAATAACAGACAGCTAAGATTAAATTGTTCTTACTAAAAAGGATGCCAGTGGAAGTTTCTCTATATGATGCTGTCTGAGTTCCTTCCTGGTTGGTGCTAAGGTATGAATTTATAGAAAGAAACAGGATTGGATCTAGCAATCAAAAGGTTCTTCATACGCACTAGTCTCAAGTCTGTAGCAAGGACACCTCCACACAGTCACTCAAATTATCTCTCAAACACTGTTCTCCAATTTACAACATACTTTCAAAACCACACACACACACGCACACACACACACAAACTTTGCTATGACAGATTAACCATCTTTCAGTAATTCAAAACTCCAAATCCAAGTGTCCTCCCCAACAGAAACAACCCAAAATTTGAAAAACTGAAATAAATTTTATCATAGTCATGGTGTGTTAAAAGTTTTAGAACTGAGAATTTGGGGATTTAGTACTTCTTGTCTTGTTTTGGATTGAGAAACACTTGCCACTAATTGATGACTAAACATTTTATAACTATATTTCTAGATAGTGAAACTGGATGCTTCATAGATCTATTATTTTCTATTTTACATTTTAACTTTACTGTTTGAAGATGATGGGATTGCTAATAAATTCTAGAAATGACTTGACGTATTATTCTTACGTAGTGTGTCCCAAGATAGCCTGAGGTACACAATGACCCTGTCTTTTAAAACCAAAAATAACCCAAACAAACAAACAAACAAAAACAAACAAAAAACCTGACATACACACTCAGACCATACTCTCTATTAAAGTTTATAATATGATTCTAAAGATTTTTAACATTCTATCTTCCAATAATTTTCAACAGTATCTATTCCCATTCTCTTCAATGAAAGCAACTACTATAGATTCTAAAAGCATACATCTAGCTATACAGACAAAAAAAAAAAAAATCCTTGCCCTTCTTAATTCTAGTGGATTAAATAATAACCAGGTATTTCAGGCAGTGATAAATGCTATGCATTTATCCTTAATAAAGTTGCTTAGAATTTCATCTTTATCATTTATTTTATGTGCATACGTGTATGTGTGTGGCTGTACATACTCCACAGCTCCCAAGTGGAGGTCTGGAGACAATCTGTGGGGGGTCGGTTCTATCATGTGGGTGCAACCTCAGATGATCAGGCCCATTGGCAGCAGGCACTTTTACCAGCTGAATCATTTCCATGATCCAAAGACTATGGAGTTTTGAAATCCAGAGAGTTTAGAAGACAACGGGAATAATGCAGATAGTGTCAAAGTTATTATGAAACAGTGATCAAAGGGAAGCCTTCTCAGGTAATGTATTCAAATAGAAAACTCCATTTGAAAAGAGAGAGAACCACAGAAAGTTCTGGGAGATTGGAGGGTGCCAAATTGGGGAGGGGGGGAGAGAAGAAGAGGAAGAGAGAGGGAGAGGGAGAGGGAGAGGGAGAGGGAAGAAGAGGAAGAAGAGGAAGAAGAGGAAGAGGAAGAAGAGAAAAAAATTAAGAGATTCAAACACTCTAACTCCCTTATGTAGTTACTACTAATCGTGAGAGTGACAGTCACAAGAGATATCCTTACTTTATACTAGGCTGTAACAAACTACTCTTACATACTGGCATGGAAAGCAGCATTACTGTCCATGAAGGCTGAAGGCCGGGCTCAGGGAGTGCATAAAGGATTATGGGATTAAGTAGACAGCAAACTACTCATTATGATACCACATCTGCAGTATTATAATAGCAAATTCATCATTCTATTGGAAATCACATATATCTTATAGGTTATGCTTTAAAATCAAAGGCCTGGAAAGAGGACATTCAAAAGAACTTGTTAGCAATTTAACCAGCAAAGGTTTAAAGATACTTTTAAAAAGTTATGGAGATGGGGAGATTATATTTATGCTCTATGACTAGAATAAGCAGGAAAAAATGTGCATTTAATTAATTATTTCAGACAAGGTATATAGTCTAGCTGTCCTAGAATTCCCTTTATAGACCATGCTGGCCTCAAACTCACAGAGATCCACCCACCTCTGCCTCCCAAGTGCTGGGATTAAAGGTGTGTGCTACCACAGGCAGCCAAAATTTGGATTTAAAAACAAAACAAAACAAAACAAAGCTACTTTTAGGGCTGGAGATATGGCTCAGCGATTAAGAGCACTGACTGCTCTTCAAGAGGTCCTGAGTTCAATTCCCAGCACCCACATGGTGGCTCACAACCATCTGTAATGGGATTTGATGCCCTCTTCTGGTGTGTCTGAAGACTGCAATAGTATACTCATATACATAAAATAAATATTTTTTAAAAACTACTTTTAATCTTTTTAAAGTGACAGTCTAATACTAATATTTAAAATAACTAATTATTTCTGCAGACATCATACAGGCTTAAGGAATTCTACTTCAAGAGATAATTCAGAGTCATATTATTTTCTCCACGCCCCTCTCCAAAAGGTTCATTAAGACAGACTAACCTGACTCAACCTCCACTCACACACTAGCCAGCTTCCCTGTAGTACAAATTATTATTAAAAATTATGTTCTCATTAAATTTTTATATCTGAAAATTTTCCAGAAATGACACAAAATAGCCATTAATTGCAAGGATATACATAATTACCTGAAAATCCAGAGAATCAAGTGGAATAATACTAATAATCATATTAAGCGCACCTGAAGAACAACATTTGTTATTTTTCTTTACATGTCTAACTGTTCATTCAATTCTTACACTACCACGATCTAGTTATACACTATTGTTCCTATGTTCCAGATGAGGTACATACAGACAAACTGCTTGCTCTGCCCTAGGACACGGCTTGTAAATCATGCCGCTGAAATGTAAACTCATATTAGGGTTTCTACAGCCTTCATTCAGTCACCAAAGCAATTAAAAACACTTGCCAAAAGCAGGTATTAATACAAAGTCCACAGTACATATGAACAGCATATGCATGAAAACATCAATGACAAGGCCTTCCCTGATGTCAGAGACAGTCTGACGTTAAAGTACTTGCTGCACAAAGATGCCAGGAAGCACTTGAAAAGTGATGGGTGGGGCATTGTTATCCCAGTGTGTAGGGGGTAGCGGGACAGAGTGACTGCTGGCATCTGCCTACCCTGAACTGTGCACAGGTCTCAGTAAGAGACACTCAGAAAACAAGGTGACGACTCCCAAGGAGGACTAACTGAGCTTGACCTCTGGCCTCCTGAAGGAAACACATCCATTCAAAACCACCAGGAACACTCCCCTGACCCTGCACACACAGAGCCTCCTTAGAACTGGAATGTAAAGAGCACTATTCTGCTACTGAACTATACTCCTTGTCAAGAAAGTTCCTTCTGAAAGGAAGTCAGTATTGGTACTGAAATGAGTACTAATGTGCACTAATGACATACATTTTCATATAAAGGAATACAGGAAGCTTTATCCAAATTTTTAAAATGATCTATAGAGCTTTGGCAATTCAAACTACTGTAGTCTAGATACAGACTCAGTATGATTTTAAAAATATGCCCAAGAGCATTAGAAACTTTGATCTACCAAAGGGGACCATTTAACTCAGCCATTCAGTAAATACTCTAAAACTCAAAGAGAAGGAAATGACTTTCTATGATCAAAACCTGGCACACTGTATGCTTTGTAGGTTGCATAACTAAGAGTGATTTTTACATTATAGCTATGTAACATCCTTCATCCCGTCTCTCAGCCTACAGGAGCCAAGGTACTGCCTGGCTTTTAATGAAAAACGTTCTCTGGCCCACAGTCTGCCATAGAAATGTGTAAAGACAACTGGATAACACCACAAAGGACAAGTATCGGCCACCTCACTTTCACACCTTAAATCAGGATACATTTCTAATGAGCACAGGTTATAAATCAGGTTATGAAATAAAATAGGGAAATAAATATAGTAAGAATTCTGAAATTTGGGGTTCTTTAAAAAACAAAGAAACATTCTATGTCTTCATTTTAATAATGCCGGGTGTGGGATATGGTGCTGCTTCAAATATTGTCCACAAGAGCTAGCTGTGATTTGTCTCATGCTCTAGCAGGGAAGATAAGTTTCTGCAACTGTGTGTGTGACATTTGGAATTCTAGGGACTTTTCAGAGGGTATATAATAAATGCTAGAGCCACGAAAAGGGGTGGGGGCTGTTGACTGGTTCTTGGTTGGTTACTGTTAGTCACAGTTTAGTCATACTCAAAGAAACAAAAAGAAATTAGGTATCTTGATGGCAAAGATCAAACAAGCCCCAACTTGAAGATGACATAGTCCTTTTTTCTTTCTATCTTTTTTTCTCTCTTATCTAGTGTTAGAGGATTCAAAGGATGGAAAAAGGGTGGGGACAAATGGAAGAAAGAGCCCATAAACTAGCAAAAGACTGGCTACAGGAAAACCCTAGGATTAGCTAAACTGAAAAACCTCTTTTAAAAACCCCTTGGCTAGGGATGTGGCTCAGTGGTAGAGGGCTTGTCAGTGCACGCCAGGCCCGGTCAATCCTCAGCATACATGGAAACAAGCAGAAAGCCACAAGGGATGAATACTGTTTGCAGAAATGATTTAAGCTGATTTTAACCATTACAAAATGTAGACATATTAAAACATCACACGGTGCTCCCTTATTATGTACAACTTTTATGTGTCTTGTATTAGCCATAAATGTTATTTTAAAGAGAGTATGATTTTTTAACAAAATGATTAATATCTATATAAAAAGAATAAAGAGAAAATTTTGTGAAAATAGTTGCAATAAAAGAAGATGTTAAGGCCATATCAAGAGAAATACAAGAAGGCACAAACATGAGTGATGCAACCACCACAAATGGTCATTAACAATTTGGGAAAGACATCACTCGGGGTGTATTAAATCTGTACTTTACATTTAGAGAAACTCTAATCTATGGACATGATTTTGATACACTGAATGTAAATGGTCTGCCATGGGCTCATGTGCTTGAGCACTTGGTTCTCAACCGAGGACACTGTCGGGAAAGGCTGGAGACCCCTCAGAGAGCAGAGCCTTGCTAGAGGAGTGACTCACGGGGAGCAGGGCCTGCGACTGTTACAGCTGGGTTCCACTTTCTGTTGTTCACATTCTCTTCCTGACTGTGAATGTGCTGGGATCAGAGGCCAACCTCTACCCTCACACCACTGGCTCCTGATGCTACACCTTCCCTGACATGACAGTGTATCTCCCTCAACTGCTGAGTCAGAATAACACTTCCCTTCCTTATGTTACTTCTCTTTGGTAATCTGTAACAGCAATGAAAAAGGAAACTTAAATACCAAAACAATCAACTACTGTGGTCTATCTGCCAAGACTTATGAGCTGATATTCTTAAAGACATGGGGAATGCTGATGAAACTAAAGTTAGTACATACAATCTAATGAAAGATGCCACCATGTTCTAGGAATTTTCATTGTAAGAATTCTAATGAAAATGTTTGAAGTGTAAAATTACAAGTCTAACAGTAAATTAGTCCTAACTAGATTTGAGATCTTTTGATCTATATGTATCTATACTTTTTAAAAGTTAGTCTGCCTGTATTGTTTGTAATAAGAAAAGAGTAACAGAAATAGCAACAATTTTCCATGCAAATAAACAAAGATTTTGAAATATTCTTGCTTACAAGCAAAGTCAGAACACATGCATATTTGTCTTGCTTTTGAATTCATTCTTCATCTGCCTATTATACTACTTAATTTAGCACCAAAATTTCCTGAAGGAAAATATTCTGTCACTTCTGTGACATCAACTATATTAGAATAGTATTAATATAATATATGTGTGCCTCTGGGTAAAGTGGATATACTAATTCTGATTTTAAAATCATAGTCGTCCTGGAAGGCAGACATGTCTTATTTTCTAAATACTTATTTTTATGAGTATAGGTGTTCTGCCTGCATGTACGTCTGGGTACCATAGGCATGCAGTACCAAGGAGGTCAAAGAGGGCACTGGATTTCCCGACACAAGCGTTACAGATTGCTGTGGTTGCCATGTTTGTGTCAAGACTGGAAGCCAGGTCCTCTCAAAAGAGCAGCCAGTGATCTTCACTGCTGAGACATCTCTCTAGCCCTGACAGACATGTCTTTATTATTCATTGTCTACATAAGCTCAATTCTGAATTTCAGTTTAAATTTTCACAAGTTCTTAATTATACCCTTTATCAGCATATCCATTACACTTTTCTAGCAAAGTTGCTTTCATTACATATCACAGTAAAATGCACAAGTTTTATAGTTTCCCCAATGAAACTATCAAATATTACACCTGATCATTTTTGTAACACTAGTAATTGAGCCCAAGGCTTTGCTCATACTAAGAACTTGCTCTACCACCAAACTAAACTCCTGACTTTTTAATCTTCAGAATCAACTCTTAAATCAGATACATGTAAATAATACTTCAATATAATGCACATCAAATAGAAACAGGGTGATAGTCAGGAACATATAAACTCGGTGACACTACTCCATATGGTATTAAAGGGTACACTAAGGAGAAACAAAGCCAATGCACACAAAATTTGGAGGGGAAATAAAGTACTGATGACTTGTTTCTCAAACAACAAATTTTTCAAATAACAGTAATGAAGAAAGGCTGGGACTGAGGAAATGGGATGGGTTCCTAATGTTAACTTACGTTGAGCCAATTTGTGACCTTCTAAAAATTGGTGAATGAGTTAATAATAATTAGCTTTAATTTAAAAAGGACATTTGTTACATTTGTCCTTTTAAAACAGGACATTTAAAACAGAACTGAGAACACTCCTAAAGAAATTAGGAAATAACAAATTTATAAAGCATTGAAAGGGAAAAAGCAGCCGAACAGACACACAGCATCAGAATAGACCTGGATTGACTAAAAGATATATAAACTAGATTAAAATGACTTAAGTTAAATCATTTTAAAATATCCTATAAATTTAACAACCTTTCATGTGGAAGGAATTACTGATCTACTAGTCTTCCAAAGCATACCTCTAGTCTGTATAATCTACACAGTACCAAAGACTTTTGACTGTAGTCTCTGTAGCTGTGGAGAAGGGTATTCTTAACTTGCAAACTAGAATTACAGCCAGGATGTACAAATGTGCTCGCTTAATTCTGGAAGTACACTTGCTTTATTATAAAAAAAAAATATTTCTCATGAAACAGAAAACCCCAGATTACCTCAGTTACAGTCTGTAGTCCATGTCTTTGAGTACTTCCTATAACAACATTACTACTGCTTAAGAATCCCAGGACACTAATGTTTCCCGTGACAAAGCAGGTTTATCTTTCTGTCCCCAGGACCTACACCTATGCTTAGCACAATCCCCTGGGAGTTCCTATGCTCCTCTTCAGGGAACTAGACACAGCGCCCGCCGCTGCTGCGGAGACAGCGTGACTTACATCTTTCTCTGACCGGTGTGGGAACATAGAAGACTGGCTGTAGTACATGTTCTCATCGTGGTAGTCGCTGTCCACCCCCTCTACAAACTTCTTTCTTGAAGCACCAAACATGCTGTTTGTCACCTAAACAAAAATATTACTTTTATCAAGAGTAGTATTTTGGAAAAGTCTGCTTTACTTTACCCCTGGAGAAAGGAAATGTGTACGTACTGTACTGCTAGATCCTAAAACAGATTAACTAAGGGTGACAGGACTCAGATAAAGATATAAATCTGACTATACAGTACAATTCCACTGGTTCACATCCAACAAAATCATTTATTGCTGAATAATTAGAGCGCCAAATATAATTTTTCCAAACACAGTTTTTCTTTCTTTTAAATTTCAAAGTCTTCACATACGAACACTGTGTGTCAATACTGTATCTATGTCAGCGCTGTTGAAGAACATGAAGGCTTATGGTGGGGCAACACTCCTTTAACCACCATGCAAAGGCATTCTGCAATTTTATGTCAAGTCACAACTATCTAGACATATAACAAAATAAACTTATCATGTTGGTATAAATTTATATTTTGTTTATTGCTTATTCTTTGCTTGTAACATTTTTATAAAAACATTAACAATTATAAGCATACACCAGAAATATATGCTAAATATATATAAAATCTATGCTAATTTTTAAGTTTCCAAACCTATCAGCTGATACATGAGCTTTCTGTCTCAGTGTTGTTTCTATATAGGCTCTCACTACACAGCCCAGACTGGCCTTTAATTCCCAATCTCCCCACCTCAGAGCTCTGGGATTACAGGAAAGTGTCACTTAGTCTAGCCACATGAGGAAATTAAGGTCAATATGTCTTCTCACTCCTGCCAATATATTCAAGTTTAGAGACTTGAATAGCATTAACTATATTTTCTAAGTATACTCAAATCAAATTTAGTATCTTAGTCACTCACTATAGCTAAGGTTATTCTCTTCAAACAAGAACTAAATATATTCAGAGAAGGACTATACATGCCTGTGATCATTTGCGTATGCTTGGCCCAGGGAGTGGCACTATTGGGTGTGGCCTTGGAGTAGATATATCACTATGGGTGTAGGATTTAAGACTCTCAACCTAGCTGCCTGGAAGTCAGTTTTCTGCTAGCAGCCTTCAGATGAAGATGAGGAACTTTCAGCTCCTATATCATGTCTGCCTGGATGCTGCCATGTTCCTGCCTTGATGATGCTGGACTGAACCTCTGACCTGTGAGCCAGCCCCAGTGAAATGTTGTCCTTATAAGAGTTGCCTTGGTCATGGTGTCTGTTCACAGCAGTAAACCCTAACTAAGAGAATGTCTATCCATCAAGCTTCTACGTGCTTTTTCTTATACAGAGGCAAAAAAGTCCTTTCCTGGGTTTAATGTTCAGAAAATAAACAATTACAAAAAATTTAGATCCAGTGCATATGCTATTTTTATTTGTTTTGTAAACATTACAGATATACTTAAAATTTTCTTTACGGGACCTCTGCTAATGAGCTCTACTTTTAAGAATAAACATGGATAAAAGCATGTAGTATATATAGTTTAATATCCAGGAATCTTCCATTAAATTAACACACATGAATAAATTCAAAATAATACGAAGTAAAGTTTTCTTTGAAAATTTTTACATAGTATTATCATTAAGTTCTAGATTCCTAAATTCCAAAACTGAAATTAATTATATAGAATAAATCACACTAATACCATGCAAATAAAATGTCTCCCATAAAACACAGCAATGCATATCCCCTACCAATACTGCCTTTTCTCAACTGAGTACAAGGGTTGGGCATAAAGGGAGACAAGTCAGGCAAGAGGGAGGAGAAGCAAAAATTACATACATGTCACTGAGAATACTAATCATTCTGACATGCCGTCAATGACAACAAAATAATAATCGTCACTGTGCCCTAAAGGTGAGCCCTGACAGGAGTTAGGTACAGGAATGACATACTTCTGAACCATGGCAAAATAGAAAGGGGGGGAAGAGGGTTGTTACTTTTCTTAAAGTCAGATTAATTTCAAAGAGCAGGCTTTCATTCTTCACATGAGGGACCAGGATAGCAAAATGTTTTAGAATGAGTAAACATAGTAAAAACAGAAAGAAAGAAAGAAAGAAAGAAAGAAAGAAAGAAAGAAAGAAAGAAAGAAAGAAAGAAAGAAAGAAAGAAAGAAAGAAAGAGGGAGGGAGGGAGGGAGGGAGGGAGGGAGGGAGGGAGGGA
>NW_021621071.1:6318111-6380310 GCF_004785775.1 Grammomys surdaster
ACACAAAAACACAACAACACAAAAAAAAAACAACCCGGGGGGGGGGGCCTGGGGGGGCGGGGGGGCGGGGGCGGGGCAGGGAGGGAACGAAAGAAAGAAGATAAAAGCCACAGGGCAATGTTTGTTGGTAGGAAGCTCTCAATACAGAGACAAACCCCACCTGCAGTGGTATGACTGGTAAAGTGTGGGAACTTAAGTAGCACAGCAGTGGGGGCTAGTACACATCAAATACACCTTTGCACGCCTGCAGGACTCTGCTTTCTCTATGTGAGATGGCACAATCAAGAGCTATGGTATTGGGAGAAGCTCAGAGAGTGAATAATTCACCATCTGTTTATAACTGATCCTGAGTTATGCGTGAAAACGGGCCATGTAAGGATGAAGCGGGAGGAGGAGTTAGGAGAGCACGAAACAGGAGGACGGCTAAGGCTACAAAGGAGGCAGATGCGGTGAGAGGCGACCAGATAAAAGATACACTCTGAAGAAGCGCAGATAAGGAGGAGTGGATACATGTGGCATTAAGAAGAAAAATTTACATTTTTTTCTGCAAAGAATAAAGGGAATGTAGAAACCACATTCTGTCAATGAAAAAGTGTATGACAATGAAACACCTCGTTGTATCATATAAATGAAAGTCAATTTTGTAATTAATTTTTAAAAAAATAGTTTTAAGTAACATTTCTTCTTTATATCAGAAACAAGGATTGCTACATTCTTTGATCAGGGGCTTACATTGCAAAATGGCTGACTCTTCTTGATTCTCAGACCAGATTATAAGAAGCAGCACAAACATTGCCCTAGGAATGATGTTCTATACCAAAATGTAATATTTCTCATATGGGAAACATATAATCAAAACATTTTCATCATTCCTTTGACTCAATAAGTTATATATTTTTAGAAGCACACAGATAAGTTAGCTTATACTAAATTTTTTTTTACCAATCTCATTCTTCAAAAAGAATTCTTCTGTCTCAGAAAGTACAGAGAACTATGCTGGGACAGGATGGAGGCGCTAGGCTGGCTTGAATGTCCAACTGTACTATTATTTAGGAAGGCACAGTACCCAATTTAATTTCCTGTGATAGTCTTTTTTTTTTAAGATTTATTTTATTTGTAAGAGTACACTGTAGCTGTCTTTCGACACACCAGAAGAGGGCATCAGAACCCATTATAAATGTTTGTGAGCTGGAAATCGAACTTGGGACCTTTGGAAGAGCAGTCAGTGCTCTTAATCTCTGAGCCCCCTCCTGTGGTATTCAACCCCCTCCTGTGGTATTCTTTGTATTTAAGTATACCAATTCAAAGCCAGTTTCAGTAAGTCTGAATTTCAAAGCCAGTTTCAGTAAGTCTGAATGACTGCATAAAAATTTTCAAAACTCTCTAGTTTAGATAATCGAACCAACAATTTCAGAAAAGATGTCTAAGGAAGACAAACGGGGTGGCAGGAAGGCTTTGCGGTTTTTTTTTTTAAATGATCAGGGAAATAAAACGAGAGTACCTTGTAAATTTAACTTGAAAATACACATATGTTCCTACAGAACAATAAGCTAAAGAACGGAAATAGGAAAAGTAGGATGGACTATATGTATCTATATCCAAAGAACAATAATACTTAACAAACAGCATGCCTTTCATCAAGATCACCAGGGACCAATCTTCCCTGAAACCCTGAATGCTAGCAAATGCTAGACTGAGCAAATACACAATGATTTCGAAAGCTTTCTCAAATCTTAACTGAAGGCTCTAGCAGCACATTTAAAGTGTCACCAAGCATTTGTATTCCCAAAGCGTAGTTTCATCTATGGAGACAAACTTACAACTGATGAACCAACTCATGATCTTTCATTTTCTCTACACATCTAGCAAGTCCTACTTTTAGGGTACCAGGGCTTTTCTAACTGACAGCTTTTTTTCCTTCTTACATATATCTTAGTTAATGTTCAAGAAACTACATGCATTCTGAAAAAAAAATCTACTTGAATAATGACAAAGCTTGAATAAAAGTTATAGTCCTTAACAAGCTGACAATCTGCTTAGACAAATTTGTGAATGAACTTGGAAATTCAAATACAAGATCATGAGCTTGTCTAAGGAAAAGTGAGTGTGATGTCTGAACAAATCCTTAACCAATCAAACAAAGTAAAGTGGGAGAAGAGCAAATACAGAAAGACAAAAAACCTAGAAAAGGCTCAGTAAGGAAAGAGACCTGTGGAAATGGAACTTTCAATTCACCCAGGTGCTGCAGCACACATGATCCCAGCACTTGGGAGATAAAGCAGGAAGTTCTGGAATTCACCTAGGCCAGCTTTGGATACATGAAGCTTGATTCAAAAACAACACCCTGCCCTCCGCCTCCCACCTACTCCCCCCCCCCCAAAAAAAAATTCCCAGGCAAACAAACCCCTTTCTATTTGGGCAGCGCAGCAGGGTCTGGAGGGAAGTACTAGGTGAGAACAGCAGGCCCTTCCGTGCTAGGTCAACAGGGCAGAGACCAGGCAAAGACACAGCACACACTTCTGCCCATTTTACAGTAGCCCATGTGACCTCAGCAATTAGTCCAAGCTACTCAACCTCCGAATACTGACTCTAAGTATCTACAGCGTCAACATCATCTGCTGTAGCTTACTAGCTTGAGACACTCCCAACAGCATCCAAACAGGGATTTGGTCTTCACTCTCCTTAAATCTACTTTCCTCCATCCAAGCAATTTCAGTGAAAAGCTATGTTCATGAATCTGATCAAAGTTCTTCAACAAATAAATAAGCTTAAAGGCCCTCTGTAATCAATCTCTCTGACCTCTCTTCAAAAAAGCCTTCCCTCCCACCATTAAACTACGGGCAAACCTTCAGTTGCTCAAATTCCTTTCTACCCCAAAGCCTTTGTAGACCTGGCTATCTCTAAAGTGTCCTTGCTCACTGCTCAGTCTTCTTTGAAATTTTAATGCTAAATTACAAGGTCTGCGCCTCTTAATCAGTGAAAAGAAAGCACTTTATCTACCATAACCCTAATTGTAAAATCACTATCAGCTCTGACTCAGGCAAAGCCAGGTGGTGCTCACTCACATCTAACCCCAGAATTTCAGAGGTAGAGGCAGTTGGATCTCTAAATTTGAGCAGCCTGGTTTATATGGCAAGTTCGTGGACAGCTGGGGCTACACAGTGAAGACCTGTGGCAAACAAGCAAAGCTTATTCGTACTATCATTACAATGGTGAAAAGCTGGCAAACAATTAGTATTCGGTAAAACTCAGGACCAGAAGAAGTTCAGTAACCTGCTCCAGGCTATGCATTTGGTAAGTACGCAGATGGCTTTGATCCTGATCTATTAAGCATTTCCCCCATTAGGCACCATGGTAGACCCACAATCAAACACAAATACAACTTATCCTTTATAATGTGTTAAGGGTCAACATAATTATCAACAAAACGGAAGGTCCGTATTTTGTGATGAGCATAAAGCAAGCAAGGTAGCTACAATCACATATTACTACAGAAAGAGCCCGGTGCAAAACGATGGGCCGATTATACACCAGAGACAACAGTCTATACAACACCAATCATATCTGTTTTAAAGAAGTTCACATTAATTTTAGCATAAAAATAATTGAACAAAATAGTATTGTATTAATTTAAAGTAACTGCTGCTGGGCATAGACTTCAGGAGGCAGAGAGAGGAATTTGACAAAAAAAAAGAAAAAAAAAAAACCCAAACAATTGCTGGTCTGAGGCTGCCTGAATTTGACCAAAAAAAAAAAACAAAACAAAAAACCCAAAAAAACAAAACAAACAAACAAACAAACAAAAAACAAAAGCAACAACAACAACAATGACTGGTCTGAGGCTGTTGCTGTTGTAGGGTTATGTTTAGCAAGGCCCTGGGTCTGAGTTTCCGCACTGTGGTACTAGAGGGGGATTGTGGGGAGGGGATGGGGGAGAATATAAAGAGGGGAAAAAAGTAAGAAAAAAAATTACCCAAGGAGAACTTCAAGTAGAAATGAATACAAAAATTAACATATACCAATTTTCTACATTTCAAATAAACTATTACTTTCTAGAGTGAACTGAATTTAATCTTTCAAGAAATTAAGATAACTGTAACCAAACACTAAGTTTCATTATGATGCTAATAATCCAAACTCTGGCTTCCCTTTGCTGGAGAAAGTCAGCTATCTTCTAACAGTAACAAGGCAGCTGACCCTCAGATGTGGATGCCTCTGCAGCACCAGCCCTTGAGGTTTCGACATGCCTAACTAACAAAGAAAGGCCTTGTCTCAAAACAGACAAAAACCCAGAAAAGAACAAAACTCCTAGACAGCACCACAGCCAGCCAGAGCCCACATCTGCACTAGCATGCTTCACTGTTTCCGGGGCACCCAATGTGTTCCTCCTCCTATGGAATTTGCACTGGGAGTGCTCGGGGTGTGGAAGAGATTGGCAAACCTGCCCCTTTCTTAGCGTTTATACGGTATGTTGGCAAGTTACTTTAATTGCTAATACAGAATTTAACTTGCTTTGTCAGTTCAATATACTCCACAAACACACAGGTTCTCTCCTGTCTACCAAGTAGGGAAAAGGTATATACACAACAACAAATGTATCCAACTTTACCAAGAAGTATTAATTAGTACTGGAATCTATTCATGAGGAAGGACCAGAGCCTATCAGATTAAATCTTACTGCACGGGTGCTAAATTCCAGGTCATTAAAACTATGTGAAATATTGTACTGTTGCAATATTGTAATAAAAGATTTTTGACTTAGCAAGATACTAAGATTTTCAACCAGTTATCTTGATTCTCAATTTTTACAAATAGTTCTATTAATTTTTGAGACCCCCCTCCCAAATTTCAGCCAAAAATTAGTTCTAACTTCTGAGGCAAATTAATAAATAGCCTAGAAATCAAGGCAAACAATGTCATTGTTTTAGTAAATGTAAAACGTTCAATAAAAAAGTAACAATGGGCAAATAAACGCTGGAGATGGCAAGGGACGAAATACAGGAGACTGAATGGATGCTTTGTTGAAAACCCAGGCCTTGGCAAACAAGACACCTGTGTCTATAATTTTGGAGAACGCATGTCTTAATAGTCCTTTCCGAGAGTTTCAGAAATAGTCTGTATATACATTTTTGAATAAATAATACAAATGGAAGTCTGTCCAAGGTCTGAAAGCAAAGGTGAGAAGAGATAATCTTCTGAATCTGAACGTTGGCGTCTGGCGCCTGGAGCTGGCTCTCTGGATGGCATTTCCAAACACACACGCAATAGCCATGCAGGTGCCCCAGAAAGCATTAGCCAAAACGCCTCCTCCTAAAATTTGGTCATGATTCAAAGTGAATAAACTCATTTTGTGGGTTTTTTTTCACATTTTCTTAAATTTTTACTTATCAATAAGCCTTATATAGGTCCAAATCCAAATCATAAAGCACTTTGAAAGAAAACTATACATTATAGAAGCAAAGCTCCACACCATGTAACCATGTTCATCTATGGGAGAAAAGCTATGGTTCATCTACCCACTAAAGAATCAACTTTAACTAGTACTAGACCCTGATTCAAAACCTCATAAGTCAGCCTAAACTTACTCAATACTTCCTCCTTAAAGACAGAGTATAAAAAACGATAAAATACAAATGAGAGGACAAGTTAACAGCAGAAAAGCTTGAGTTTAGAATACAAGACAAACCTTCTATGCAACAAAAAGATAATCTGTTTCAAGTCTCTTAAGGCATTTCTTAAAAGGAATGTGGAAACTGGCCTGATACTTTGTTGAGGGGTATGTGTTCCTACATGGCTCTCAGAAAAAGTAAAGCTTTAGAACTTAAAGGAGATAAACCACTGAAAAAGTTAGCGTTTTAAAGAGTGTAACACCAAGAAAATACTTCAACTATCCTAGGTCTTAATGAAGAATTTGTTTTCCTAGGTTTAATTGCAAATGTCTTGTGTGCTCAAGGATCTGCACATCACAAGATATGAATTACAGGGAACAAAGACTCTTCAAAAGCACTTGTTGAACTGTGTGTAGATGTCGTGCCTTAACTGCTCCCTACTTACTTTGTTAACGTTTCAAACCCAGAATGGCAGAATGTCCCAGGCCTCCTGTCATGGCTGCAAAGGAAAGCATGTTTGGAATGTCTCTTCTGGGGAGTCAAACCATAGCTACCTGGTTAGCACTCCAGGAAAGCCAGCACACACTTAAAGCTGTGAGAAGCTTTAAGAAACTTTAAAGAAACTCGCCACCGCATCAGACTCATAGGGCAAACTAGTGGTCTGTGAATGTCTTTCCTGTTTTCTTAGCCTCTTTTCTGAACACTAGACTTTTATCTAATAAATTACATGATAGCTTTATGAAGAAAACACAAAAAAACATTTCTAAGCAAAATGACTCACTGGCAAGACAGCCCCACCCACCCTCAAAATATCAATGAATAATATACCACTGTTAACCCCAGCTTTCCCCGCCATATACTCACCTGTGCAACTTCTTTCAACATTTGCTACTCTGGGGATGGGAAAGCTCAGAGCTGGAGGCTGAAGTGAAGAAGGAAAGGTTGGAGGGTGAGCCATGGCACCAGCCCCACACTAGGAGCTCCCCTGAGATATTACAGCAGGGTTGACACCATAGCTCTGAAGTTCAAACTCCAGCAAACGATAAGAAAGGAGTCCAACCAGAACATGATAAACGATGGGATTCTTCTGCTCTTTGAAAAATAAGGAAATCATGCTATAAAGATCTGAATGTCCAGTTTCAACATTATGACTCCTGTCGTCTCCCCATATCACCCACCCCAGAGTCATCTTTCAGATGCTTCAGATGAATTCAAACAACCAAAAGGGCAAAGCTCTGAACACTTCCCCAAATATGCAAGGACAGGGGCTTACCTGGCCTTCATGAAATCATGCTAGTGAAGTGTGTTCAAAAATGCTGCCTAGCCACGCCTTACACACTCTTGCTCTCTTGAGTGCTCAATATTAACTCTATGCTCGTGTCATGTTAACACCATCAGTCAACAAAGTGAAAGTTGGATTACACAGCTAGATTGAACCAGTGAACGCTTAAAAATGAGAGACCTTTTGGTTTAATTATATTCCTTGGGAAGAAATTAATTCCTCAAGTGTTTCTATGTTGATTAAAGAAAACAACTAAGGACCTGTCCACCAGAGAGTGACTTTAATCAAATAATGAAATGTTAGAGTACTTTAAGTCGGGTGAGGCAATGCAAACCTGTGGCGTCAGCACTGCAGATGCTGAGGTAGGAAGGTCAGTGTAAACTGACACCAGCATTTTAAAACAATCTGATGACAGAAGATGAGATTTTTAAATAAAATATTAAATTTACTCACTTTGGGGAAAGAGTGCCACAGACTGAACCCAAGGCTGTGCACATGGTAGGTAAGTGCTTTACACTACTATACCCCATCCTAGTGGAAATTTACATTTTTCACTCACATGTGTATATTTAATAATATAGAAGTTAAATGATTTAGAAATACATTCTATTAAATGTGTGCTATTTCAAAATGGTAATCAATAATATGACTCACTGAAGATCATGTTATCCTAAAATTCTTGTATTTAAAAATAAACACACATACACACATACACACACACACATATATATATATACACACACAAACACACACACACACACACATACACATCAGAATTCTGAATTAGGTATAATGGAGTTAAAAACGTGTATTCCTTCAATGAGGGAAGATGGTTTAAAATACATCTAAATACTTGGTCACATAAATTATTTTAGCAAATGTTTATTCAGCATCTGCTATGTCAAGTTCTGGATGATGCATACCATACTTCAGAATTTTCTCCACAGAACAGAGGAACGCTGCAAATAAACGGTAGTGGAGACAATTTAAAGTGGCTGCCTGCACCGGTGTGGGCTCCTCTCCTCTCCTGTGGCCTACCCTTGTTACCTCAATTCCCTGGTTACCACTCTCCCCTCCTCTTCCGGCTCTCCTGCTCCACTGGCCTCGCGCTGTGGCTGCTCACACACAGGAGCTAGCAGGCTCCACCCCAGTGTATAGATCTGGTACTGAGCAGCTCCCTCAGACAGACCCGGCTATTTCAGCTGCTCAATCACTTGTCTACATACACTAAGTTTTACTACTTGGTTTTTGTTGCTGTTATTTTGTGTTTTGTTTTAAATCCCAGACGTTACCTAGTCCTTATGTCTTTCATAACACCAACACCATGTCACAAACACTGGAGAATGTCTCCCTATTTTGACTGAAATATGCATTTGAATGCTTCACCATCACAAAAGTGTGATGTCCTTCTTGTGTTTCCAATATGCTAATGTATGATGCTAACATTTATTCCAGGTGGTGTTAGCCTTGACCTCGGTTGAGTTGGTCCATCAACCAGCTTTCTCTACTGTAAAAGACTACTTCAGCATAAAAAAATAGTGTTTGGATAGTGGATGAGCCAGGGAAATTATCACCCTGATAAGAGCTTTATTTGTATATGATGGTGCTTTGTACTGAAAGCAAACAAACTCTGAGGCGTTATTAAAGAGTAAACTGCAATTTTAATTGAGACAAACAGGAAAAGAGACATTTAATCTACATAGGTTTTCTCTCATAGCCTTTACCTTTAAATTAGAACATTTAAGGCACACAGGATGACATCATCATGGTGACAAGCAACAGTGTTTGGAGAAGGACTTCCCACTAAGGAAGGCATCTGCCCACCCATGCTGTTGCAGCCCTGCTGCTCACCACCCCCACTCCACATTTGTTAAAGCAAGTGCTTTTGTAAAGAAAACCAAGTGTCTTTAGAAGACCTCACTCTTAAGTCTCAACAGTGTCAATGACTGTACACAATCAGCCCACAAGACACCAGCGGAGATGACAGTACCAGCTCGCTTCCTACTCTACCTATCATGCTGGTAAAGCATTATCTTATCACAGTGCTGTCATCCTGGCAGAAAGGATTTAAAACTCCATATGCCAAAATCCTGACCTTAGCATTTCTTTTTTTTTTTTTATTTTTTTTTTTTTTTATTTTTTGGTTTTTCGAGACAGGGTTTCTCTGTGTAGTTCTGGCTGTCCTGGAACTCACTCTGTAGACCAGGCTGGCCTCGAACTCAGAAATCCGCCTGCCTCTGCCTCCCAAGTGCTGGGATTAAAGGCGTACGCCACCACCGCCCGGCTGACCTTAGCATTTCTTGTCTTAAATATGGCCTTTACATTTTTCCCTTGAAAAAAAAAAATCTGCTTTTTATTAAAAATTATAACTTATGGGGGAGAAGAAACTGTGGTCGCAATGTAATATATGTGAGAATAAATCAATTAAAAAATTAAGAAACACCGTAACTTCAGCCAGCAGAGGAAAGGACAACTGTTTATGAGCCTAGTACATACTAGAGTATATGGAGTAGGAAAATTCAAAGAAAAAGGTCTGGTTTTGTGCTTTAGGTTAAATAGATCAGGACATGACAACTTGAATTTTATTTATCAATATATAGTATGTTGCTTTCCAAATGATATTTTTAAGTGCTCAGATCTGGTGTGACAATTTTGAATTGTATCTTATACAGTGTCTTTTACAACAGAAAGCATCTGAGCCAAAAGCACTAGCACAAAATCTTATTCTTACTATTCAGAATGATTCATTTAGCTTCTCAACTAATTTGTCATGTCAAAGAATTAGCTATTAAGACTTACAGTCCAACTAGGATGGACTAACAGGAAAAATCTCTTCTCACAAACAGTATAAAAATGGATAAAATACAGAGGCAAGAAAGATTGGTAGGTCAAGGCCTGCCCCTCGCTTAAAAAAAAAGAAAAATAGAAGAACTATTCTAGCAATAGTCACTTATGTTCCCAGATGGCAGGGCAGGAAACACTAACTCAAGGGACAGAAAAACACTAGCTTAGTAGTTGAAGAAAACCAGCCCTACCTAAAATCTATTGTTTCTCTTTAATGATTTTTAAAAAAGGGTAGAGGTAGAGACAAGAGAAGGGTCTCACAATGACCAGATGTTTCTAAGTAATATAACTCCATCCATACCCAGCAAACCTCAAGAATTTTAACACAAATATAAAAAAATAAATAAGACAACAAAACAAAACTATGGGGGGTAGGGACACAACTATGCAAATGAAGTCAGAGTGGAGAACATGTAGGAAAACCTCCAAAAATCAACAGAAACATTCTATTGATTCCAATGACAGAGATGGCAGACTTAGTGGACAGGGACACCAGAAGAGCAACCAGCATGCTAAGTCAGAGCAGGAAGACACAGTGCTCAGAGACCTACTCAAGAAAGCATGCAAGGGAAACAATGGTAAGGTGGGAAATGGAGGGAGACCTTCGGCGTAACTTTTCATGTAAGTAACTGCATCAGTTGAGGGAGGACCAAAATGAACAAACGAACAAAGCAAAGCCCAAAGAAACAAAAAAGCGTTTGATAAAAACCATAAACACAAGAAATTTCAAGCACTGGTGTCATGAAGAAAATTATGTCAGAACCAAAACATACATTAAACATTTATCATAATAAAACAAAAAATCTTCTTAACCCTTAATAGTGTCCAAAGAGAGAAAGATATACACCAATAATTTTTTTTCACTAGAAATAAGTGAGAAGACAGTGGAGTGCCATTTTAGAATACTGTGGGCAGGCTAATTGGGTCTCACAGCACAGGCATCCCTAATACTCTCATCTACCTGGTTCAGTCCAAGCCCTGGGATTACAGGTCTGTGCCGCCATGCCTGGCTGGCATCCTAGTTTTAAGATGCTAAAAGAGAAACTACCAATTTTTATTTTCTTACTGAGCAAAAATATTTTTTAAATGAGAGTAAAATAAATTTTCACACACAGGAACCCTAATTCATCACCACCAGAAATGCATTTGAGTAAGAAGAAAAGGATACCCCAAACAAAGCATGAAAAGGGTGAACAAGAGAAAGAAATGGGAGAGAAAAAATAGAAAAGGAAAAAGAATAGATAGGAAAGGTAGAAAATGAAGGAAAAAGAAAGAAGTCAAAGTATTAAATTATGGATACCAAAAAGCAGAAAACCAGAATTACTCCCCTTCAAGCAATAAATAATGAAAATATTGTAAGAGATGCAAGGGCAAGATGTTTCCTTAAAAGTGAGCTTTTAGTCAGAGCCAGAACACAAATATGTATGTATGTCAGGACAGCAGACACTGAGTTCTAACCACACTCCAGGAAGTGGCCCTCCAACCGACCACACGCCACTACCTACTTAGTGTTTAACCTCCTGTCAGTAGCGTTCTCGGACGGGAGTACATGAGCAAAGCAGTAAAATGTAGTAAGCGTGAACATTACGAAATGAATGGGCTCTGAACATGGAAGGGACATAGAAAAATACAGAACCCCAAAACATTTTCAACTTATAAACAAATAACAGGCATCATACTAACTCTATGTTCTAGCCACAAAGGGGACCACAGAAAAACTCAACAGAAAGTAAAAGAAAAGGTTGATACCTATCTGAGGCCAGCTGGCCATATAGTGCTAACTTGTCTCAGAGACAACTTAGGATCAACAACTGTTTAGGTGGGCAGGAAGCAGGGCAAACTATGAAATATCCTTGCAACAATTCTCTGCCACATCAATATATAAAGCTTCTACATAAACACCACACCAACATCCTCAACATGGTGAGCACCTAACTCTTTCCCTAAGTACGTAACTAGTGAAAGGTTCCTTCCCAACAACTTCCTTTTCAATGATTGATCAGAAGTACTAGTTAGTTTAGAAATGCTAGTCACAAAGTGAAACTATCATTTCCAAATGACTCTTCTACAAAAACACAAAACCACTGATGAATTTTAAGAATGTTGTTTTGCAATAATGATGGATATAAAACCCATTTTGAAAAATTAGCTATTTTGATTTAACAGTATCATCTATACAACAGACTCTTTTGATGTACCATTTACAACCACAAATCAAAGTACTTAACTGTAAATATGAGTGAATTTAAAGGTATGTTTAAAAGTAAGAATTTGAGAAAAATATAGAATTCCCAGATAGGAAGAAAACTATAAAAGGATCATTCTCTAACCCAGAGTCAGACATTCCACTCATAAACTTGTTTTGTTTTTTTTTTTAAGTTGGAGGAGCCTTTAAAAATACTCAAAATGTGTCACAGTTAAAGTTAAGACTGAGACCAAGGTTAATGACATAAATACCAAACATAAATATGACAATTTGAAGACAGAACATAATTTACAGGCATGCACAAGCTTATCAGAGTAACCAAAAACACACAGAAAGCAGGTCGTGGTTAGTTACAGTAGAACTGACTGGATGGAGAAGATGCTGGATTCCTAACTCATACAGTCAATTTCAGACAGATTTAAAGTTAAACATGAAAGGGAGAATTTAAAATCTTTAGAAGACTATGTGAGAGTATGTCTATTCTCAATACAGGGAAACATGACTCAAATACTAGCTCAATGGCCTGTGACATTCAACGTCCAACAGATACTGATCATGTGGATAAAGTCAAAACTGGTATATTCTCTCACATACTCTCCTCTTGGGAACTGACTAGTCAAGAAATTTGGAGTATTGATTTATCAGATAACTTCCCTAGCTTCATAAAGTCTCTCTTTTATTGTTTTCATTCAATGTTTAAAAAATGCACAGCTTGTCTTCTGAGATACTGCTGACTCTGTTCTCCCTCCTGTTTTTTTGAGACCCCATCTTCCCAAGCTACTGTCCACACACTGCACTATGTTGATTCCAGTCTTTAAAGGTAAGCAGCACTCAAGAGTCTTCTCATGTTGGGTAACAGAGCTAGGCTGCATCATTTACTAACAATTATGGGGGAAAAAAATCTATTCTGATGTCAAACTATCTACTCACACTAACCAGTGAACATCTGCTGAAAACTCACTCTGTGTGCCTCTATTCTAGGACTGATCAACACTGAGCTGTTTCTATGTCAATTTTTTTAAACTACAAAAAAAAAAAAATAGACAAATGGGGGATTTTGTTCGTTTGTTTTCATCTACTTTCATCCTGGGGCTCCCAAAGATGCAATCACACGAACTTTATTGTAAACATTTTCATGGATTTGGTGTGGCTACTTAGCAAAGCCTAGGATATGAATTCCCAAAGGGAAGCCACAGTTACAAAATGAATACAAGGTGTGCCACCTGATACTTCTAATCTTCGGAAAGAAAATAGTGTCTTACACCATTTAAACCACCACTGTAAGACATTTAGCCTAACAGATATACTTAGCAGAATATTTTGGTCCTGGGGAACTATTAAACACCCCCCACACACACACCAAAACCCTAAGGGTGAGCCACAACATGCATTTTATTACAAGTAAACATGTTTTCTAAAAAAACAAACGTCATGGGGCAGCTGAGATGACTCAGTGGGTAAAGACACTTGCCACAGAGCCTGAGGTCAATAGCCAGGAGCAGTTAGAATGAAAGAATCAGCTCTGGGAAGCTGTCCCCTGATCGCCACCACACATGCATTATGTATGTGTGTGCACACATGCAACAAGTATGCAGGATTGAACAAATGTAACAAAAATAATTGAAGAAAACAACCTTGATGTCATTTTATGATTTCAGAAGGAAAAAATATGTTTGCACAGAACACAAGGGAAGGAAGGCTAGCATAATGTAGCAGTGAGCTGACCCTGAGGAACCTGGGAACTCATTTAACCTGATGTTGTCAGTTAACCAGGGAATCATGGGAAAGGGGGATAGGTAACCAAAAACAATAGCAAGCTTTACTTTACAATCTAAGTTATAAATTCCAAGTGACTTCTGATACTGAAACAGTGACTGTGGCAGGATCAGCAAGCAGCCTTAGCTACTGGCATTATTTATTATTTTGCACCACCCCATTAGCAGCTCTAATGAATGCAAATGAAGCAAACATAAAGTCATCATTTTGAGTTTTATCCCACTCTATTGCTTTGTATCTCTGACCAAGGACAATACTTAGGGCCATTGTTAACAAGATTTTCAAGCGCTAAGAAGAGAAGACTGTGAGGTAGTTCACTAGAGTCTTGTGTGTGTGATTCAGTTTTTCATCAGCTTACTCTTACTTACCTTGATTCTACACCACATAGCGACAAGGACTAAAGCCTACCTCTATTATTATTCTAAGCACCAGATCTACTGTTAAGTATTCGTTTTTTAAAAAAAAAAATCCTACAGATTTTTCTAAGTTGTCTCTGATATTCATTGTTTATCAATATCTGACATATTCAAAGATGCACAAATGTGTGTGTTTCTGAACACATTAGAAGTACCCAAAGAAGGCCCCAAGCTAACTAGCACAACTATGACTCTGAGAATCAACTAAGCACAGACACTGGGGCCTGCAGACAGACTTTTCATACTGACTTATACAATGAAACGGCTGCTTCCATAGCTTAGACTTACAGCTCACTGCAGTATAACGTGCTAGTCTGTCAACAGGAATGCTTAAAACTTACCAAGTAGAGACCCTCTTTCCTAATTACGTATGTGTTTACTAACCAGATTAATGTGTACTTTATATTACTTTACATTATCAAGTGCTGAGTGATCACCTTGGGAAAGTGCCTGAAGGTTAAGTGGGCTAAAAGCTCGTGTTTCCTACTCAGAACAGTGGAATGTACGGCATAACTTGTCAAACCACTGCCAGAAAGAAGGATGTGCCTGTAAATATGAAAACCTATGGGGGGGGGGGAAGCCGGGCGGTGGTGGTGCACGCCTTTAATCCCAGCACTTGGGAGGCAGAGGCAGGCGGATCTCTGAGTTCGAGAGTTCGAGGCCAGCCTGGTCTACAGAGTGAGTTCCAGGACAGCCAAGGCTACACAGAGAAACCCTGTCTCGAAAAACCAAAAAAAAAGAAAACCTACATACACAGTAAAAAATGCATATAAGGAGTGAAATGCCAAACTCAAATTAATGATTACGTCTAAAAAATAAAACAAGAAATGAGTTATGGCAATATCATCATAAATAACAAGCTGAAAATACATATTTGTTAAGAAAACACGAAAACCCACAAACCGCATTTGCACTTTTACTCACTAGGAGAGATTACAAAGCAAAGCACTAAGAAAAAAGTTAGGACGGTGACATTCATATTGGACTTAATATTTTTCTTCAACATTTTTATGAGGAAAAAATTTGATTCTTATTGATAAAAGATAAATGAAAGGAAGGTTGCATTCAGTGTAAAAAAAAAAAAATCTCAGAAATCTCACTAGTAGATAGCCAGCACACTTCCCTGTTTCTTCCTCTCAGTTTTTCACCGTAATTTTATTCACACAATGTATATTGAACATCTGCCTGTAGGGCAGGTACCACATTAGGTACTGGTGGTGCCAAAATAGGCAAATGTGGCTGGAATTTTCAACAGGCTGACCACATCCACAAAGCAGCGCTATCTTGCAGTTCTATAGAATGACAGAACAGTCAATGTGCACTGGTCAGTACAGGAGCCACTTGAAGAAGTATACACTACGCATTTAAAATGTGGCTTACATGGTTGGCAAACTAAAAATGTAATAGTATTTAACTTAAACGAGTTTAAGTAGCCATTTGTAGCTTCTGTCTATGGAACAAACAGTGTAAGTGTACAGGAAATTGAAAGAAAATAGATGGCTGTCTGGTCCTAAGGCCAACACTAATCTACAAGTATACAGGACTTGAAAGCAATAGAAAAAAGACCCTGTGTCCATTTTAGGGAAGGTTCTGGAAAAATGGAAATCAAATTATTGAGTCATGAAGAAAGGATACCATTCCTTAATGATTGTACTGAGGGCATAAGTACACACAGAAATCATGTGGAGGAACACAACCAAGAAAAGTCAAGGAGGAGGATTAGAGGAAGCCATCGATGAATCAAAGCGGTAGCTAAGATGGTGTCAATGTATGTATGCTCATAGCTGCGGCAAAATTAGTGTGAATTATAGGAAGAAACAGAAAAACTTAAAACTGACATAATGTCCACTTTCTTATAAAAAAACTTGATAACCCTTTCAAAAAGGACTGCTTTCCTAAACTAATTTATTTATGCAAACAAACTTCATCTACTATATTCAAATACCTAACTGGGCTTATTGACAAACAAAACATACAAAGTTAATGCTACTACAAAAATCAATATTTCACTCCTGTGTAACTGAAAGTTTATAAGTTCTATGTAGAAATGAAAATTGGAGAAATTTTTTTGTTAAGCTCAAATATTAGGCAATTATTAGGATGCTTAAAGAAAATTCCAAAACCAAAAGCTCTCAAATAAATGAAGTTATATAGACACAAAGAAAGTCTACTTTAACAATGAAAATAACGAAATTCTTATAAAGTAAAAATGTATAAACTCCAAATTAGTTTAGTTTCATCTTAGAATATACAAGCTCCTAAGAGCTCCTAAGACACATGGTTTTGCTTTGGTGATTCAGCATTATGTGACTATCCCATATGCTCTCAATATATTCATCTTAATGCTAGATACGAAACCAGTCTCCTATGCACATGTTCTTTTCAGAGGAGATTTCAAAAATGAAACAATTTTACAATCCAGACCTATTTCCAAAGACGTTTCAATACACATTGGATACCACTATATAACAGTAAAAGGCAAATGAAAAATAGTTTCAGCCAGCAAAAGTCGAATCAAGAAAGCATCCTCATGCAAACTCAAAAACTTGTGTTATTTGCATATTGAGACTAGAATAAAGCACCTTTACAGTAGTACAAGCAGAAATAAGGAACTCGTTTTTTGGCAAAATATAACTGTTTTATTCCTTTCATAAGTAATTAATTCTAGAAGTGGACATGAATATTGTTCCATGACACAAATTAGCTACAATGTATAAATCAAACGAAAGTTCTATACTCGCACTCTGAAAACATGTTTGTGAGCACTGAAATGCCACACAATCCATAATCACATTATTCTTGTAGTGATTTAGCAAAACCTAACATAGATGCAAAAGCCCAAAAAGTGTAACCAATGAAGTCTTACAATTAAGTATAAGCTGTTGGAAGTGGTTCTGAGGTAGGAAGAGCTATATAGCAAGCACAAATAGTAATTAGCACAGGCTAGTCCAGTCTATAAGGACAAATCAGAAGAGTTATAAGGAGAACTGATTAAGCATAATCCCAGTTTACTCTGGCTTATTAAATAATAAAGATCTGGCCCAAAACCTCACCCATCAAGTTAGGCAAAGGCTCTAGGAAGGTTAGGCACAGAAGCATCTTCTCCTGGGGATGGTGCTCCAAGACAGAACCCAAGGCTTACAACCAAAGGCTCTTTACTGACACACAGCATCCAACTCACTTTCAGTTCTCTCCATTGCTCATGCCTCAGTGCACCAAGTTCGAGTGTGTGAGTAGCTGGCCAACCCTGGTGTGTCACATTAGCTATCTTAGTTTCAAAGGACAAACTCCTGAGGTAAGAGGGAGCAATGGGCTAGAACCATGTCTACACAGGAAGTCTAACAGCTTATTCCTATAATGAACTTACTCAGTATTTAATATTACTTCACAATTTTATACTGGATTCACTATAACAATTAAATGAAGTTAGGCTTCCATTTAAAACTTAACCTCACACACTATCTGTTCTGTTTTATAAAAAAAATCACTTCAATAACACTACTTTAAAGTCTACCTTCTTTCAAAAGCTCAGGAAGAAACAGGAATGGCAGACTTCTACTATCTTTTGAGCATCCCTACATAATTATATTAAGAATGGATAGTGTTAAGTAAGGAACAAAACAGGAATCTGATGTTGTAAGGACAGCATATTAGTGACATAATTAAACAGGATCTGGGTCATCGTATATTCCTAGATTTCACTATTCTTCTATAGCCTATCCATGCTACCTACATTTCTCTAATACTCTGTTATACAAAATATAACCCAAAACTTACATATCATTCTTTCAGAAATATGCGTAAAATACTTTATGAACTACTGCCTTTGAATCCAGCCAAAAATCATTTATTTTATATCAGATAATCTGAAATTTTGTCATATATGTCAGAAAATTATTCTGGTACTAAAAAATATACAATTATAAACACGTGTCATTTTGTAAAATATTAACAATTATTTCAAGCTGTCAATTCTATTATGTAATATTTAAACTTATAATACCACAAATTTTCAGGAGGCTGTATTATTGTAATTGGTTAATTCCAATTCTATATTATGTTAAAACAGTTCAATGCACTTACGACAAATGGAGAAAGGGAAGGAAAACAATCTTACCTGGTAGTTTCTTTTCTCAGATAATGTATGTCCATCAGTCCTCACCATAGAGTCGTGTCCTTTCCTCACAGTACTGGAGGCAATCAAATAGAACTGTCACTCAAGGGTCGTGTCACAGGAAGGACCGCCCACCAGTTCTCCCTCTAGAGTGGAATTATCCAAAAGCCATCAAAATTACTAACATGTAAATATATATAACATTATCAAAAACATTCAACGTAGCACACAAAATACAAAGAAAAAAAAACCAAAAAGCAACTGTCTTAAGACCCTGTCCCATCCTCCCTCCTAGGTAAAGTAGCACTAGGCTTTGAGGTACAAATTATCTGATATAAAAACTATCCATTCACACCTTCTTCCACTACTCTGTCACATACTAGACATTATACAACAGGAAGAAACTTAGGCGAACAAAAACAAAGATAACAAGAAAACAACAACAACAACAAACCACCCCCCCTTACCCCAAACTTTTTTGTCTTAAATATTCTCTGGTTATTCTCCAAATACCAATTAATTCAGATTCAGTCATTACCTGGATGTCCCCGCCCCACTGCCTACACTCTACGCTAGGAATGTAAGCTGTTTACGTACTGATTCCTGCCACTCACGAAGCTTATATCCATGCTCTAAGATGGAAATACACGGTATTTTTAAAACAATTATTAGATTAAAAACCCAATTAAGTATTCTATAAGCATAACTGCAACAAAGAACAACGAGGGCCTGCTTTTCAGCACCCCAATTCCATGCGCATTACAATAGGATTCACTTTGGGGGGGGTTAATCATGCTCATTTCTCAGCCTGGGTAAATATGAACAAAATAACACGCACTGTACATGTCAGGTTAAAAAATGAAACTGAGATAAGAATTATCATGCTGTTTCAAAACTATATATTAAAATTCAAAAAGTCCAAAGATTTAAAGGTAGTTCTACAAAGAACGTATAAGATGCATTGCAGTACAAATACCCTTAAGAGTATAAAACATTTACTCTTAGAAAGGTAGCTACTAAATAATGTTGCTATCCATTATAACTTTGCATTCAAATTTTTTTTAAAATATATATATTTACTATCATATGAAATGAACATTAGGATGAGATACTAAAAGTATCTGATTTAGAATTCAGGTTAGTAAGGACTATGGAGATGGCTCAGTAGATCAGGACCTGCTTCCATCCCTGGAACCCACGTAGGAGTCGGGGGGTGGAAGAGGAACAGACAGGCAGACCCCTGAAGCTCACTGACCTGCCACCCGTACAGCCCAATCAGTGACCTCCAGGTTCAGTAACAGTGACTCTAACTGAGAAAACGTCATGTGGCTCCTAAAGACACCTTCCGCGTCCATATGTTAAATACATTACACATATACATTAACCCCATACACAAACTCCTTAAATTTTTATGTACTTTTTAGATTATGTATAAGCATGTATGTATGTGAATAGGTTTGTGATCATGGAACAGGGTATCAGGTGCCCCAGGGCTGGAGTTACAGGTGATGTGAGACATGTGACAGGGATGCTAGGAACCAAACCCAAGTCCTCTGCAAAAGCAGTTAAGTACTGGTAACCAATAAGGCTGGCAATTTAAAAAACAACAACAAAAAAAATCTCAAACCAGTGTTACTAAAAGGGACAAATACAAAGGTTTACAAATATATATACATTGACACAATCCACCAAGAGAATAACTTTTAAATGAAAAACTAACATGTGGAGAGCTTTGGGGGCTGCTCAGCAGGAATTTGACATTGGGCCAGGACAGGGAAGTAAGCTCAGGCAGGAATCTGATTTTGGGCTAGAACAAAGAAGTAGGCTTCAGGCAGACTGGAGAAAAAATAAACCCGCCTCACCCTCAGAACTGGCTGGGGTCATGCTACAGTGTTGTCTAATTGTCCTTTTTCTTTTTAATCCTCGATTCTGCCCTGGAGAACCTATTAACTGACTGAGCGGGCTTGGTCACTAACGTCACTGAAAAGTTGTGGAGAGTCCATATAATCAAATTACCAAGTTGCTGAAGCGATGGTTTTACTCAGTTTGACCATGCATGGTACATGTTGGACTGAGATACCTCAGAATGCCCAACTCTAGAGCAAAATTGTAACTGCACATTAAACATTTCCATGTGCATTTGGAATGAAGTATACCTCTCAAAAAAAGAATTTACTTAACCATTAGTATATTTATTACTATATATCATTTAAACCATTTGTGTTTATTATTTAATTTATGCTGTGCTTAACAGTGAACACAGAGCTTTGCAAATGCTAGGCAAGCACTCTACCATAGACCTATATCCTTGAGTCAGGAATTAGGGTATTTTAAAGACAAAATTATGAAGTGAACTGGATGTCCCATAACAATAAGTGTAACACATATTTGGCTTGACTGTCACAATTTTTTTTCATTATATAGCTCCTAACCAGTAATCTTGTTTGTAATGTTAGTGTATAATAGTATTTAAAAAGTTTTACGATAGGATCTATCTTACTTTAATGTAACTGAACCGAGGTCAATAATCTAAAAGTTGAGTCTAGTTATATAGATAGAATAAGAATGCTTTTCTCCTTAAAAATATTTTATTTGGGTAAAATTCCATATAGTAGTACTTTTATATTGTGCAAATTTTATCAAAAGATGTATTTAAAACCTAAAATTAAGCAAGGTAGCTTTTAATTCTTTTGTGCTATACCTCTTTAATAGCACATCTTAATTATACAAAAAAAGGCAATTCGGAATAAAAATGTAAGTGCTAAGTAATACTTTAATAATATTCTAAACAAGTATGAAAAAGGAACATGTCACCATCTTTACCCTATATTGTACTGAATAATGCATTGTGGTGATAACTGACAGCCAGGGAATGAAATGATCCACAATACACACTACACATATGTCCCTAAGACTGTGAGAAGGAACAACCAGGAACAAGAATGTCATTGCTCCTAAAGCAGGTGTATAAACTGTTTTCCCACAACATCCTACAAAGAGTTAAAAGTCATAAAAGTATGTGTTTGCCAAACTACAGGGAAATCTTCTAATAAGCAGAGATATCTTCCATGAAAGAAAACAAAAAACTAGCTCTCATTTCAGGATAGGAAGAGAACACAGGCAATAGAGTGAGCTCTCAGTACTCCCAGATCATTGTAGGAAGGGCAGAGTGGAAGCCAACCAGAGCTCAAGGTTCTCAAGAGGCTGCACAAGTTCCAAGTTACACAGAGGAAACAGGCAACTAGAATCTGCAGGGTAAGTATAGACCAAGGCTTCAGCAATAAAGAATCCAAGGATCTGAACAGAGAATTCCTTTAATAGGAATTTAATGATTTAAGCTGAGTGATGGTTTGTATCTCTATATGAAAAAGCCTCAGTCTAGAGAAAAGTCTTCTGAAAACATGAACAGAGGAAACAATCCTCAAAGCTCATAAGGCTTCAAGTTCAGAATGTAAAGAAGGTTTAAGTCTCAACTATCAAATTAAGTAAGCTTTAGGAAAACACTCTGGAGACACCTAGCTCAGAAAAGATCAGCCTGCTTCTAAGTAACATATCTACATCCTCAAGCAGTCCAACAATATATGAACAACCCGACAAACTACCATAAAAGAACCCAACAGCAAATATACCAAAACCAGGAACCTATAACTCATAAAAAGTTGAAATATAGCAAGTGAAAATAAATATAGTAATTAGACAAATGGTGGAATTACTAGACAAGGATATTAAAACAGGTATCACTAAATATATTCTAGATTTTCAATAAACATGTCAGTCCAAGGTCTGTCTGGTACTATGACAAAAATTCCTGACAGAAAGAAATGTCACAGTCTCAAAGGCTTCAGTGCGGTAGCAGAGAGGAGGACGGGAGTAAAGCCCAGACCAGAGTAAGACACACCTGGAAGGCTGGCCCCCACTGACTACCAGAGCATTTTAAGAGCAGAAAGAAAAGAATTACCATCAAAGAGCTCGAAAATTCAACTAAAGACACCTTTTAGAAACGAAAGTAGCCATTTTAGAAGACAGTTTTAGCAATAAAAACCTAAACAGTGGCTTACTATATAACCACATAATTAATTCTATCCCTTAGTCATTTATCAGATTGAAATTTATGTTCACATCAAAACCAGGACATATATACTCATATTAATAAGGGTATCATTCTTTGTACATGGCTAAAATGATGACTTCAACGATAAAATGCTATTCAACAATAAAAAAGGAACTACTAATTTAGGCAATATGGACAAATCTTTAATGCATTGTTCTCTGGGAATGAATTCAGACTGAAACTCCTTAAGAAGCCACAGGCCGCACTGACCAGGGAAACAGGTAGAATCTCCAATCTCATCTCTAGCGCTACAGAAAATCGCCTCTGCATCCTCCCTGCTAGAGTCCTACAACCCCAACCCCGTCTCAGGGGATCACACAGCTCCCCAAACTTCTTCGTCCTACTCAAGGCTTTATCCCAGCTCCGAACTCCAATCGTTCCTTCCTGGGAACCTGCAGGCTCTAAGCAGACAGGCTAAGTGCAGATCCTCCCCACCCATCCATTCTCCACGTCCAATCTGCATTCTCGCACCAGCTCTAGAGGAGACCTGCTGTGGACTCTCCTCATTCTCTGCACTCACTCCCCGGGGACTAAGCAGATCCTGATGGGACACCCTGACACCCTGCTTTTCTCCCTCCTGTGACCCCCCCCTCCTCTCCACCTCCTAGTTGTTCCCCTTCCTAAGTGTCAGCTCCCTGCACCTAGAAACATATTTTACCTGGAACCCTCTAGTGGTCACACCTAACAGGATCCCATAAAAATATCTGGAAACATACAGTCTACACATTCTCCTAAGAACCAGAGAGCAAGAAACAGAAACCCAACAACAGAGCACCCAACTAACAAAGTTCAGACATTAGCACCTAGAATTACGATCTTCCCAAACCCAGATTCCTAGATGCCATCCTAAAGCACAATCAATTAACAGCCAGGACAGTAGGTCTGTCTCCACTAGAGCCCAGAAACCCTACCAGGCCCTGAGTACTGCAACACAGCTGCAGCACAAGACAAATATCTTAAAAGAGCCGTCATGAATATGACAGAAGTCCTGACGGAGGAAGAGAATAAATCCCTTAAAAGGAAAATCTGTGAAAGCACAAACAGTGAAAGGAAATGACTAAATCAGTTTAAGAACTGAAAATAGAAAGCCAGGCACAGAACTGTCCAGGATATATGGGATGCTACGAAAAGACCAGAACATAACACAGTAGAAACACAGGACGAAGAAACTCAGATCAAAAGCAGAGAAAATATTTTCAGAAAAATCATAGAAGAAAATTTCCCAAACCCAAAGGAGCTACATATCAAAGTATAAGAAGCATACAGAACACAAAGTACATTAGACCAGAAAAGAAATTTCTAAAATTTTAAAAAAAAAAACCTAAACAAAGAACAGTAAAAGCTGTAAGAAAAAAGGCCAAGTAAAATATAAAAAGGCAGACCTGTTAGAATTAATACCTGACATCTCAATGGAGACTCTAACATCCAGAAGGGCCTGGACAGATGGTCTACAGACTCTAAAAGACCACAGATGCCAGCCCAGAATACTCTACCCAGCAAAACTTTTAATAGATGAAGAAAATAAGACATTCCATGATAAAACCAAATTTAAGCAACATCTACATATCTGACCTTACAAAAGGTGCTAGAAAAAAATTTACAACTGACAGAGCTTAACATCCAAGAAAAAAAAAACAGAATAAATAACCTCAAACAAAAGAGGGTCACTCATACTTCATGAACACACCATCACCACCAAATCACTGCTCACTGAGATCTCAGCATTGACATTCTCAATTCTCCAATAAAAACCACACAAAGCAAAACAGATATGAAAACATGATTCATCCCTCTGCTGCATTCTAGAATGTACACACCTTAACATCAAAAATAGACATCACCTGTTGCTGTGCTAAGAACCTGACAAAAAGCAATTTAAAAGAGAAAGGGTTATTTGGCTCACAATTCTAGGTTATAATTCATCTTTGCAAGGAAGTCACCGTGGCTGAGGCTTGAGAGAGCTGGTCTCCTTACATCCATAATCAACAGCAGAGTCCCCTTTCCTGGGGAAGGTGCCACCAGTGTGTGGGTTCACCTCAATTAACATAATTAAAACATGAGCGTGTTCAGAGGTGGCTGGAGAGATAGCTCCATGGTTAAGAGCTTTTGCTGCTCTCTCAGAGGACTCCAGTCTGATTCCCACCACCCACCCCCATGGCACTTCACAAACATGCTCAGAGGCCCATCTCCCGGGTGATGCTACATTTCATCAAGTTGACAGTTGAAACTAACCATACACAGTTAACATGGGGTATATATCAAGAACTCTCAAAAAGTTTGATTACACAGATAAGTATTTTCAAAATCCGAACTGATGACTGAACAGTACATACAAAAACATCAGCAGACAAAAAGAAAAACTGAATTTTAGTTGCAGCATAACAACTAGCAAAACTGCCACATTGAAAATATTTTCTGGCCAGGCAGTGGTGGCGCATGGCAGCACTTGGGAGGCAGAGGCAGGCGGATTTCTGAGTTCGAAGCCAGCCTTGTCTACAGAGTGAGTTCCAGGACAGCCAGGGCTAGCTACACAGAGAAACCCTGTCTCGAAAAAAAATATATACATATATTTTTTTTCCTGAATATCCTAATAATTCAGATTTCAAAGGCCAATTATTAAAATGTAAAATTCAAGGTTGCTTTTATTGACAAAGAAAGGAGAAAGTTAACCAACAATGTTCCCTTTAAATCAAATTGTTGTCTGGTTATCATAATTTAATGTTTCATAACTTTAGTGTATCTCTGCAGTGGTAGCTTTCCTGATGCTATCCTTTTAATCTGACTATATAGTTCTATCACAAATATTTTAAGAAATTTTGGTCAACTAACATTCAGATTTATGTATTTAACAGGCTCAGCATTTCAAGATACTCAAATTGTCTGTGACTCAAGTAAAATAAAATACAGCAAAGATTTCCGACTGAACTTTAAATGACAAAATGGCAACACTTTCTGAATCTCATGCTTGCAAAATAATGCACTGGAATGTAAGGCTCAGGAGAAGCCCCCTGTAGACTCCCTACTCCTTAAAGCTGCTTTAAGTTTAAACAACCTGGGAAATCTGGGTGTCACTAGTTTCCTCACGTCCTATGAGGACGAAAGTCACGTGTTCTGGTTCCAGGCAACACTAAATACAGACAGTTGTGTAGGTATTCTTAAAACTGGGGTAACCAGTTCAAAGAAAAGCAACGGTTTTAAAAGTTCTTATTATAAATAAGTAGCATGAGTATTAGTCTATGTATTTAACTGCACAGAAGTCATTTGGCGGTCACTTTCTAGCAGCACTTTCTTTTGGTTGGACAATGGAGCGGAAACAGTGCTACAGAGCAGCTCGAGGAGGAGCAGCAATAGAGTAACTAGAGGTAAAAACAGAGACACCTTTTACACCAAGTCAAACAAGGAGCAAGAGAACTAAGGAATGCCTGAAAGACTAGCTGAAGTGGAGTTTACTGTAAGACACACAACGTCTGATATAGTGGATATGGTACTTTGAAAGAGAATGTCCCCCACGGGCTCATAAATCAGTCAGTTCCCAGTGAGTGGCATTGTTTGTGGGAATATGAAAGGTGTGGCCTTGTTGGAGAGAGTATGTCCCTGCAGCCAGGCTTTGAAAGTTCAAAGACTCACCTCATTTCTAGTTCACTCTCTGCTCTGTGCTTGTAAGAAAGGGTGTGAGCTCTGAGCATCCTGCTCTAGCCCCCACGCCTGCTGCTTTCGCCAGGCCTCCCTGACATACCCAATGGACATTTATCCCTTGGCCATTTTATCACAGCAACAGTAAGATACCCATAGAAAAAAACCGATGGCAGGATAGAATGCAGATGACGTTCTGGAAATGTGGGTGGAATGTCTAAGAGACTAGACTTAGACACAGGGTATATTGCTACAAGAAAGTTAAGCAGGAGTAAATTTAAGTAAATAGACATTATTGGAAGGAAGTATACTGCAAATCTCTGGTCACTCGCTTTTCTGCTAAAAAAAAAAAAAAAAAAAAAAAAAAGCCATCTGCTCAAGGAACAGACATGAAAGATGTCAGAGGTTTTAGGCAGAAGAGATGTAAAATGTTTTTGAGAATGAAGAGAGAGGAGGCAATAAATAAGCAGAAATGTCAGGCAATGAAGGAAGCATGTGAGGCTTAGATCCCTCAGACACAGGCAGCTCAGGAATGAAAGAACAGTGTAGACAGAGGTCTATTAAACCAGAGTTAAGTGTAGTGATGGTGAGAGAACAGAGTTAAGAGTGTAGGCAGGCCAGGCAGTGGTGGCCCACGCCTTTAATCTTAGCACTGAGGAGGCAGAGGCAGGTAGATTTCTGAGTTCGAGGCCAGCCTGGTCTACAGAGTGAGTTCCAGGACAGCCAGGACTACACAGAGAAACCCTGTCTCGAAAAAAAAACAAAACAACAACAAAAAAAAAAGAGTGTAGGCAGATACACTGATATATGGAAGATATATGGAGAAGAAAGCAAGAAGGAGGAGGGAGAGAAGGGACAGGGAGGAAGAAAAGGCGCATCATCCTTGGCACAACCTCCTCCATGGCAGTTTTTAACTCTGGGTCTCTGCAATTGTTGCTGTTCCAACGATCTCAGCTCAGTTTTCCAATGCCAAGCACCTTCCTCACACTGACATGTCTCCTTGGTTGTCTGTCTTCACAAAGGCCTTCCCTGACCACTCAATGTCTGAGATTTGTCCAGTTGTCTTGTCTGCATAACTTACTATCTAAGTCCCTCACAAAGGCTCTGTCTACTGCGCTTACCGCTCTCTCTCAAGAACCTACAACATCACAGGGTACATACATACTTCACTGAATTAATGAACCACAAATTACACCGAATGCTTTACTGACCTCAACTGCATCAAACACTATTTTCCTTAAAAAGAATGCAATATTAACATTTTATATGGCAAGAATAAGAACAACAATGAGAAAGTTAATTTTAAAATTTGGTTACTGAAAATCTTTTTACTGTCGTTAATATTCTGACGTAGGAGCAGAGCAGGCTTTCTGCAATGACCAGATTTTCTATGACTCACATCTTTCAGGTTTTCCCATTTTAAACCTTAAAGGAATACCTTAAAGGTTTAGACACTAGACTCCACTTTTCTTTCCTCCATATTTTAACAGCTTCCTGGCCACAAAAGATCATTCCCCCAAACTCTTTGACCTTGTGATGCTATGGTTGTTCCTTTCTTCTACTTTCCCTGTATCATTTAAGAATAAATAACCAATAAAATCCACGAGTAATCCTGCCTTCCTTGTCAGTAACTGACTTATTAAGAGGCAAAGGAGAAATTACACCTTTATTCTCCTACTGCAGTAATTGAATGTGGTATTTACTTAATTGAAACACAGGTAACAAGCCCACAGTCCTAACAACTGTCTTCACCTGCCACTTTTTTTTCACCACTGAAACTCAGATATATCCAATCAGTTCAGTTGCTTCAAATCTCAAACTATCACTTACACCAGTATTAATATAAACATTATGATGTTTCATTCAACTTTGTGGTAATAAGCACACCACTGAATATACAATCACTATTTTTAAACCAATATTCTAATATAATAGAACTTTCAGAAGCATATTTATCTTGCACATATGAAAAGAGTCTGCATGTTTTACCCAAGACCCATTCAAGAACCAAAAATCTTTACAATAAGACAACTGGGGGATAACTCTCAGAACATAATCAGCTTAAACATCTTGTTTTAAAGCTCTAAAAAAATAAATAATATATAACTACTGGCAGCCAGGTAAAATCAGAGATTTCTGGCTCAAAATCCAGACTGTATCATCTTTGAGCAAGAAAGACAATACTTCCCTGTTTAGGAGGAATGAATGAGGTCTCCAGCCTAAAACTCAAGAGACAAGCTAGACTGGCTGACCAACCAGCAGCCCCAGACACGCACTCATCTCCAGCACTGAGATTACAAACCTGCATCACTCCACCTGGCTTTAAAAAACAAAACACTGTGGGGTTTGGGGATCAAATTCAGGTCCTCAAGTACCTCACAACTGAGCCCAAGTCTTCTACGTAACTAACAAGAGAGCTTCAAGCTAACTAAAATAGTAATCCTGAAAGTAGAAACTAACACATACAACTTTACAATTGATTATTCAATACTCATCTCAGTTGCAACAGGCCACATAAACAGAAATCAGAAATAGGAAAGAAAAACCACACTACATGTGCAAGATAAATATTTAAAGAACACTATAAACTACAAAGAAGAAAGTGTGTTTATCTGTGTATGCATACACACTTGCTGAGACTGTGGGCATAGTAAGTGTTCTTTCTACCACTCAACTAAACAGCCACGGTCATGTCAGGTGGCTAGTTAGACATTGGCAAGCGTGGAAGCATCAGCTGGTAAAACCAAGGACTGACTCTTAGTACTACATACAGAAGAGTGAAATCTGAGTCATACCTCTGACCCGGGAGAAGTGACATTCTGAATTGTCCTTAAGGTCACTAGATATCAATCAAAACCTTAAGATTACTTACATGCGGAGGCCTTCTGATAAAGAACAAATCCAAATAAGACTGTCAACCACGTGGACTGAACAAAGCTCTGAGGGAAAGCTGTTTGTATGGCGGTATGCAGGCTACAACAATGAACCCTTGGGTCAGCGTCTGCTCTCCTCCAGCTAAGCACGTGCTCCCCATTGGTCTAGGCACCAATGTGTCAGTCATCTGCAATTCCCAGGGCGATCACAATGCCCCCCCCCCCCGCAGAAATTCTGATCACACTAATGTATATTATTTTTTTAATGATAAATTTTAAAGAACTGAATTTGTACCAAGGACGTCTTCTGATGAATGCACAGCTTTAGTAAACTAACTTCCAAAAGCCAAGTATTTCCTAGAGCAATCTCTGAAAGCCCAAAGAAATATACCTAGGGACATGGAGGATAAGTCATAATGAAAGACAGAATAAACAGATCAATAATTAAAACCATAAAAAAATGCGAAATGCAGGTAAACTAGTACTTTGTGGAAATGTACAATTTTAAGTCCTTATATTTAAAAGGCAGATCAAGCCAACCATCAAAAATTACACCTCCTAAAACTACTAAGAGAGCAAAATGCATCCAAAGCAAGAGAAGATGAAATGATGAAGATGGGTGGGAGGGGGAAGACACTAAATTAAAACAAATTAAACTATGAAGAAAACAGCATCTTGAGCTTACCACCTGAAGCCGACTAACAAGTCAGAATTACCAATATCAAGCCGACTAACAAGTCAGAATTACCAATATCAGGAATGCAGATAACGCCAGACTCCTAAGCCCCCAGGCACCAAAAAGGATGATAAGAAATACAAGAACTCTTACAAATAGACAATTTAAATGAAATAACCTTGTCTTTTAAATTCACTGATAAGAGTTTGAATAGCCTTGCATCTGCTAGAATTATTTAACTGACTGAAAAAAAAAAAAAAACCAACAACAACCACTACCATCCAAGGCTCAGGTAGTTTCACCAGTGTATAAAATATTTAAAGACACAATGTATCCCAGAAAACATCTAAGGTGGAAATACCTCATTTTTATCACTATTACACCAAATCAAAGACACTAAATGACGATGAAAAATTCAAATACAAATAAATACACCTATGGAACATATACACGAAAAAGATCAGCAGAATGTCTGCATATAAAATTAAACAAAATAGGCTCATTTAGTATTTAAATTTCCATTAATGGAAAAAAGTCATTATTCAAAAATGTTTTAAAGAAAAAGAAATAGTTCTCTCAAGATCATTCTAATGAATATAGCAAAAGAAACTAGCCACATAATTACTGCAGATCATCTACTAAATCTCTGTTAATAAGGTAAGAATCTTAGTTTGGACCAATCCCTCTCCCTCTCTCTGCAGTTGACCAAGATCTACTAAGGGTAGAAAGAGAAGAGCTCACTCCCCCCATCTACAGTCTACAAAGTAGACTATAGGAGGTTGGTCCGTTGCTGGTATGTATTCAAATGCTAAATCGGTACTCCAAGATCTGGTAACAGCAAGGCAAGCTTTTGTTGTGCAAACACAAGCTTTTGTTGTGCAAACCTTGCTCCCAAATTTAAAACTATTGGTTAAATAAAAATGGCTACATCTGATTACTGGGGAGACTAGAGGTAGGGACTACAGGTGAGAGGAAGAGGAGGAGAGGAAAGAACAAGAGGTCTCCATTAGTCTAGACTGGCCAATATCACGGGCCAGAGTAAAATGCCTCCCCAGAGACTGCTGGAGCAGAAATAACCTAAAAAGATTCAAACAGCAAGTATTTGGGGAGCACAGCTGGGGAGGTAGCCAGAGTAGTTTTAGAGAATTAGATTAGGAGTAATCCCCCAGTAATTTTGCAGAGCCTGATAAATAAACCATAGTTTGAGCCTCACTCATTTGAAGCTATGAAGGGATATGTGTAATTCTATTTTATACTTCCCCAAAAAGAGATGGACAGAATTTCTTATGCCTGCCTCTACACCATCTTGGCCTTGACATCTGTGAAGAGGCTTGTCTTTACACACACACCACCTGCCTTCAACCCACCCCCAATCACAACATAGAGGTTTCACATATATAAGCCAGATAGGCATAAGCTTGTATAGTGGTTCAGATTCTAGAAAAGCAGAGAACTTTGAAATTATCTTCACAGGAAATAAACTCATCTGGAAAGTGTAGGGGAAGTTCAAGCCTACAGTACATTCAAAAACACAGCTTGGTGGGACCTAAAGGACAGCTGGTTTACTATAAAGAAGGATAGCCAGTAAGAGCCTTCTTGGGTTCAGAATAAACACCAAAGACTAGGCAGGGGTAAAAAGAAAATGCCCATCCCAGGGGCTAAATTTCAATCAGACAGACAATACATACCTCCAGAGAACCATCAAAACCAACAGCATAATTAGCACAACTAGTGAAGATGGATACCTGGGTATGATACCAAGAAATTTAACAGACCTATAAGTGAAAGATACACAGATTACACTGTTGAAAGAAATCCCTGTCATCTTAGGATAACCACACCAATATCTTCATCCTCCAGAGTATGACATCAAATTCTTTCCAACACAAAGTATCTAACATTCCATTGAAATAGCACAGCAAAGCCATTAAAGCAGAGAAAAGCCCAGAAAGAGGGAGGAGCAGTGTGTGCAGAGATACTGCCATATCCTAAATAGCTGGCTCTCCACAGACTACAAACGCATAGAGAATACTACACAAGGTAAGAAGCAGCCCGGCGTCAAACTCAACAGAGAATTCCATGTAACCATCATAAATATGGTCAGTAATTCAGGAGAACCATTAAAGACTTAGGAATGATGGATGACAAGACCCCATCAAATAATTATCTTTCAAAAAGATCTTAAGCCAGGCTTAGTGGTTGCTTTTCGGATAGAAGTTTCCTTATTTTTCTCATTTTGTCACACTGTAATATAATTACAAACACTTTCCCTTCCTTTCATCCCTCCAACATTCCAACAGACTCCCTCCTTGCTCCTTCAAATTCATGGCCTCTCCTTTCATTCACTGCTTACTATGCACATACATGTGTATGTATATATACACACAAATATTCCTAAACACAACCTGCTCAGTCTATATAACACTACTCACATGTATGTTTTCAATGGCCGACCATCTGGTATTGGGAGCCAATTAGTGTGCTCTTCCTGAAGAAGACTTTCTCAGCATTCCTTAGTTACCTGTAGTTCTGTGTCTGGCTGAGGCTTCCTGGACCTTTCTGCCATGCATGTTACATGTCTATTATTGCTGCCCTTACTCACCTCATGTGCAGGCAGTCATGTTGGTGAGTGAAGCATGTAGCTTCAACCTTACTGGGCGGGAGACACAACCCCACTGGAAGAAAGCTCTTCCAGTCTTTCTGCCCCACCTTCTACAGGGTTCCCTGAGCCTTAGGTGAGGGAGTGTTCAGGTGTGTCCACTGGGACTGGACTCAGGGCTTTCCACTGTGACTAACTGTGCCTTTCTGTGGAGGTCTCTGTCTATTACAAAGAGAAGTTTCCTTGAAGACGACTCTGACTACAGTTTTGATGAAAATTAAAGGCCTTTCTAGACTAGGCAGTGAGCTCATGGTCACTCTGAGCAACTGAATGAAACCTAAAAGTAAGAGAAGGCTGAAGATAGAGCCTTCATAATGGAATGTTTGCCCAGCATGTATGAAGACCAAGCAAGATTCAATCCCCACGTTCAAATCTCCAGTACTACCAAACAAATAAGCAAACAAACACCTAATTCAACATTTGATTTTTTTAAAACAAAGAAAAAAAGAAGCATAGAGTTGACAAGAGAATGGTAAAGAAAGGAGCTCATGCTAGCCAACTATGAAACCCAAGAAATGGACAAATTCCTAAAACACCAGGCTATCAAAATTGACAGAAAAAATAAGACAATCAAAACTAGACCCACGACGGGCAGTGGTGGAGCACACCTTTAATCCCAGCACTTGGGAAGCAGAGGCAGGTGGATTTCTGAGTTCGAGGCCAGCCTGGTCTTCAGAGTAAGTTCCAGGACAGCCAGGGCTACACAGAGAAACCCTGTCTAAAAAAAAAAAAAACTAGACCCATGACAAGTAAAGAGACTGTATTAACAACAGAAAATTTCAACAGGGAAGGTACACGCCTGGAAGGCTTGAGTGATAAAAGAAAAAATTTAGTATCACTTCATAAACTATTCAAGTCAAAGAACTACCCAGAAGCCTTCTCACTAGCATCACTACCTAGTCACAACCACTGCTAGCATCACCAGGAAGGAAACCACAACTGCGATTCGAATGTGAACAACAAACTAGATGGGGTTATCCCAGAAACAGGACTTGCTCAACAACATACAATATTAAGCAATTAAATACTAAGCAATTATTTAATGTACTCTTTTAAATAAAGTACAAAACTCACACACTCATCAAAGGATATAGAACTGTAATCCTACCACTGGTGAAGCAAAGACCAGGTGAAGAGTACACCCTGGGTGGATACTGCAAGATCCAGTTTGTAAATCAAAACCAGATCTAAAACCAAACCAACAACAAAAGATTTCCATCCAAAAGGGACATCCTTGAATAAGTAACAAGTACTTATGAAGGAAGGGGGGTGTGCTTCCCACTAAGCCTGAGGAGCCAAGTCTGGCAGGCTCCCTATGGCAGGAGAAAGGGGCCCTGCAAGTTGTCCTCTAATCTGCACGTGAGCCTGGAGGCACAGGTGTGGCCACACAAACAAATGCCATGCTTCTTTAGAGTTATGGTTTAAAACGAAAGCATGATCAGAAGCATAATGAATGGTGAAATATGGAATGTTTTCCTTCTCAGACCAGGATGGAGAGAGAGAAGGCTGTCCTCTCTTGCCACTTACATTCCACCCTGTACTGAAGAACCTGGACAGGATCATAGACAACAAGATGAAATACTAAGTGCTTACTCTGGAGAGGAGGTCATAACCTCTAGTTACAGATAGCATTACTGGATCTACAAAAGACCCTAAGGTGCTCACGAGAATAACGATTTTATAGCAGTTTCATAGCAGCGTGGATTTTCATCATCTTTAACTTAACAAGGGGCTTAAATGAGGGAGCTCGATGGGGCACAAGGCATATAAACCAATATATAAGAATCACACTGTCACACAGCAATAACGAACCCAAAGAAAGCAATTCCATTTCCCAAGCATCAGAAATTAAAATACTTAAATTTAATGCACAAAAATTATACTCTGAAAACTGCAAAAAAATAACGGAAAGAAACTGAAGAACTCTATCAAAGAAAGTCATCCAAGTCTAAAGGCGAGAAGTAGCCATCCACCCCAATGATCTACAAATGGCACAACAGCATTCCAGCTGGCTTCTCAGCAAAAGCAGACAAGCTAATCTTTTTTTTTTTTTTTTTTTTTTTTTAAAGATTTATTTATTTATTATGAATACACTGTAGCTGTCTTCAGACACACCAGAAGAGGGCATCAGATCTCATTGCAGATGGTTGTAAGCCACCATGTGGTTGCTGGGATTTGAACTCAGGACCTCTGGAAGTGCAGTCAGTGCTCTTAACCACTGAGCCATCTCTCCAGCCCCCAGACAAGCTAATCTTAAGAGTCAAATGAAACGTCAAAAGACATATACTGATCAAAACAATCTAGAAAAAGAATGAAGTTGGAAAATTTTCATTTTCAGTTTTCAAGCTTGTAGCACCTAATCAAAACATACTAGCATAAGGTTACAGTAAAACAGAATGGATGGCTAATATAAACCTTCACATTTATATTCAAGTTATTTTAGAAAACCATGCAAAAGTAATCTTGTGGGAGGAAAAACTATCTTTGTGTGACTACAACTATGCTATAAACCTTGTACATGTTTGATGGACAGATACCTTCTCCTAACCTATGCATAACTGTTAAGTGTAGTAACACAAACCCTAGATATTTTAACGTACTTCTGACTTTTCTTTAAAGTAGCTCAGTCATGAAAAAAGGACCATTATTTACTGTTCCAAACAGAAACTCATTTGAAAAGCATTTCAGGGATCAGTTAAAACAGTACTAACAAAATACAATCCAACATTGAGTAAGTACAACACAGAATAATAATAATTTAAAAAAAGGCTTATTAAGCAAAAAGTAAGACATGAAAGAATATATCAGCTACAACGTCATCCATCTGAAGCCTCTTTTAAAAAAAAAAAAAATTCCCAACAGAAAGCAAATTAGTGATGATTTCCTACGTTATAAATGAATACTGAGAAGTTCACATTGTAAAAGTTGACCAGTCATAAGACAAGTATCAGAGACATTCCACCTCTGGAGTTCCAGGTCTAAATAAAGCTCCTTTGTTGTTTACAGTCTTCATGTGTAATGCCACGAACCCAAAAGACCTGCAGAGAACTTTGGGTCTCTGTAATTCTCATTTTAATTCTTAACCTACATGTTGTAATTTTTGTATTTAAGTAAAGCATCATGAGATTGTAAAGATATAATTTAGGGTATTCAATATAGAGTGAGGTTTTATCAAAATGTCTAAAATTGAACCCTCAGGGCAGGGTTTTTGCCATATAACACACAATGACATCAAGGCCTGTCCCTTGTCCAAGACCCTGCTCCCTGTCACCAGCTGCTTATAGTGAACATTTGCCAAAGCAGAGGAAGCCATCACAAAGAAACTCTTAAGTCATTCCTTTAACCTAGCTTCTAGCTTGCTGCAAATCAATGGCTTTCTGGTTCTTTTTTACCCCATCATAACTGAGGAACTTACCAGGTTCCTGTCATCATGAGAAGATAAATCACGCTGTCTGTGTTCTAAGTGATGGGACTAGGGTCCTTTCTCTGCTTCCCCATAGTGAATTACTGTCAAGGACTGTCACATGATCCAAGTCGCATCTCCTGAATCATCCATCAATTATATTTTTTTTTAATATAATTTATTTTTTCTCAAATCGTAATTCATTCACACAGGGGTTATAAACACAGAAAGGCAGGATGTGGGGAAGGGGATGACAATGGAGTGTGGGTGTTCAGGGGGAATACAGATATCTTCAGAACCGGGTATCGGCTGGGGACAAGTCACTATGACTCTGCCTATGACTCGCTTGTCCTTATCTAAGTTGGTATTGTCTGTCCAGGCTACCTATTTACAAGGTCTATGACTACTCAGGCTTGTAAATTTCCACAAAAGCTGCCTGTTTACATTAGCTTATAGCCATCTGTTTCAATGTTTTTCCACTGAGACCCAAGACTTGGTGTTAGTATACATGTATGACAGGCCTATTGCTGATTTTTTGAAATTTGATTTTCAGATGAAAGTCAAGCAAAATCATATACCAGCTCAGTTTTGGGACTAGTGTTAATTGGTAAGAATCATTAAAATTTGGTGCGGGTCAGGGCTTTTATACTATTTGTGCGATATTAGTACTTGCATTAAAGATCTAAACCTTTTTTTCTTAAATAAATAAATAAATAAATAAGATGAATACTGACTAGAATCACTCAACTTAAGAAGTGACAGAAATGTAAAATATTTGAACAGTGATATTTACACATGTATATAAATGTGTAAGAACACAGAAAGATCATTTAAATAGTACTTGATATAATATATAAACTCCCTTAAAATTTTTAATATAAAGCTAAAAACTATCAGTTCCTATGGATTATGAATTAGAAGCAATGAGCTTTTAAAAGAGAAAGAATTCGTATAAAGACATCTTACTAAAATCCTTATATAACATTAACTTCCTTTTAAAAAAAGCTTTAGAATGATAACTTTGACAGAAATCAGCACTAAATTGCTTTCTCTTAATTTCTTAGTACTCTTAGTTTAAATTTTAATTTAATCACCTAGTTCCTTTACTAACCTGTAATTTCTCAGTATGAGTCAGGTGTGGACTCTGAAATGTTACACATACACACACACACAATCTTGAACCATTTCTATTGTACAGTTTCTTTTTACTTTACAATGATCTAAAACTGATACACATTAAAGCAAAAGACATGCTCCAAAATCTGAATTTTAATCTTTTCCTAGACAACATGTTGTGCTACAGTGTTCTCTGGCAGCAGCCCAGGGGCAGTTCCCAGCCAGTCATGGCATCCCAACACTAAATAGCTCTATGTGGCAGAGAACTAGTCTACTGCTAAATGAGGATGCTCACGAGATAGTGTCTTAAATGCATTTTTGACTTAGTATTTTCAACTTAGATTTGCTAATACAAAACCCCATTAAAAGTTGAAGAGTATTTCTGCTAGTTCCAGTACAATCCTTAGCTAACTGTGAAAGTGAGACTTCAACTAACTCTGTAGAGTAACTATAGAGAGGAGGTGTAAGATTATTTACCCATAGAGAGCCAAGGTCTCTGGTGGCTTACAGGTCTTTCATTCGATTTGTCTCCAGTTTCCCAGTACTATCTAATCTAATCTCTTCCTTTCTTACTACACTTCAGTCTTGTTATTTTTTAAATGGTAAGACATCTAGAATACTCCTGTGGTAGGGTTATCTGTTCTTTGTTGCTGTCCCTTCCTAAAAGGTCATGCACTTGGATAAATACAGAACCATTCCTTCACCACAGGCTTCCCTACTCACAGACCAGTGCATCCTCCATATACCTTTGATTTAATTTGCTTCATAATGTGATCACCAACCACCACAGTCTATGCTGTGCACACTTATATTCTGTTAGAACAGTACCTGACACAGAAAAGGAGTTAAAATAATATTTACCAAATGAATTAATGAACTAGTAACACAAAGTTAAGTCACTTGGCTTTGACCCACTCCTAACAAAGCAAAGCCACTCATTCCAAATATAAGCAGGTATCAAACTGGCTTTGAAGCCCTCCAAAAACCCTAAGCTTAATAATGAAAACCAGATTCTGATTTTACCATCTAGTGTCTTCACTACATTTTACATTAATAGTTGATACAGCAAATTACTCAAAATTTTTCTTGAAACTTCTATCAAGTTAAGTTTTCCCATTAAAACCACTTGAGCAATGTTGGAACAGTGTTTCTGTATTTAACTGTATATTTGTGTGCTGTTTAATATGGTTTAACTCCCTCTCCTGAACCATAATGGTGCTCAGTAGGGAGCAGGGCTAGGATTACAGCCTAGCATTAGTATTCTATTTTCTTATTGGTGAAGCTGAAGAACACACGCAGGAAAAGGACTATAATTTGTTTAACAGATTATAAAATTTAAAAGAATTTTAAAAATTTAAAAAATGTGAATTTAAAAATTATATTTTAAAATTTAGGATAATTCTATGCAACCATATTCAGTAGACAATTCATACATAGTTGGTATGATATGAATTGGCAAAATTGATGTAAAGAAAAAAATCATCAGGACACTATTAAAAAGGTTGCTGAAAAGCCTTTCATACAGTCAACAAATTACTTTTGGGCCCTTATGAGGCTGTAGTACACATGACTGCTTTAGGGCTGTGGTATACGGCTCCACAGACAGTACCTGCCTCACACGTGGAAACCCCTTGGTTTGATCCCCAGCACTACAAATACCTAAATGATGCTAAACAAACTGTTTGGGTCCCTAAACCTAGGATGCCTTGGTGGTACCCTGAGAGGCAATGACTTTAAGGTAATGACTAATCTGCATGTTAGGTTTGCCCAATAAAAGATGCTCAGTTGCACCGGGCAGTGGTGGTGCACGCCTTTAATCCCAGAACTTGGGAGGCAGAGGCAGGTGGATTTCTGAGATCGAGGCCAGCCTGGTCTACAGAGTGAGTTCCAGGACAGCCAGGGCTACACAGAGAAACCCTGTCTCGGAAAATAAAAATAAATAAATAAATAAAAAATAAAAAAATAAATAAATAAAATTTAAAAAGCTGCTCAGTTGCTCAAGTCTATGTCAGCATTCCAAAACATAAAATCCAAGCACGTCAGAAGCCCAGCATTCTGGACAAGGGAAACTCACTAAACTGCTGAGTGCTGCAAGGAAGAGAGATTTATTAGGAAAATGCTATCTACATTTCTTAAGTTATAATACACACATGCACACTGCAGTGTGTTCCATGCTACACATACATTATTTACCCCTCTTAACTAATCTTCCAAATTACCCTGTATTACTTGATCAGGCAGGAAAAATAAGACTACAGTATCCATACACACTTGGTGGTAACAAACAATGCTTGCCCCACTAAATAGCTACCTAAGTTGACCCTTGGGAGAGATTTCCCTTTCCCTCTCTTCCTATCCTTACCTTCTACTGCCTCTAGAAGTATTGCCATCAGTACTTTACTCTGTGCCTTCTTCAGCATTGATCTCAGTTTATTTACAGCATGTAAAAGTTTTAAAAATCAATGCATAACAGTTATCAATTCATAATGAAGCAATAACATACCTCTGCCCACACCAAAAAAAAAAAACCCTCTAAACTTACAAGACAGATACATTACAAATTTCTCCTTCAAAGTAAACCACACAACTCCAAATCAACATTCTCCAAGAAAATATATATAAGAACACTTCAAATTGTCAACTTGAAAGCCTGAAATTAGAAAATTTATTCTTTTCCTGACTCACCTAAAACATTTATCAGAAAAATACAATTTTTAAAAAGCATTGCTCGTATATTCACTACATTTTTTAATGTCTTGACATAGAGATTATTTGTCCTAGGCTGGCATATACAATTAAAAGTTAAACCTCATTAATATACTGTGGGTCTTAAAATATCCAAAGAATTAATTCCTAGTTAATATCTATGAATTAAACAAAGCCTTTTAGCCTTTTTTTTTAATGTGTGCAATAATCTTTCCTTAGACTAAACAGGGTCTACATAAACAAACAGATGATGTTTGGGCACACTGACAGCCATTAGCAAAACTATCAAAATTATAAAAAAGTGCATTTTGACCAGGATTTACAGGTAAAATTATGCTAAGTTTATAAATATATCTTATAAATTTTAGACGTATTCTCTTTTATATTCTCTCTCTAGGTAAACAAACTTTGATTTGAGATTTCCATTTCTGAAGTTTGAGTAGTTCTTCTCCTAACACTGTAAGATGAAGCAAACAGACATCCTAATGAGCATGTCAAACTAGCTTCTCTCCAAGATGAGAGTGAAAGCAAGTGTCTCTGCTCTCACCTCACAGCATCGTTTCCAGACCCTGGGATTCATCTTCCTACTTTGCTACTACAGCTATTTGGTACTATTCTGTTTTCCTTATATGGTATTTATTTTTAATACTCCCAAACCCTCAGCATACAAAAGTCGTCGTCAAGATTTAAGAACAAAAATCAGTATAAAGTATTCATATATATTACATATACATACAAGGAATGGACACAATAGTTTCAAACCACTGCACTGAGAGGCTCAATGCTCTATTTGTGAATGATGGCTTTTGCCGGGTGGGGTAAGGAAAAAAACAAGCACAAGAAAATGTGTGGCCAACAATAAGGTACACAAACTCAGTTACAAAAAAAAAAAAAGAATAACCCAAAGAATAGTCAGGATGTGCTGTGTATTCCTCAAGAAGGAAGGCTTATGTTAAATAACATTCAAATACAAAGTACTAGCACTTTAGCAAACACACACACACTGTCCAGTGGCTTACTAAGATGAATACTTCTAAATAGCTTTGCCTCTCCAATAATCTCTAAATTTCCCTCTCCCACAGTCCATCAGCTAGATATTTAAATAAACAAGATTCTTGAATGGTAAAACTAATTGAATACAACGGCATCACAGAGTAACGTGAGTGATAACACAATCACTCACATAAGAAGACTAGTCTCAGTACAACTCACTGAGGAATCATCACCACATTAACATTCAACATGCTCTAAATTAACCAAATTCCCTCCCTTTTCCAGTAGCCATCAGTAATACTGGGAGGCAACACCCTACTTATAAACTGTGGCTCTAATGCAAATTAGATTTGCTCTAATCCATAGCTAATGAAACTCAGAGAGCCAAGGCTATTCCTTGATTTCCAATGGGCATATACTATCTCCTGACATGCTAGATGTACTCAAGTCAAAAACAATTAGCACCTCTCTTCACATCTTTTATGTGCCCTGAATTGTGCAAAATGCCTGAGAGTGAGCAATGCTAAAATGAAAGTGTATTTCCTCAAAGACTACACATCTCAGTCATCCAGTGTCATCTAAACAAAAGTCCTAGCAGGAAAAAAAGTATGTCTAGAGCATAAAAGTAAGACTGTATTCTTCTTGTTTACTACTGAGGATTCAATACAGTTTAGTTACAATCTGAAGTAATTGTAGCTAGTTCTCATCTGTCTCAGTTCAATGTAACAAGTACTTCCAAAAAAAAAAAAACAAAAAACAAAAAAAAAAACAAACAGCACAGAAACTTTCAGTCCTGTCTTCAACTCTATAGGTAACTAACTACTGTTGCTTACCTTTATTTGAAAAATTAGAAAACTGAAATTTGGAGAGGTTAAGTCATACAATAGTTGAGTCAGAATAGTGACTAGTTCTAGAGATTTTTGAAAACCCACTTAGTGTTACATTAAATAGCATTCAAGTTTTGTGCCCCAAACTTAAGTGTGTTCTTTCCATCTATATAAAAAATTTGAATTGTGTCTTTGCCTTATATGTAACACAGTAAGTTATCCGAAGATAAAAATGACCAAATTTTAAACTCCTTAACAAAACCTTTGCTAATATTAGCACAAAATAATTTGTCCAAACGAGATAATGCAACCTTTAAACACTGACAAATATACTATGGATTTTTTAATTTTAAAATTGCTTGAAACACTCAAAAAAACAACAAAAAAATTGCTTGAAACAGAGATTTAATCGCTCCCACTGTTTAAGAGGGGAGGAGTGGGGACCATTTAAAAATTGGTCAGTCCAGCCGGGCGGTGGTGGGGCATGACTTTAATCCCAGCACTTGGGAGGCAGAGGCAGGCAGATTTTTGAGTTCGAGGCCAGACTGGTCTACAGAGTGAGTTCCAGGACAGCCATGGCTGCACAGAGAAACTCTGTCTCGAAAAAAAAAAAACTACAGAGGATTACCCTATCACACACACACACACACACACACACACACACACACACACACTTTATGAAAGCCAACTCACCCTTCAGAACCTAGGCAAGCATCATGTCCCTGAAACCAACTTAACTAACAAGGCTGTTCTCTCCATCCTACAGTGTTTCTAAAGCATGCACCATAAAACCCATAAAGGCTGAGAAATTATTCAGTGCAAGCATAATAGTGTGGGGCCCACAGTAACAGTTGCTTAACTACTACACAAGGGGGCCTTAATAAACATGAAAACACCACTAAGTTCTAAGGAACAGCAGTGACCTAATACCACAAAATTAAAACTCTATATATAATAATAAATGTTTTCATTACTCTTAGGAGATGCAAATCAGGTCATTTTATATTTGTCCTCCAATATAATTTTCTCTAATACAGACTGATGCCAATTCTGTCAGATCTAGACATTTTTTCAAGGCCTCTTCATGAAAAGCATTGCCCACTCCTCACACATCCTGCTAAAATGTATTAAAGCTTACAGGATCTACACTTACAGCTCTTACAACAGGATCATGTCTTAGGCACGCCTTCCTGGAGAAAATTCACCTCATTTATGCAAAAAGCTTCACTGTCAGCCGGGCAGTGGTGGTGCACACCTTTAATCCCAGAACTTGGGAGGCAGAGGCAGGCAGATTTCTGAGTTCGAGGCCAGCCTGGTCTACAGAGTGAATTCCAGGACAGCCAGAGCTACACAGAGAAACCCTGTCTCCAAAAACCAAAAAAAAAAAAAAAAAAAAAAAAAAAAAAAAAAAAAAAAAGCATCATTGTCTACGAAATGTATTGTTCTTGTCAACACAGGGACAACTTGATCCCACTTGAAGGCATTCTACTCTGTCTTCCTTGAGCATCTTTCCCCTAGGTTCCGGATGGTTTCCTCCTTTTATACTTCTGTTTAAATGATCCCACACACACAACACAGACCAGGTCCTCTCAACACTGCTCAATCTTATTTCACCAACACCAGTCAAACATTGTTCCCTACCCTCCTTTATTTTCAAAAGTTCTAATATTCTGAAATTACTTGTTTTATTTTTTCTAATGCTAATCAGAACATTAGCTTAAAGGTAGATACTTATAAAGATTCTTAATATATACCCAGAATTAATGTCTAACATTGAACAATCAAATATTTTCTTCTCTCCATCTCTCTCTGTCTCTCACACATACACACAGAAAACATCTAGAATGCCAATCTAAAAAAAAATTCATTTGAACAATTTCTATTAATCTTTTTTAAAAGGAAATTTACATCTACATAAGAAAAGGAAAAATCTTAACTCCTTCAAAACAAAATTTTAGGATCGGAAGCAACCTGGGAGATTAAGTCCAATAATTTTCAACCATGCTCAAAGCAAAGTGTTTCCACAAAATCCCTGAAACACTGGTCACCATTCTTTACACATATGAAAACATGACTTTATACACATAAATGCATGCATGCATGTGCACACACTCACGCACACACACATGAACACATACGAAATTTCAAGCTGAATTTGAACACTTTGGAGGCTGTTAACTCAGATGCATAGTTAACTGGTTTTGCTGTAGACCTTAGTTTTTGCCTGCCATGCCTAAGAACAAGAACAAGCCTCAAATTTCTAAGACAATACAGATCAAAATGGTTATAGCTTATTTAGTTTCTCACCATACATGCTTACTTATACAAAAATCATAAAACCTACATCCTCAAAGCACTACTTTGTGAATACAAAATTATGGCCAAGCTCAAGGCCTATCTACCCATCATATCCTCTCTCAGAACTGCACACTAGGGAATGTGTAAAATGTGTCATCAAAGACTGATTACTACTGCCTAGTCTCATTTTAATATTGCTTTTAAAGTCTCCAGTGCTTCTCAACACATGTTTATAATTTTTTAAAACATGAGCAGCTGCTAATATTGTCAGAGCATCCAACTTGAAACAGAAATTTGCTGCCACTCTTGACCTTCTTATCCTAAATGTACAAGATGATCACATAAAAACTAACCTGTCCACTTATACATACATGACTGATAGACCACACTTTTCTTAAAGTAATACTAAAAATAAATGGAAAAAATGAGATTTTTGAGTGCAGACTGATGAAAAAGACTTTTGTATTTCCTTACTTCTACCATTAGTCTTAATAGCATGTGTGTGTGTGTGTCTCTAAAAATGCCAATTTTAAAATTTACACTACTTTTAACTTTAACACCAAGGTGACAACCATACAAAACTAAAATACTGTAAAAGTGCTTTGCAAACTGTTATTTTTAAAATATGAAATAGTAAAGCCAAACAAATTAGAGTTTTTCAATAGCATGGTAAATGTGATACTATTTTACTGATCCATGAAATGTAAATAAAAAAAAAACCAAACTAAAATCTGTATGCAGGAGAATCAACATTTACAATGAAAAACAACATAAAAAAAAAGCTCTTTCCTGGCAGCCATGACACAGAGCAAATGTTCCTCTCCCAAGCGCACTATTACAGGATCAGTCACTACGTTTTGTCCAGATGCTTTTACACAATGGAGCTGTATTTCCAAATGGTTTATCAGGATGTTTGGTGAGGAAAAAGGCAAGTCTGTTCAATGCTACCCAAACTGCCTAAATATACAACAAAGCTCATCATTCCTTGACACAGTGAAAAATGTATTGAGTAGAAACTTATTTTTCTTTTCCCCTTTAAGACATGGTCTCAATCCTGGCTGGTTTGGAACTTGGAATGTAGATTAGACTGTCCTCAAACTTACAGAGATCTGCCTGCCTCAAAGGTGATTTTATCACCACACCCAGCTAAGTGGAGACCTATTTTCACATTAATATCCTTCAATCTGGCAAAAACAGAGAGAGAGCATCCTGGGTACTGGATCAAATTCTCATCTATCATGAATATGTATATATTCAAAGGAGATATATATCTTTAGTAACTCAAGTCTCTGGAAGACACTAAACAAGAGAAGGATTTCTATTTTCCACTAAATGCCTAAGAGTAAGCCTGGAACTTCTAAAACAATATAGATCAGAACAGTTATTATTTAATTCCTCACCAGGCATGCATACTTATACAAAAATCATAAACCTACATCCTCAAAGCACTACTTTGTAAATATAAAATTAAGGCAAAGCTCAGAGCCTATCTACCTAACATATCATCTCTCAGAGTTGCCCTGGAAACCACTTATCCTGTTTTTGTTTTCTGTATCTCTAAAATGGACCCCCAAAAAAGCTGGGTCACAGCTTTAAGTAAGGGTCTCTCACTCGAACCCTGGAGGGCTAAATTAATTCTCAAAATTTTAGCCTCTGAACAGAACATGGTGGTACATGCCTGTAATCCCAAAGCAAGTTACAGACAACCAGGGTTTCATAGTGAGACCTTGTATCAAAAACGCTAAACAAATATATCATGTTAACATTTCTAACATCCAAGTATAAGAAAATTCAAGTGAGATGTTGTTTGGTCAAGAGAACAATTCTAGCTGAAATGTGCCAGATATATTTAAAAACCAGATTTTAAGATATATTAAAGCATCTCACCTAACTTCCTAAGAACTATGATATTCAAGACAGACGATTATATGATCAATATAGCTCAGAAACAGAACACTTGCCCAGTACCTGCCAAGGTCCTGGGTTTGATTCTCAGCATGTCAAAAACAAAGCAAAGACTAGAAAATTCCACCTCTGTAGGTAGAAGAAAATTAAACAAAAAAGAATCTAATATCAAATAGCTTCAATTTAGTAAGTCATGGCTAAGTATTGTAAATACAATTACCTTCTAAGTACTGCAAGTTGCCTTCCACTAATGCCTATGGCCATGCAAAGCACAGCTAGAAATACAGATTCAAATACCCCATTCAAAAACAAAACAATATTAACACTGTATTACTAATATTCTTCTCAAGGCTTCACACAGACTCTACAGACAGTTCTCAAAAAGCTGGTTACCTGTTTCCAAAAAGTAAAGCAGTAAGTTAAGAATTAAAAAGCAAAACTCTAAAAAGATATTCAAGAAACAACTAAGGGGGCTGGAGAGATGGCTCAGCGGTTAAGAGCACTGACTGCTCTTCCAGAGGTCCTGAGTTCAAATCCCAGCAACCACATGGTGGCTCACAACCATCCGTAATGAGATTCGATGCCCTCTTCTGGTGTGTCTGAAGACAGCTACAGTGTACTCATAAATAAAATAAATAAATCTTTAAGTGCGGAAAAAAAAAAAAAAAAAAAAAGGAAAAAATTAAGCCAGCAACTGTTTTGCTTGAAGCATATTTCTTTTTTCTTTTTGGTTTTTCGAGACAGGGTTTCTCTGTGTAGTCCTGGCTTGAAGCATATTTCTTGAGAATCTAGTATACATTACAGAGAAGTATGTAAGTGTACCCAAGACAAGAGTCCGCTCTTGCTCCTGCTCAGACCTGTAGAGGCCATGGGGGAGGAAAGATAAAATGTAAATTAAGTCCATGGCGACACACTCAGTAATGATCAGACAGACTGGGGGAGTCAGGAAGGATTTCATGAAGAAACTGACACAGTCCAGTTCTGAGTAAGTTTACCAAGTAACAGAACGAAGTGATACTTAACTCAAACACCCAGAGCCACGCATGCAAACACAGGCTTCTGACGGGAAAGACAGACGTTTGGAGTTAAGGAGCAAATGCGTTCAAAGCAGTTAACCCAATCTAATGGACTCAGACCCTGGGTTTGATCACATATAAAAATGTGTCCAGCAAAGGAAAGCTTTGTATTTTTTCTACACGCTTCAGTTTTTTCATTTGCATGATGTATAGGCCATGCACCCATCCCAAAGGCCAGACAATGTGGACCACGTTATCGTTTCACAATGCAGCATCCCTCCCTGAAGTTATATACCAACTATCTGCAGCTTCATTTTAGGAAAAAACTGTCAGAAAACATAGTAAGAATTCTATTTCTAGAACATCCTTGATGACACTGATGAATAAGCTATATCAGCATGATTTGTCCTAAGAACTGAAAAATTTTAAGTAGAAATCAAAGGACACCACACAGAATAACTACAGAAGCAAGAAAAACATAGTAATACTACTTAAAGAGTTTAAATAAACTGATGCAAGCTAAAGGTTTTTAAATAACTTTTAGAACCTTAAACCCAAATATTCCTTATAGTTCCTTAAGTGTAAATTTTACAATAGATACCAACCGGACACAGCCTTTTCCCCATACTGAAAGTGTTACAATGAAATCCAACCCCTTCACATATCAAAGGCAGAAATCATTCTTGGTCAGGAAGAATGGTCACCTGACCAACAAGAGCTACTTCTATCATAGCACCAGATCTTTGATCCATCACTCTATGCAAATCAACTCTGATTAGCTCTGCCTCTAAAACTGCCCAACCTCTGGTACCTTGACTTACAGTGTTTTGTGTTACAAAATCTACTAGAGGGGCTGGAGAGATGGCTCAGCAGTTAGGAGCACTTGCTGCTCTTCCAGGGGACCTGAGTTCAGCTCCTAGTCTCCACCAGCCTCCACACCTGGTGGCTTACAACTCCAGCCTCAGAGCCGCTGACCCCTCAGAAGATACTCACATACACATTATCCACATGTGAGCACACACCTACACATAATTTACACATAATTCTTAAAAACACCACTAAAGAAAATCATACTTAAGAGACTCTTCCTAAAACTATCACATGAGCGTTCCCTCCAATGTCTGCTCAAACATACGGATCTACAGCCTGCTTTGAAATGTGTGATGCCAAACTGAACTCTACCATACATTTTTACATTTTTTTATTTTATGTGGCTATTTATTTGTAAGAACAATTTAGGGGAGTTGATTTTCTTGTTCCACCATGTGGGTCTCTCAGATCAAATTTTAGTCATCAGACTTGGTGACAAATGCCTTTATCCAGTCAGCTATGTCACTCATTTGACAGTTAAAATTTTAACCAAGATACTACTACTTAATATCACTTCAAAAGATCACAAAATTGTACGGTTATTTTTACTGGTTTATTACTATCTCCTTATACTCTATTTACATACAAAAATCAAAATTTCTTATCAAGCAAATTTGTTCATTAAAAAAACTATACTATCCCATGGAGTGTTAAAAAAAAAAGATTCTATAATGATCCATTAAAGTTTAAGCTTTGCTAATATTAGCAGCTACTTAGGAAACAAGCACAACATCGCTACTAGTATTTCTAACTTACCCGCAGTACAAAATGTTTATTTTCGAAGTTTTAAATAAACCTAAGGCATCTCTGAAAAACCAAAAAGCACCCACCTTTATATATGGAAAATAAAGGTAATTATTCTTTTTGGGAACATACCATTTGGAGTTTGATTTCATTTTCAAATCAAATAGTTCTCAAATGGCTAGGATAAAAACCACTCACAGGCATCAATCTGCTTCATTTTTCCACCAAACAAATTTATTTTTAAGCACTTTAGATGATATGTTAATATGCAGATGACTCTTCAGCCTCTAGCATCTGGTAAGGTTACAGGTATCTCTAGACTGTTAGAACCAAACTGCTCTGCCAACACATGCACTACCTTAACTTCTATGTATTAATAAAGCATTAACAGGAATGCAAAAAAAAGTAAAAAATACAGGTTTTATTTCTTGTCTAGAGTTAAAAACTAGTTACAGAAAGTCACTTTTTAAAAAAAATGAAAAGGTTCCACTTTAAAATTAAGAATCTTGCAAAGTCAGCAAAAATGAAAAGTGCAAGAAATTGTGTATTTTGAACTTTTTCCTTTAGCTTTAAGATAACAACAGACTAGATAGGAGAGCACAAGGGTCCTTATTAATGATCTTGGACCATTAAGAAAATGTAGCAAAGACGCAAAACCTGAACATAGACAAATATGTGAATGTAGACAGTCACTTCAGTGTACTGGATTTTTAAACACTTCCAACTTGGAATAAAAATACCTCAGAAAACTACAAAGGTGACTTGAGAAGGAATTGTTGTTGAATATAGCAAGCATAACCAAACAAACTGTTGTGAAAGTTTAAATTTCTATCCCACTCTCTCCATATAAATTAGCCCCACTTATTTGTCTGGGAAGGGAAATCTATAGGAACATGATTCTATCTCTCTCCCTAAAATTTCTCACTATGGAAAATAATAAAAAATGTCTCCCTTGTGAACAGATTTGGTTAACTCAGTATCATACTTTCTACCATTTGCCAAGAATCTAAGGATCATATTGCTGTATTTTATTAGGAACTGTCCAGATGATTAAAGAGAAATCTTTGACTCAAGATTTAATGAAAGTGAGGCAAAACACTCTTAATACTTGTTTTTCCAGATGTTGAAAAGTGGAAATGTCCCCTAGGATTTCCAAGAAATTGGTACCCATGTGTAAGGAAATTTTTTGGAAGTAATAACGTACTAATGGGGGTCTAAAGTAAATGCAAATAACAAAACCTTAGAAATGATTTTACAAAAAGAAAGTTTCAATTAGATTTCCCTGAGGGCCTACAGATAACAAGAATTATATATAAGCTTCCTCCCGAGCAAACAGTACCTCAATTAAGAACTACCGGGTTTCTTTTAACCCAACTTATGTCTTCTATGAAACTTTGAAGTGAAGACCTAAAACAGCAAAAGGTAGGAGAGGGCCCGGCGGAAGTAGAAACCAGGACTTGCAACTTCACAGAGTGTCTCCGGTTCCTCCTCAGCCGGCCCAGGACCATCCGAACTCAAGTCTACACCACTAGAAAAGCTTCCCTCTCCGGGTACGGTGGCAGAAGCAGCATCTTAGTTGCTTTCCTCCCTCCACCTTGCAAGGCCCTTCGGTATCTCAGGGCCTGGAGGCTCCTGAGGCCCGTTAGCCAGTGCGATGTACCCATCTTACACAAACAAAAACACACAAGTGGCGGAGGATGCGCGTGTATTGCCAGAATGTAAAGATTCAAGGACCAGCAGCTGCTGGGAACGTGGCAGAGCCGCCTAAAGCGGCCGGGACTCCTCGGATGCTGCCGCTGCCGCCTTCTCTCCTACCCCAGGAAGCAGCTCGGCGGCAGAGGCTGCTCCGCGCCGGCGGGAGCCGGGGAAGCGGAGTGCGGGGAAAGCCCCGCCGGGGGCAGCCGGGACCGGGCCTAGGCTCCGGAGCTGCTGCTGCTGCGGCAGCGGCGGCGGCGGCGGCCCGAGCACGGCGACGCTTTACGTCTTGTCCACCCCGCCACACACCCCCTCCCTCCTCCAGCGCCGCCACCCCCCTCCCCGCCCGCTCCGCTCTCCCTCTCTCGATTGGAGCCGAGACAAAAGCAACGGGAAGCGGCGGGCCGGGACGCTACCCGCGGACCCCGGGCGCGACCGGACCAGCCCCGAGGCATTCCCCCGCCTTGAAGGGGCCCTCAATCCGCCTCCCCCGCCGCGCGCCCCGCTGCCAGACTTCCGAAAATTTGCCAAAAACTCACCGCATGAATTTTCTTGTCCCGCGGATCCAAGATGGCGACGTATCCACCGCGGAGGCTGCTGGGAGCAAGACCTTTACCCTCTGACCCCCGCCGTGACCCCCGTCGCTCCGACTTCGCTCTAAGGCGGCGGCAGAAGGTGGCGAGCGATGCTCGCCGAATGGACAGAGTGCTTCCCGCACGCCGGTCGACGGTGAGAAGCGTGGCGCTCTCCCCCCCCCCAACCCCCCAACCCGGGAGCCTTCCTGGGCTTCCGCCGCGCGTCCCGCCGCCTCCCGCGGAGGTGCGGCGCTGCCTTGTGGCGGTTACGGAGAGCCGGGCCTCCGCGGCCTGGCCGGGCTTCCTAAGCCAAGACTGCCACGCCGGGAGCTGCGGCCCGGGGTCCGAGCGCGGCCGCGGGGGCGGGGAAAATGCAGAGGCAGCGTGGGTCCGCCCACCTGGGGACGCGCAGCGTGTTTGTGTTTGTGTTTTCGTCGGACACCCCGCCCCCGAGCACCTCCTGCACTCCGTCCCCGGGCTGTGAACTACCTGCGGCCGCGGTGACTGCGGTGCTCAGGTCCTCCCGCCGTCCCGCAGCCTGCGCTACCCGGGTGCGCACCCCCAAACACCCGCCGCACGCCGCCGGCACCTCCTGAGCAGTGAGTTCCCCTCTGCTGAAACCTGGACGTCTGATCGCCGCCCCCCCCTTCCTTTTCATGCTTTTTTTTTTTTTCTCCCGGTCTAAACCTGGTGAGAGGAAGTAAGGGGGAAGCATGTTTTTAAAACACTACCGGGTGTGCTTAAGCTAACCGAACGATGTTTATGGCACTTTATTTAGTTCCCGCCCGGCGCGCCCTTTGTAAACCCTAGTGACCAGCTGGCTCATCCACTGGACCTCTTGAAAATACGATGGCTGTGGTTGGGAACTTCAGGATTTTGCTCTTCAAAACAGGACAGTCCCTGAAAATGAAATTAGTTTTCATTGCTGTAATGCTCTTTCTTTACTCCTTTGAACATCCATAAACTTCATGTTTTACGGTTACTAGACTTGCTAAAAAGCCTCTGTGTGGTTTGAAGTTACTAGTTTCATAACGTATTTGCTATTCCTGGTTTTTGAGTGGTAGAACCTATTAATGTGGATTACTACTAATTGGAAGTAAAGTTTCTGATGTTTGTTTTATAAAATTACCTCCTTCCGGACCCCCAATCAATATTTGTTGCTTTGGTTTATCATAGAAAACTAAAGGCAAGAAATAGGAGATAAAAGCCTACGGTGAAATAAAAAGTACCATTGTCTTGGTTTTGAAGGTATTTATGCAGCCGGGCAGTGGTGGCGCACGCCTTTAATCCAGCACTTGGGAGGCAGAGGCAGGTGGATTTCTGAGTTCGAGGCCACCCTGGTCTACAGAGTGAGTTCCAGGGCAGCCAGGGCTACACAGAGAAACCCTCTCTCAGAAAACAACTACAACAAAAAAAAAAAGGTATTTATGCATATCAGCAGATATGTAAATTTGCTTAATTGCCAACAGGAACTGGTCTAGCCAGTAGAAAAAGGGTATATTTTGCTAGGAGGTTCATTTCATTAAATACTCCATTTCACTGTTTTGTGTTTTGTTGTTTTTTTACTTAAGGGAAATTCAAGAAGGAACAACACAGTCTCATATGGCCCCTCCCCAACAGTGCCTTCCTGTCTCTTCTGCTTTCTCTTCCTCTCAAGTTAACATCTCCTGCCATAAGGTAGTGTGTTCAAAGACTGGACGTACCTCTAGGTGTATGCAGTTCATGTGTATGAACGCATGTAATACAGAGCCCCTTAATCTGGCTACTAATTATTTGGAACCCTTAATGCGTATATAGTGGCATTATCATATTAAGTAGCATTAAATATTCCAATTCATTACTCTTCTTACCTATATTAACTTAAAAACACATCTTTGTCAGAGTCTTTAAAATTGCTTTCAGTGGGGAGGGTCTGAGAGGCTTACTATGCTTGGGTTTTACTAGGTGAGACGAGAACATTTTCTTAACGTGTGGAACGGGGATGCTAGGAAAAGATGCATTGAATGATATAGCATTTGCTGAGGGCTTGCTGATGGTTCAACATGGTGAGGTGTGCACCAATACAGATCTCAATTTGTCCTGTTGCATCCGGAACTTCTTTTCAGGACATAGTTTCACAGGTCTTTATGTCTAGCACATGGGAAGCAGAGACAGGCCAATCTGAGTTTCGGGTTAGCCTGGTCTGCATAGCTAGGTGCAGATGAGGTGGGGCTAGTTATAGAGAGAGACCTTGTTGAAACAAAACGACTTCATCTTCAGACATGGTGACGTTTGTTGTAACCCTGTTACTGTGGAGACTGAGGCATGAGAGTCAACCAAAGGTTGAGGCTAGCCTGGACAACATGTTGATAAGATCTGTCTCCAATGAAACAGCTTGATAACAACTGTTGATAATGATCATATTTAACCAATTTACTTATTTAATATTTTTGGTATTGAACAGATTTAATAATTTTGTTACTTGCCGGGCAGTGGTGCCACACACCTTTAATCCCAGCACTCGGGAGGCAGAGGCAGGCAGATTTCTGAGTTCGAGGCCAGCCTGGTCTACAGAGTGAGTTCCAGGACAGCCAGGACTACACAGAGAAACCCTGTCTCGAAAAACCAAAATAGTAATAATAATAATTTTGTCACTTTTGCTTGAAAATAGTTCATACTGATCAGCATATTTATGTGTTTTTGAAATACGTTAAAGTTTTTTGTGCACCTCACAAAAAAAATTCTCAATTGGATTGAGGGAGAAATGCTTTATTAAAGAAAAAAATGAAAAAAATTTTAAAAATGAATTTGTATATATTTGCAGAAGGAAAGGTCTCCCTTAAAAACCAAACCAAAAAAAAAAAAAAAAAAAGTGGATCAAATACTAGCTAGCATGTTTGCCATGACAAGGAATAAAAGGGACAAGCATCTCAAATTTAACAGCCTGAAAAAGAATGATTGACCTCCCTCACCCTCCCTGTTCCGTCAACAGTAACCCTGTTTATGGACTTAGGCGTAGAGTTAGAAAGCCTCTGTAACTTCTCTTCCATCTTACCTTCCCATACCAGGATCTCTCAACAGATGTTCGGAACCCCGCCCCTTCTCAGCAGCCCTCTCCTAGCCCTCTGAGCTACCATCTTCCCTCTCTAGAATGTAGCAATCCCTACACTGTATGTTCCCCAACACTCCTGTCAACTGTTCCTGTGTATCAGCCAGAAGCATCATTTGAATGTTTTATTCAGTTATGTTCCTTGGTGGTTTTATATGGAATAAGCCCAAATGGCCGGTCAAGCTGACATAATCTAGCTCTGCCTCTTCCTGTACTCTGTGTTCATCCTTCTTGCCTCCTTTCTGCCACGTTCCACACGCTCTGCAGTCTATCACAGACTGTTAGTTAGTTACTCCTCCCTCCAAAATTCCTCTCTTTCCGAGGAGTAAATGTGGGCTCCTGGCTATCTGGAGTAAAGACTGTTTCTAGCCTACTTCAGAGCCACATGATAGCACTGATGACCAGTTAATTACAATCTCTCTATCTCTGAGCCTTGTCGTCATGCAATACTCTTCCAGAACAACCCTTAGAATAAAAACAAGTGCCTCTCAGACCTCTTCTCCTCTCCGTGTTTAGTGCTCTGCCTGCCAGTTTAATGTATACATACAGGAATTGGGACAACCTTAAACTGGTAGTAACTGAGACCCTTCAGGACTTTGTGGGCAGAACATAGTATCTGCATTATTACTTTCAATTTTTGATCTGAGAGAAAATTGATTGTGTTTTTTTGTTTTGTTTTGTTTAATTATCAAAACCAGTATTTAGAGTTAGACATTGAACCACATGCCTCTAATCCCAACACTGGGAAGCCGAGTCAAAGGGACTACCATGTGTTTGAGGGTAACCTAGACTATGGAAGAGTCATCCTGGGCTACATTGTCTCTGGCCACCCTCCCTCAGATATCTCCCTTCATGTTTATCCTCTAATATTATCTTCTATAGGAGTAATTGCAAAATGTGTAAAATCAAGTTAGGAAAAAATAGCACTGCTGATCAGATATCTGGACTTTCCAGACCTTGGTCATGAAGAGAGATCCCGCCATTTGCAGGAAACCTGTAGGATTACTGCATAAAGGAAAGTGAGCGAGGTAGATGACATGGCATACTATAGCAGATCAAATCCCAATCAATTTGTGCATAAAGCAGAAATTCTCACTGAGGCTGACTGAGTTTAGAAATGACTGGACTTCCGAGTATCATGTACAGAAGGTTAGCAGTAAGCCCGTCTCAGGCTTAGTCCTTAGATGTTAACACGTGACAGTACTGATGACAGTTCAGAGAACACAGCTTCTGACTCCGCTGAGAGTGTAAACTGGCAGCACATTTCTAGAGTGGACTATGAAAGCCTTGACCAGCTCCTCTTCCAAGAGTGCTTGAGGATGTGTTCCGTTGTTGACTAGACTAAGCAACATCCATATAATGAACAGTACGCGCCCTTTAAAAATGAGGCTGACCTGTCCTCTTGGCTCATAAATGGTTTGTTTCAAGTGTCTACACATGGTTTTTCCCTCTGCTTAACTCTACTAGCACAAAGACGCCAGGTGCTTGGGATTCTGATTCACCCATGTGACCTCGTTTGACCTTAATTCCATCTTTACAAACTGATTTTCAGTACAGTCACTTTCTGAGGTAATGGAGATTAGAAGGTTTGCGGGTGGCAAGGTGCAGCCCATAATATACAGGAGGGCAGAAAAGACGGTGAGCCAGTGACAATCAGAGGAACGAGTGAAAGTTTGGAGTGCTGCAGACGCCAGGCAAGAGTTGATACAAATGTTTAAGTCAGTCACAGCTCTCCCTGGCTTAATTAGCAACAGAAGGGCAGAAAGAACAATGCAGTCTGAGGAACCTACCTGGAAATAGCATCGCACCCCTGGGTCGGACTCGGTCCACAGACTGCTGCTCCCATCTCCAGATGCCAGTTGCAAGTCAGCAGTTGTCACCACCCTTTCTGACTGGTACTCTGTAAACCAAGACGCCATAGCTCCTCCCCCAGGTTCAATTAATTTACTCTAATTGACCGCAGAACAAGGAAACGCTTAACCTATGCTCATTGATTGTTTTATAAAATACTACAGTGGGCGTTGATGAATAGCCAGATGGGAGCCATACACAGGGTGAGATGCAGGGAACGAGCTGGAGATTCCATACCCTTTCCAGGTGTGCAACCCTCCAGGCACTTGCATGGGTTCGGCTGTCGGGAACCTCTCTGAACCCAGTCCTGACAGGATTTTATGGAAGCTGCAAAACATGAACATGAGAACATTATTGATGAATAATCAACTCAACTTTTAGCCTGTCTACTCCCCAGAAGCAGCAGCACCCATTCCAAAGCTACTGAGAAACCCACCAAGAGTCACCTCCTGAGAACAAAGTATTGCACTGTCTCCTGGGAAATTGTAAGGGATTTAGGAGTTTTGTGCCATGGGCCAGAGACCCAGACCAAACTCTGTGGGTGTGTGAGTGTGTGTATGTATATTATGTATATGTGTAATTAAACCTACATAGAAATATGTAGATGACAGTGTGTGATTTATAACATATCTAGATACAAATGGGTTTTTCTGAGATTCTGGTAGTAATGTCCCACCACTGACCAAGCCCTCTCGGTCAGTCAACAGGTTCTCCAGCGCAGGGGTGAGGATTCAAAGAAAAGAGACAGTTAGACAAAATTACAGCATGACCCCAGCCAGTTCTGAGGCTGAAGGCAGGTTTGTTTATTCCCACTTTTCTTTTAAGCCCTTTTAATTACATGCAAGTATTTAGGTCAGTTCTAGGTTGAGGAATCAACAATACAATAGAAACAGTCAAGGAACAAACAAGGCAATATACAAAGTCCCGTGAGCACTCTCCTGATTGCTGTTTCTAAGGGCTCATCAGGATGACAAAAATATCTGAGCCTACTTCCCAGTCCTAGCCCACTGTCATATTCAAGCCTGAGGCCTACCTCTTTGTTCTAGCCTTAAGACTTGGATTCATGACTGAACTTACTTCTCTGTTTTAGCCTAAAATTAGACTCCTGCCTGAACTTACTTCCTTGTCATGGCTCAAGGTCAGATTCCTGCCTAAAGCCCATTTCCTTGCCCTTGGCCAATATCAGATTTCCCCAAAAGCTCTCCACTCACCACCACCTGCTTTTCAGCAGAGGTGTCAAAAATACACATTGGAGTCCGGTGGTGATGGTGCATGCCTTTAATCCCAGAACTTGGGAGGCAGAGGCAGGCAGATTTCTGAGTTCGAGGCCAGCCTGGTCTACAGAGTGAGTTCCAGGACAGCCAGGGCTACACAGAGAAACCCTGTCTCGAAAAACCAAAAAAATAAATAAATAAATAATTAAATAAATAAATAAATAAATAACACTAAGCATGAGCGAGCAAGCAGCAGCCGTCATAGGTTTTGCATCAACTTCCTGCCCTGATTTCCTTCAGTGGTAGACTGAGAGATCTGGAAGTATAAGCCTATAAGCCCTTCTCCCCAAGTTCCTTCTGGGCAGAGTGTGTTATCACAGGCATAGGATGAGGCTACTTCATCACAGCCATGGTGCCTCCGTCAAAGGAGCATTCTCAGAGACACTCAGAAAACATCAGTGTATGCAGTTGGTAAATACGGCATCCTCCCCTAGTTAAGGGCAAACATTGGCCCTGTTTTCTCTCCCTGATACCACAAATGAGAATTGGCATCCGAAAGCCAGATTTCTCCCACATAGCTTCCAAGTGACTGGAATGCCCCTTGCACTCAGTAGGTGGAAGGAAAGGCTCTCAGGAGCTTCCAGATGAGCTGCAGAATGAAGCTTTAAAGAGAAGACCGGGTCTTTATTGTGTCTCTTCTAAGAACTTAATTTTCTGAAAATCTTTGGATCTCTATAAAATATTAGTAAAAGAGCCATCATTGAACAAAGTGAATATTCAATTTGATTAATATTTTGTATAATAATATCCTAGTATTAGGGAAAGTGAAAGGAAACTTTTATATAAATTCTCAACAAGTCAAAACATTTTTAGCAAAATAGACAAGTTCTTAAATGCATGTATGCCGGAGTTACATATTTCATTTGAAATGTTCTTTCTTTTTTTTTTTTTTAAAGATTTATTTAATGTATGTGAGCACACTGCAGCTGTCTTCAGACTCAACAGAAGAGGGCATCAGATACCATTACAGATGGTTGTGAGCCACCATGTGGTTGCTGGGAATTGAACTCAGGACCTCTGGAAGAACAGTCAGTGCCCTTAACCACTGAGCCATCTCTCCAGCCCTGGAATGTTCTTTCAAAACTTAGGTTTTTACTTCACATACACAAAGTTCTGAATTTTGAAAGTATCTTCTACTATCTTTGTAGTTTTAGCATTGGCTAAAGAATTTAACAGACATTACATCAGTTTACATTGCCTAAATAAGATTAATACATTTTCACTCAGAAAAGATCGGTGACTAAATATAAAACTTGTATTTTGTTACGTTCCATTATTCCTGGAGTGTATGTGGAGGGGCGTTTTCCATGAAATGTGTTCAGGGATTGGTTTCCTCTCATCATGTGGGGCGTGGGGATCGAACTTAAGTCTTCAGGCTTGGCCATGGCAGCAAGTGCCTTTCCCAGCTGAGCCATCTGGTCTAAAACGTGTGCGTCAAAGTCTATCGTAAAGACTAGTGAGATGGCTCAGCTGGTAAACATACTTGTCGGCAAGCCTGGCAAACTGAACATGACCCACTGAACCCGTGTGGTGGGCAGAGAGAGTCGACACCTGCAAGTCCTCCTCTGACATGCATGTGCTGAGACAATAAATACAATGTAAGATGCATTTAAGATTAATCTTTTAGCCGGGCGGTGGTGGCGCACGCCTTTAATCCCAGCACTTGGGAGGCAGAGGCAGGCGGATTTCTGAGTTCGAGAGTTCGAGGCTAGCCTGGTCTACAGAGTGAGTTCCAGGACAGCCAGGACTACACAGAGAAACCCTGTCTCGAAAAACCAAACCAAAAAAAAAAAAAAAAGATTAATCTTTTAATATTAATTTGATTCGATACAATAATATCTAACATATGAAGGCAAACCAATCTTATGTTACCATGAAATGAAGCATGAAAAACTGTTTTGTTTGTTTTATTGGTGAATGAATAAAGCAAGTGATTGCTTGCCAACTTCAGGTCTGGATGTAGACAACTGGACCATTCTTTTGTGTGATGGACAACATGAGTGCATACAAATCCCCAGGGCACTCATGCTGACACATTTGTACCATGTGCCCGGCACTTACACAAGCACAGGAGAATAGGGCACGGAGGAGGAGGGCAGATAGGAGCCCCGGTTTGTGAAGACTATAAACAGTAAACAAATACTTAATGTTTCAGCAAAAAGAAACAAGAGATGAGCTGGAGAGTGTCTAGGAGGAAAGCTGCTTTGGTAGATTTTATTTTTTTTATTTATTTTTATTTATTTATTTATTTATTTATTTTTTTTTTTTTTTTTTTTTTGGTTTTTCGAGACAGGGTTTCTCTGTGTAGCCCTGGCTGTCCTGGAACTCACTCGGTAGACCAGGCTGGCCTCGAACTCAGAAATCCGCCTGCCTCTGCCTCCCAAGCGCTGGGATTAAAGGCGTGCGCCACCACCGCCTGGCGCTTTGGTAGATTTTAAAGTGCTTAATGACAGCTCTGAGAAGGTACCAATTGAGCTAACAATCTTCAAGAATCAAGTACATGCTGATGTATATGACGCTTTGGTGTCAGGTGACTGATTCAATACTCCTTAAAGAATTAACTCGGTTAATTTTGGCTTTACAAAAAAATAGCACAGTGTCTATATTTCCATAGAAGTTGTTTGATGATTGGTTTTTAGTATCATTCACTCATTCAGAAGAATCTGTATTACAGGCTTTATTCCTGGCTAAGGCCATATAACACTGATTACATATGCAAATCCTTGACCGTGAGGTGATTACACTCTAGCAGGTAGAGTTGATAAAGTGTATACAGTGTTGTGCTGTGATTTGTTTTATGGGGCAAAAGTAGACAACCAAACTGTCCTAGTTGGGTCTCTGTTGCCATGGTAAATACCGTAACGAAAAGCTGCATGCAGGAGGGGAAAAGGTTTGTTCAGCTCACAGGTGTAGTCCATCATAAAGAGAAGTCAGGGAGGCAGGAACTGAAACAGACACACAATGCTGTTTACTGGCCTGCCTCTCATGGCATGCCTCTCTTAACCTGCTTTCTTATATAATCCAGGACCACCTGCCCAGGGGTGGCATCATCCACAGTGGGCTGGAACTCCCACATCAATCATCAACCAAGAAAATGCCCACAGACGCCTACGGTCCAGTGTGATATAGGTATTTTCTCTATTGAGGTTTCTCCTTTCAGGTTATATCAAGTTGACATAAAAACTAGCCAGCAGACAGACATAAAAAGATGAGAACTACTAAGCGCATATAGCTGAGCGGGTGTGTTGGGAATTGGGCAAGTACTTCCGGTAAGGAATCAGGCTTTGTAGATATATGGGTACAGGGGTGTGGGTTTTTTTTTAATGCTGTGTGTGTTTGTGTGTGTGTGTATATGTATACACCATGTGTGGACAGAAGCCCACAAAATGGTCAAAGTGGGTGTATATATATAATTTACAGTGAGACTATTAGGAACTACACCTTAAAAGGCACTGGAAATTGCATTATTAGCAATATTTAGCATACTTAAATATTGAAGTCTCACACACACAGAAAAAATAGTACACACTTATTAAAATAGTAAAGAGTTGGGAGTTGGAAAGATGCCTCGGTGGTTCGGTGTGCTTACCGCTTTCGTAGAGGACCTGAGTTCTGTTCCCAGCACCCACATGGCAGCTCAGAAGTTTTTATAACACCAGTTTCAAGGGGTCTAGTGCCCTCCTTTTGGCCTTTCCAGGTTGCTACATGCAGGTTGGTGATCATAAACTCAAACAGGCGCGCGCGTGCACACACACACACACAAATATACATTTTTAAAGAGGTAGTCATTGACATCGTTATTTTTGCTTTAGACTAGATCTGGACTTATACAGGCGGCCTTGAGACTCTGTCCCTGGCCGGCCTCAAACAACAGTCTTCTGCCTCAGTTTCCTAAGTGCTTGGTTACAGTCGTGAGACAATGGCAGGAAGTAACGCTGTTCTTCAACTTATGTTAAATAGTAAATGAAGATGAGGTGGGGAAACATCGGATAGAGGAATTTTAATCCAGCAACACATCTGCTCTGGCAAGAGATAGTATCCAAAGACTGAGGGCTGTGTGATCTGACTGAAATGTAGACACCACACACACCTTTGATCCCTCTTGCTGGAATACAGACATGCCCTTAGTACACATCTTTAAGGTAAAATTAGTTTGTAGAAAGAAGCAGCCATATTTGAAAGTGATGTCTAACTGAGAGGCAGACAAAGTGGTAAATCAGAGAAAGATTTGTCTGGATGAGTCAGAGATAGGATTCGCCCAACTCTCACAAGAACAATACAGGAAAGAGAGTCTATTTAAGAGCAGTGTAGGGAGAGTCACTGAGTTGGACATCAGTGCATGAGGGAAGCACAGTGGGCAGTGTGTTCATTCCAGTTCTCCTGGCGGGAACGTAACCAAACCCTGAGCTTTGGGCAGAGCTAAAGCTTCCTATGAACTTTAGTTTGCAGCTGCAGATGGGGAGAGATGGAGCAGCTCATACTGAATTCCAGCTTCCCTAAACCGTCCGCTGCCAAATTGTTTGTCATTCCCTAGACACACTCTCCATGAAAGGCACTGATTCTGTACAGGAGCTTCTTAAAGTCAGCACGGTTTTAAAAACTCATCAACTTGATCTGATTCTGCGGTCGGCAGAAGCACAGAGACCTCGCTACCACAGTGTGCATCCATAGAATGGATCCACTGCCTAAGAAGAGTAAGGTTACAATCCCAGAGATGTGTTACCTCAGACTTCCAGGGCTCTTACAAGAGTTCTAACAGGGCTTACTGGGACTATAAAGTTTATAATTATAAAATTACTAGCATGTCTTCTTAAAGTTATATTGCTGTGTTAAAAATTCAGAGGTCATCATCTGTTACATCCTAATGGTTGATAAACAACAAATATAAATTCAGAATTCCTGAGGAGAAAAAGTCATTTCAGTTCTATCTAAGGGTTTATTTTCTGTAAGTCTGGCATTAGCTTGACTTTGTCATGGTTTCGATAGAACATTCTTTTGGCCTCATTAATAGAGAATTATGTTTTAATGAAGGAACTCTAGAGCTATATCAAAGAATTGCTTTATTAGCCTTGTTAATACTCATTAGGTAACTAAGACAATTTATATTTGTCATACAAGCATATGACTTTAGAACTAATAAGTTCAGCAGTTAAACTGCAATGTGCTTAACCAGGCTTGTGTAGTTAACATATTTTTATAATGTGGAAAGTGGGATTTCACCAGAAACCTTTCAGTTCAATCAGTTATAGCAGATTAATAACTCTTCCCTCTTTAAAAAAAAAAAAAAAAACTTATAACATTTAAGAAAGCCAAACTCAGTTACTAGGTCAGCAAACACTCTTACGAGGCACAGGAGAAGAAGCAGGTACAGAACCTAGAGAAACATTTTTCACAGTGGATCCTGAGTAGTCAGTCTGATGGTTTACATTTTGAAGCACAGATAAACTTTTAAAACTTGTGGGGGTGGAGGAAAGCTAAATGAACTTAGCTTTTAGACAACTTCTGGTTTAAAATTTTCATCTACTATCTAACTAATGGGTAACATGAATAAATAGTATTGCAAATATCTACATATTATAAATATAGAACTCCGTGTGTGTGTGTGTGTGTGTGTGTGTGTGTGTGTGTGTGTGTGTGTG
>NW_021621071.1:6380320-6381522 GCF_004785775.1 Grammomys surdaster
TGTGTGTGTGTGTGTGTGTGTGTGTGTGTGTGTGTGTGTGTGTGTGTTGGTGGGTGTTGGTGGGTGTTGGTGGTTTAAATAGAAATGGCCCCCCTAGGCTCATATATCTGAATACTTAGTCATCAGGAAGCAGAGCTGTTTGAAGGGATTACAGGTGTGAGGAGGTGTGGCCTTGTTAAAGGAAATGTGTCACTGGAGGTGGGCTCTGAGGTTTTCAAAAGCCCATGCCAGGCCCACCCTCTCCTCACCCCCTCTCCTTTCCCCTCCCATGGATAAGGATGTAACTGCTCTAGCACCATGCCTGCCGCCATGTTCTCTCCATGATGATAGTGGACTACATCTCTGAAATGGTAAGCACGCCCCCAATTAAATGCCTTCTTTGGTAAGAATCACCTTGGTCACGGTGTCTCTTCACAGCAATAGAACAATGACTAAGACAGTTTTGAACACACCTAAATTGCTCTCGTGTATTTTACAACTTACTGTGGACCTTGAGAAACTGAATCACTGAATGAAATTTCATATGATCCTTATTCTAGTTACATACTGTGAAACCTGAGGAGCCATCTCAGCAGAAAAGACCTTGCCTTGTGGACTTTAGCTCTGCAGACTCTAAGGCAGGCAATGGTTAAAAAAATGTGTAAGTAGAGTTCTAGTACATTAGATGTGCCTTGTCACCAGCCAAATGATAAGGCAGAGAAGGGTCTATGGAGTCCAAGTGGAAATGAAAGTGTGGCACATTTAATACTAAAGACAGTGAAGGCAGAGTCTTCTGTGGCATGATGGCTAACTAGAAGCCCAAAGGAAAAAAGAATGTGAGACACTGAGTGTCTGTTGAGTGTTCCAGGAAGCAAGAACCAGCCCTGTGTGCTTGGGGCCTAGCACAAGGACATCATTTGGAAACCCCTGCCTATATTGAGCTCTGAATTTGACCTGGAGAGAAGAAACCAGAAGACAGAACCATCACTGTAATCCAACATCGTAAGAGTGACTTTTCATCGGTAACTTTTCTTTTTCAGTGCTGGGGGTAAAACTCATGGCCTTGTGCACTTTGTTGCTGAGCTACAGCCATGGCCCCTTAGCTGTACTGTAGAAAGAGATGCTCTCCATCCAGTACATAGTGATGCTGTACTGTAGAAAGAGATGCTCTCCATCCAGCACATAGTGATGCTGTACTGTAGAAAGAGATGCTCTCCATCCAG
>NW_021621071.1:6381532-6446440 GCF_004785775.1 Grammomys surdaster
GATGCTGTACTGTAGAAAGAGATGCTCTCCATCCAGAACATAGTGATTGATTTTTAAAAGATGTTCCGTCTATATGAACATAGAATGTTTATAAATCCATGTTGAAGATGGAGTCAACATAGATTTCAGAATTTGTTTTCTGTTTTTAATAGACTTAATTACTAGAGGAACAGATAACCAGTAGCAGGATCACCTTCTACACCTCCATGGTCCCGGGCTGCTGGCACCTGAGTTTGCACACCCATCTGTTTATCGGGCATTCTGCCCATTGTTTAGAGCCATGCCAATTTCAAAAGGTCATATGTAAGTCAAAATGGGCAAACTATTCTTGGAAGTATAAACAATATTTATTATAATTTATTGGAATTATGTTTGCAGAAAGACCTTTCTCAACTTAGAATAATTTCTATTAAGTGTGTGTAGAAAGCAAAATACCAACAAACTCCTTAAGGAGTCAATTTGCTAACTAACAGGGTCAATTTGCTTAACCTGATGTTAAAAATTTAATATTTGAGGGGGAGAAAGTAGCATTTTCTAGCTACTGTGAGTGAAACTCTTTTACACAGTTTGTATATACAATTCATATAGTATAAAGTATATATCATTTTTTGCTAAGAGATACTAAGACAAATAACTTTGTTTGCACCATATATACACAATAACCAGCAGTACCACACCACTTAAGTAGTTGAAATCCAAACCCTGGAGCAAATTGATAGATCTGGAACATGAATGAAGTGGTTTGTAGAAGTTTAAAATTAGAAATATAAAATTTCTTTTTTTCTTCTTTTTCTTCTTTTTCTTCTCCTTCTTCTCCTCCTCCTCCTCCTCCTCCTCCTCCTCCTCCTCCTCCTCCTCCTTTTCTTTCTTTCTTTCTTTCTTTCTTTCTTTCTTTCTTTCTTTCTTTCTTTCTTTCTTTCTTTCTTTCTTTTGAAATATAAAATTTCAAAAGCCAAATGATTCCCACCCTGCAGGGGCCAGCCCCACACCGATGATCAGATGGACAGCACAAACTGGACTTAGAAGCTTATCAAGACATGAACCTTGGAGGGGGATGTATTGGTCACATGGAGTTGGAGGGGGAAGTGAGGGGGACTGATATGCTCGTGTTTCATTGTATACCCGTATGAAGTTTTCAAGAAAAAATTTACATAAAAAATCTGATTTGTTTGCTTGTTTTCATGGTTTTTTTTCCCCAAACAAACCTATATAACAGAATGTTTGAAGTGAGGGACCTGGGTGGGAGACAGGGAGTTGTAACTCTCTTGCTTCCTGCCCAGTTCTTTCCCCAGTTGTCTATTTAATCTTTGAAGGGATACTTACAAATCACAGGACTCAAAATGTGATTTTAAGAGCCTATCTTGCAGCTGGATTAGTTGGTTGATAGTATACTTTTTAAATGTTAAAATGTGTTTTGCTTATCTCCTGGAGCTGTTTGGAAAGGCTTAGGGGGTGTGGCCATGCTAGAGGAAGTATATCACTGGGGGTGGGCTCTGAGAGGAAAATCTTCTTGCCTCTTCCAGTTTGCTGTCTGCTTTGTCTTTGTGTTTCAAGATGTGAGCTCTTTCGGGGTATGGTGGTGTGAGCCTTTAATCCCAGCACTCAGGAGGCAGGGACAGGGGTGTGTGTGTGTGTGTGTGTGTGTGTGTGTGTGTGTGTGTGTGTGTATACAGAGTTTGGAAGAGGTGAATCCATTTTCATTTTTCTACTTGTGAATGCCCAGTTTCCTCCGTACCATTTGTTGAAATGCCTTTGTCCTATGATTCTTTTAGGCATGTTTCTCAAGAAATTATGTAACTGTAGCAGTGTGTATTTATTTGGGGTCCTTTCTATCCCATTGCACTCCATGTCTCTTTCTGGGCCAGGGCCATGCGATCTTTATCACTGTGGCTCTGTGGTAGTTAAAAGTCAGACAGGGTGATGTCTCCAGCATTGATCTTCCTGCTTAGAATTACTTTGTTTAGTTGGAGTCTTTCTGCTCCCGTGTCATCTTTAGGATTTTATTTTTCTAGTTCTGTAAATAATGTCATTGGAATTTTGATGAAAGGTTACATTGAATCTGTAGATCAAAAGTGACCATTTGCTTTTTAAAGTTATATTTTTATTGACAATGACTTGTTGGTTGGGGATGCATGTGCCACTGTGCATATGTAGAGGGCAGATGAGAACTTCGTGGACTCATTTTTCTCCTTCCCTCTTTACCAGGGTTTCGAGCTCAAACCAAGGTTGCCACGCTTCTGTGACAAGTGCCTTTGTCTACTGAGCATCTCACCAGCCCAGAATAGCCATTTTAACTATTAATTCTGCCGGTGTGTGAGCATGAGACAGCTTTCCATCTTTTAGTGTCTTAATTTCCTTCTTCAGAGACTTAAAGTTTTCATTGTAAAGGTCTTTCACCTCTTTGGTTTGTTCCTGGATATTTTACTAATATTTTTGAAGCTGTTCAGAGGAAGTTTTTTTTTCTAGTTTCTTTCTCAGCAACTTCATTGTTGTTACACACCCACTGTTGTGTAGAAGGATACAGTGTATATTAAATGCTGCTCTGAGTCTTGCTTCTTTGCTGTAAGTGTTTATCAGGTCTAAGACATTTTCTAGTGGAGACTGAGGTCTTCTGTGTATTTCTTTTTATTTTGTTATGTCTATAGGCATTTTGCCTGCATGTATGTGTGTATGTGCATATATAGGCCCACGGAGGCCAGAAATGGGTGCTGATCCCCTAGGACTGGAGTTATGGACAACTGTAAGCCACTTTGTGGAGGTAGGAATCAAACCTAGGTCCACTGGAAGAGCAGCAATTGCTCTTAACTGATGAGCCCTCTCTAGGCCTTTAAGATCTTTTAAATACTGGCTTATGTCATCCGAAAATAGGTACACTTTGACTTCTTCTTTTCCTATCTGTATCCACTCTATTTCTTCCTTGTTTTATTGATCTACAAACTATCCATTTCTTCTAGATCCAATCTTTTGCAGTATAAAAATTCAAGTATTTTCTAGTGATACTTTAGATTTCTTTGGAATCTAATGGAACAACTCTTCCCCAACTCCCACCCTTTGGTGAGAGCAGGGGTTTGAGACAGGGTTTCTTTGTGTAGTTCTGGCTGTCCTGGAATTTCCTCTCTAGTCCAGGCTAGTCTTGAACTCAGATATCTCCCTGCTACTCTTCCATCCCTCACACCAGCCCTCCATGCTGGGATTAAAAGGAGTGTCACTATGCTTGGCTGAACTTCTCCCTTTTCATCTACAATTTTATTAATTTGGGCTAGGTCAAGGTGTACCCTCCCTCCTATACCCCCCCCCCATTGCATGCCACTAATGACATACTCCAAACTAGCTACACTTCCCTGCCTGGACTACATTTCAGTAATGCCATCATACTGTGCGCCCATTAAGGGATTAGTCTATTCCTTACATCAGAGACTCCTGTTCCGGTTGTCTCTGGAGATACAATCACAGACACATCCATGGGTGTGCTTTTCTAATCTCAGGTGTTGCTTAATCCAACTAAAGTGTCAGAGCTCTCCTGTGTTAATCCTATTCATAAGGGCAGATCCTTCAGGACTTAATCACCTCTATAATTCTCCTCTGTCAACGCTGTGGGGGAATTTGAGTTTCATCATGAATTTTGCAGGAAACATACCATTCAAACAAAAACAGTATTGTGTGCTGTAAATATTGTGTAAAGACTGTAATTAAAATACAACAGAGTAAATCTATTTGAGCTGTTTAAATGATCAGCATGATGGAGAATAACGAACATTGAAGGCGACTGTCTCAAAGACCTGCTAGCCAATGAGCATCACTTAAACCACCTAAGCTTTCGGAGTCAACTTAATATAGACGTGAAAATGTTTGACAGTATCAAGATCAAGTATGAAATAAGGCTATGTGCATGTGTATGGATGTGCATGTGTATGGATGTGCATGTGTGTGGATGTGCGTGTGTATGGATGTGCATGTGTATGGATGTGCGTGTGTGTGGATGTGCATGTATATGGATGTATGTCATACGTGAGGCAAGAAGAAGGTTTGGGTCCCTGTATCTAGAGTTATGAACTGTAGATACTGAGGATCAAACCTGGGTCTTTCTTCTGGAAAAACAGCAAGTACTCGAAACCACTGAGCCATTTCTTGCTGACCTATAACCTGGGGGAAGGTGGGTTGAAGGTGGGTACTCATATGTTCAACTCAACTTTGGAGTGCCACCTACTGGTAAATTAAGTCAAATATTTGACAAATGAGATAAGAATTATGTTGCTAGATTAGAATATTTAACTCGTTGGAGACTGATATCAGCAAGTTAGTGGAATAAGAGTTTACCGCTCATCGCTTCAGAGAAACTTCAGTTCAAACAACTCTCTGAACTCCAAACTGCTTTCCCAAGGTCAAAATAAGCCTGGGTGTGAGTTCATTAACGCAGCACAGAAGTAAGATGAGGTACACTGGAAAGAATGAGAAGGACCATTTATATTCCGTGTGGGCTATGATTTAATTGTGTCCTTACAAAACTTCAGTGTTGAAATTGGCTAATGTAAAAGTTTTAAGATGGAGAGTATGGCGATAACTTAGTTGGTAAAGTACTTCTCTTACAAGCACATGGACCCAAACCTGAGCCCCAGAACCCATATGAAACCCAAGTGTGGCGGCGGGCACTTGTAATCCCAGCACTGGGGAGGCAGACAGGTCGATGCCTAGGGACTACTACCCTGCCCGCTTAGGATGCCTAGTGTGTTCCAAGCCATTGAGAGACTCTCTCAAGCAAAAGCTAGATAGTACCTGAGAAATGTAACTTTAATTTTTTTCAAACCTATTTTTATTTATTTATTTATTTATTTTGTTTTTTTTTTTCGAGACAGGGTTTCTCTGTGTAGTCCTGGCTGTCCTGGAACTCACTCTGTAGATCAGGCTGGCCTCGAACTCAGAAATCCACCTGCCTCTGCCTCCCAAGTGCTGGGATTAAAGGCATGCGCTACCACCACCCAACTCAAACCTATTTTTAAAGATGGTTCTTAAGCAATTTAATCTCCCATTTAGCCCACCACATACCAGAGGTAGCGGGAAGAAAGGATCCGGGGAGTGTGTGGGGTGGGGGGAGACTGGACGTGTTTAGAAGGGTTCTTTGGAGCAACTCCTATCTGTTGTCTGGAAGCAGCTGCAGCTCAATCTACTTGCAAACACCTCACAGCAGTCCAGGTTGGTAGAGTTGGTATAGCAAGCACGAATCAGCAGCACTGGCACTACCTAGCAGAGACAGGCCTCAACCTAGGCACAGCACGAGTCAGCAGGAGGGACGAGGAGGGTCGCCAGGGGAAATTCTCAGCTGTACTCTCAGGGAAGCAAAGATCAGTGAAGACGTGAGACCCACAAGCGTTGTACAGCTAGCTCTATAAGCAAGCCTCGCTGCGCCTCTGTCACTGTCCGCAGAACCCTTTTAACACGCTCTCCACACATCACATGTCCTCCACGGGTCTTGCCTTAGCACGTGACTTACCTCAGCGTGTGTATCTGTCTCAGCTGACATCACTCTGTCAATCAGCTTGTGTCTGCTGAAGCAGCAAGAAACTGCAGCACACCACCAGAAGGTTTTTTTCGGTGCATGAAGTTTTTTGGTCTGGGAAGTTTTTTGGTGTGGGAAGTTTTTTGGTGTGGTTTCTCTCTATGGAGTCCTGGCAAATGGAGCTCAACTACTTAGTGTAAGACAAACCAATACATGCATGTTGTTAGCAAAGAATCCTTCATCATGTATCCTTTCACATCCTTGCTTTAACAGAACAACCTTTCACTTGTGTCTGCTTCAGCTAAACATTCCTTCATGTGTTTGCCCCAGCAAAACACCACCCAGCTGACTTTCCAAAGAGCCCTTAAGTTTCCACTTCAAAGAAATGACATTTAAGGCTGTCCTCTAAGCTTTCACATGCATGCATACACATATGCATGTGCACCCACACACATGTGCATACAAAGAGGCATTTAGGAAGTGGGTAGGTCCCAAGAGCTCTCTTTGTGATAGCAAGACTCCTAGATGTCTCATGCTGTGCTAATCTTGCTTGCCCCTCTGCATCCTTCCACATGATGAATACCTTTCCCTGTTTCCAGCTTGGAAGCAAAGGACAACACTAAACATTACCAGACTGCTGGTCCTGCGCTTATCTTGGATTTATCAATCACAAGAAATGTAAGAAAATAAATATCTGCTCTTTATCAAATACTCAGTCTAGGATATTTCGTTATCCTTTCCAAATGTCAAGCCTGCTCTAATGCAAACTGGAGCCTGCAGACTTAGGATCCAGCAACCTAGACCACATACGGGCCCCAGCAGACTTAGTATTGAACCAACTCACACACATCCAGACTTCAGGTCATACTCCGTATCTCTGAGGCTCAGACCTTTCTCTGATGATTCAGAGAGCCCTGCTCCCATGGAATTAGGACCAGTTTTTATCCTGTGAATTTAAATGTGCTGACTAGTTTTATGTCAACTTGACAAACGCTAGAGTCATCAAAGAGGAGAGAGCCTCAACTGAGAAAAGTCCTCCCTAAGATCAAGCTGTATATAAGCCTGTAGGGAATTTTCTGAAGTAATGATTAACATGGGAGGGCCTAGCTCATGATAGGAGAGGCCACGTTTGGGCTGGTGGTCCTGGATTCTATAAGGAAGCAAGCTGAGCAGGCTGTGGGAAGCAAGCTGAGCAGGCTGTGGGAAGCAAGCCAGTAAGCAGCATCCCTCCATGGCTTCTGCATCAGCTCCTGCCTCCAGGTTCCTGCTCTGCTTGAGTTCTTGCCTTCCCAGCTTTTGATGACAAACTGTCACATGCAACTGTGAGTGAAATAAACCCTCCCTCCTCAGGTGGCTTTTGGTTGTGATGTTCATTACAGCAATCATAACCCTAACTAAAACTCTAAACAGCAGTCCTTCCACCATGCTGAATTTGACTTAATAGACTTCAAGCTGCTCCCTGTGGGTGTAAGTCCTAGGTATCCTCGTGAAGTCTCAGCCACCAGGCCCATGTCAGTGGACTTCTGGACCAGGCTGTTATGCTTGCCCTCATGATGCCAGATCCATCTAAACAGACCTGGTCACTTGGGCCAGTCCTCCTGAAGATTCTAAAACCTTAATTGCCAGCAGAGTTTTGTGGACAACCTTAGAATTTCACTGGCAAGAGATTTGCCATCCCCAAGTCCCTCTGTTATTATTGTGAGGGTCGTTCCTATCACATGGTCACAAGGACCATGAATAATCAGGGAAACGTGACTCCATCAGAAGAAGCAAGGTAGTTGCCAGTGACAAGCCATAGACCCAATAAACGTGCTGCTAAAAGGAATTCAAACCAGCCATCTCTGAGCTCAATGAGATTCAAGAGAAAACAGAAGACTAAAAAGTATCAGAAAAGCAGTACATGAACAAAAGGAAATATGATAGAAACCATGTATTTTTTTTATCTGTAGCTGAATAACACATGCAAAAAACAAAATCTATACATTGCTTCAATAGCACCCTGATCAAGCGACACAAAGGATCACTGAGATTGAGGGCTGGTTGTGTGAAATTACTCAAAAAAGAATCAAAACTCAAAGAGGGAAGAAAGCCAGTGACACATGACAAAAAGATTCCCCAAGTCTGCAGAAGAAAACAAACACCCGATCAATAAAGCCCAGAGGACCCGGAGTCAAATGCAGAAACATCCTCAACAGACTACCTTATAATCAAACTCTCAGAAGCCAAAGAGAAGATTTTTTTAAGCAACGAAAAAGACTTGTTATGTACAGTGGAATCCACAACGATGGCCAGTGGATGTCTCAACAGAGATGCAGGCTGGGCACAGTGGATGATGTATTCAAAGTACTGAAATAGATGGACAGACGGATGGATGGACAGACAGACAGCCAGCTAGGTAGAAAAAGGAAAAGATGAGATGATAGCTAGATGGATGGATGGATAGATAGATAGATAGATAGATGATTGATAGATGATGGATGGATGCATGGATGCATGGATGCATGGATGGATGCATGGATGGCTACACAGATAGTTGGATAGATAGAGATAGATGCCAGCTAGGAATGTGGTTCCTGGCAAGGCTGTCTTTGAGAAGTAAAGAAGAGGTAGACTGTGGACTCTCCTAGGAAACCAAGAGCCGGAAGTTCCTCATCATTATGTCTGCCTTCCATGAACCACTAAAGGAAGTTCTTCAGGTTGAAACAAAGGGTCAAAAATAGCATGAAAAGTATGAAACATCCTGCAAAACAAGAATATATGCAATGCATATGTGGAGACACAATCAGTGGCAGAGTGCTTGCCTTTCATGTATAAGGAACCAGCTTTGATTCCCATCTCTAAAAATAAGATTCATGACATCAAGCCTTCTTATTATAGTAATGAATTATTTTTAACTGTAGTTTAAAACTTAAATAGTAGTATTTGTTCATGACTGTAGTTCCAGCTACTCAGAAGGCTGAGGATTATTTGGGCTGACAAGTTCAAGATCATTCTGGACAATATAGTGGTGGCGCACGCCTTTAATCCAGCATTTGGGAGGCAGAGGCAGGTGGATTTCTGAGTTCGAGACCAGCCTGGTCTACAGAGTGAGTTCCAGGACAGCCAGGGCTATACAGAGAAACCCTGTCTTGAAAAAAAAAAAACAAAAAACAAAAACAAAACAAAAAAAGAATAAAAATGTAAAGTAAAATATAGGTACAGGATGTATATGGTGGTACACAACTGTTATCTTAGAGCTGGAGATGCTGAAGGAGAAGGATCATAAATGCAAGGCTAGCCTGGACTACATAGTGAGATCTTACCTCAAAAGGAAGCAAGAAATAGACAAACCAAAACTGTAGCTATTATAACTTACTGATAGAGATAAAATATGCAAAAAATACAGATTATGATATAAATACTTGCAAAGGGATAGGGAAAATATATTGTCATGTTTGGTTAGTTTCTTTATCTTCTCTATGGCAGGGCAGACTTTGCACATGCTTTGTTGCTTCTCAAGTTACCCAAGTTAACCTTAAATTCACTGTATAGGCCAGATAGGCCTTTAATTCTCGGGTCTCAACCCAAGATCTGGGATTACAGACTTGAGACACCAGGCCCAGCTAGTGTTCTGTCTGTGTACTATAGAAAATGATCTATAGTAGTTGTACTTTGGAATCCAAATAAGTACAGTTTTGTTTGTTTGTTTGTTTGTTTGTTTGTTTTTTAAGTGTGTTGCAAGCAAAGGTAAAAAAAAAAAAAAAACAAGCCAGCCAGCTAGAATTCCTGATTGACAGTTCAGGACAGAACAGAGCATCTCCCCTGCGGTAAGGCTCTCAAGGAGAAGAACAAATGGCAAGCAACAGATAGATAAAAAAACATTAAAAGAGACTCTTACAACATCCAGCAGAAACAACTGGGCTTTCCGGCTAAAAACAGTCCAGCTGACTCTTCTAGTTGGGAGCTCCAAACAGAGAGCTTTCTCTCCACAGGTATCTATGTAGTGGGATAAACAGTAATGACCTCTGTTGGAAACAGTTTACAGTCTAGCTATTCTCAAGGGCACAGTGTCTTAAATACATTAGCTGTTCGTTGTTCTCCTTCCTCCCTGTTAAGGAGCCCAGCCTGTAGTAGGGGCAGACATACTGGAGTGTGAGACAAGGGGCCCATTGCTTATTCTCAAAATCAGTTCTCAGTGCAAACAGCACATGACAGTTTAACAATACAAATTCTCTGACATCTACAAACAGAATTTGATTGTGTTCTTTCAGTGCATTTGTGTGTGTGTGTGTATGTGTGTGTGTGTGTGTGTGTGTGTGTGTGTGTGTGTGTAAGAGAGAGAGACTAAGAGAATGAGAGAGAGAAAGAGTTTTGATTTTTATAGTTTTGATTAGTGTATGTGTGTGCATCTATGTGCCTGTGAGTACAAGTAACCATGGAATTCAGAAGAATGTGACAGATACCAAGGACCTAGAGCTGTAGACAGTTATGAGCCACCTGCTGTGGGTGCTGGGACCTGAACTCAGACCCCCTCTAAGTAAGAGAAATCTGTACTTTTAATCACTAAGCCGTTTTTCCAGCTCTCAAATGGCGTTTTAATACATGGTCAAAGTTAAGTATTATAGCTTCAAAGTAGGATATAAAGACTGGAAAGTGCCTGTGCGAGCCTCTTGGCAGCTCCAAAGAAAAAAGGACCTTTGTTGTGGACAGCAGGCTTATGGTCAAGGAAGCAAAGAACAGTACTGAGAAGCCATCAATCTGAAAAGGAGGGTAATAAGTCCAGAATGAAGGAAATAGAAGACAGAATATAGCAAATGAAATGATAAATCCTTCCTAACAATTATTGTCTTTAATATAAACATAATACATATAGAAGACAGAATATAGCAAATGAAATGATAAATCCGTCCTAACAATTATTGTCTTTAATATAAACACAATACACGGGAGCTGAACAGAATTTGTTAAAGAAACAACCAGGATTCTATCACGTGCTGCCTCTGTGAGACTGCAGCATTGGAGGGAACACGTGGGCTGATATGAAGGGAAATAAAAAGGTATTTCTTGTGAGTAGTAACCAGGAGCTCGGGAGAAGCTGTACTTACATCCAGCAAAATATGTTTAAGTCAAAAACTCTCACAGGAAACAAAGGTCATTATGTCACTACTATAATAAAAGGGTCATCGTGAGGGTGCAATAATTATAACCAGATAGACGATCAACAATGAAGTGACTAAGTCGGTACAGCAAACAATAACGGCACTTAAGAGACAAGTAGAAAGCAATAAAATAATACTAAGGGACCTCGGTACCTCACGTTAATAACTGACAGATCATAGAAACAAAAATTACAAGAAAACATTGAACTTATATAAGCCAAATAGAAATAGCAGATATAAATGAAACTTTCATCAATGGTGACAAAGATACATGTTCGGTTCAAGGGCACACAGAACATTCTCCAGAATGAATCATACATGCGATCACAAAACAAAACCTTAACTACTTAAAATGGTTGAAACCCTATTAAGTACCTTCCAGCCATAATCCTCTGAGTTGTTATATTTCTGTGTTGTGAAAGGTTATAAAATTATTACTGGAGAGATTGGACAGTTCATCAATGTGTGAGAAATAACATAAAAATCATTAGACAAATGGAAATGAAAATACAATAACATATCAGATACAAAAATGGAAGGCTAAAGAAATAAATGGCTACATTATGGGGAAAAAAAATCTCAAAGAAGCATAACTTTTACATATCAAGGAGCTAGAGACAGGCTGATGAACCAAGCCCAAAATTGTCAGAAGGAGGGAAATGAGACCCATCCCATGGTCAAGCACCAATCCCTGACACTATTAATAATAACCTATTACGTTTGCAGACAGGAGTCTAGCATGGCTGTCTTCTGAGAGGCTCCACCCACCAACTGACTCAGACAGATGCAGACACACACAGCCAAACAGTGGATGGAACTTGGGCAGCCACAAAGGGAATAGGAACTCCACAGGAAGACCAACAGAGTCAACTAACCTGGACCTTTGGGGCTCTCAGAGACTGAACCACCAACCAAAGAACATACATGGGCTGGACCCAGGCCTCCCTCCTCATGTAACATTTCCATATTTTGTGCAGCTCAGTCTTCATGTGGGTCTCCAACAACTGGAGCAGGAGGCTATCCCAAAAGCTGTTGCCTGGACGTGGAATATGTTCTTCTAGCTGGACCGCCTTGTCTGGCCTCAGTGGGAAAGGATGTGCCTAGCCTCAGAGAGACCTGATGTTCCAGAGTCGGGGGATACCCAAGGGGATCCCCACTTGTTCAGGGGAGAAGGGGAGAGTGGAGTGGGGGAAGGATTGTGGGAGGGACTGACCAGGAGGGGGTCAGTGAGAGGGATGTAAAGTGAATAAGTAAAAAATAAAAATAGCCGGGCGGTGGTGGCGCAGGCCTTTAGTCCCAGCACTTGGGAGGCAGAGGCAGGTGGATTTCTGAGTTCGAGGCCAGACTGGTCTACAGAGTGAGTTCCAGGACAGCCAGGAATACACAGAGAAACCCTGTCTCGAAAAACCAAAAAAATAAATAAATAAATAAATAAATAAATAAATAAATATAAATAAAATAAATAAAAAAGGTGGAACATGATATTTTTAAATATTTGGGACATTAACAACTTCAGCTTTTAAAATTATATAACTTGCACCGAGCAGTGGTGGTGCATGCCTTTAATCCCAGCACTTGGGAGGCAGAGGCAGGCAGATTTCTGAGTTTGAGGCCAGCCTGGTCTACAGAGTGAGTTTCAGGACAGTCAGGGCTCCACAGGGAAACACTGTCTCGAAAAACCAAAAAAAAAAAAAAAAATTATATAACTTGCATCAGATGGAGTGCTCATTTAAATAAGAATGTTTTTAATTACAGGAAAATTGTAGTTAGTGCATGTATGCTGTGTGACATAGGTAGAATCATCAGAAAGCCCTGAACAGTTACTGTGACCTAAACAGTGACTTCACTGCACCTGTTTCCTACTGTAAAATATGGTACACAATATTATCTATTCTGTGCAGTCAGACCTATGTCTCTGTGTGAAACACAGTTTATAAACTTGCTTAGAATATAGTAACTGTACAAACCAATAAACGTATATACTATATGTCCATCTCAGCAGATGCAGAGCAAACATTTGACAGAATCCATCATTCTTTTTTGATAAAAACTCTTGACATAACAAGGTATGAGGCTGCACCTGGGCAGAACCTGGACCACATGTCACAACCCCACAGTTAACAATGCACTCCGTGGAGGGAACCTAACAGTTTCTCCGCAGGAATAAAAGAAACACATTGGTGTTTACAACTTGTAACCACATTGTGCTGAAAGTACCCAGAGCCGGCCAGCTAGAAAAATACATACAACCCAGACTGGAAAGGATGAAGTAAAACCCACTTGGGCTGTAAATGACATGACCTTATCTATAGAAAGCTCTGAAGAGGCTTGCATTAATTTTCTCATCACTGTAACAAAAATAAACAAACAAACAAACACCATGCCTCAAGAACAAAGAGAGGAAAGATTTACTCTGGCTCATGGTTTCTGGGATCTCAGTCTGACCAAGCCATCTCAGTCAGTCAACCAGGTCTCAAGGGTGGGAGCCAGGATTGAAAAGAAAAAGACAATTAGACAGCATTATAACATGACTCCAGCCAGTGTTGAGACTGAAGGGAGTTTATTTTTCTCCAGCCTGCTTTTAAACCATTTTAAGTACATGCAACTAGTTAGTTCGAGGTCAAGGCACAAACAAGGCAATAAACACAAATAGCCAAGGAACAAACAAGACAATAAAGTCAGGTGATGACGTTTCTAGGGGCTTATCAGAATGTCCAAGACAAAAGGAAAGCCACACATTCCTCAGCTGAATTTACCTTGAGTTTAATATTAGCTCAAATGTAAATATTCTTACCCGAACCTACTTCCTTATCCTAGCCCAAAATCAAATTCCTGCCAGAATCCTACTTCTTTGTTCTAGCCCAAAGCCAGATTCCTACCTGAGCCTACTTCTGCGTCCTGGCCCAATGTCAGATTCTTGTCAAGCATCTAGAAGTGGGACCCCCAAAGCTCTCCACATCCGTCCATCACAGCAGGGAGAGCATGGTAGCAAGAACAGCTTCGTTGCTAGTCTCGTAGGCAGGAGTTTGTGGTAGCAGGGACTCACAGACAGGAAGTAGCTAAATTGGAGCAGGTTTGGGCTGTTTCCTACTTTAGTCAACCAGGCTAAAGGTTTTTCAAGTCTCCACAGTCCTCCTCCTAAGTAAAGCCACCAGCTGGCCAAAAAGCACATAAAACGTGGACTTGTGGGGGACATTTCTGACTAAACCATAATGACTCTCAAGCAAAAACTGTCCGAACCAATAAACTCAGTAAAGCTCCATGATACAAAAGTGGGTTGTGTTTCTGTGTAGTGATAATCAACTACTGCTAAAGGAATTTAAGAAACAGTCTCAGCCGGGCGGTGGTGGCGCACGCCTTTAATCCCAGCACTTGGGAGGCAGAGGCAGGCGGATTTCTGAGTTCGAGGCCAGCCTGGTCTACAGAGTGAGTTCCAGGACAGCCAGGGCTACACAGAGAAACCCTGTCTCGAAAAACCAGAAAAAAAAATCTCATTTATAACAGCCTAAATAAATGGCATTAAAACAAATTAACCAGAAGACAGATGTGTACACTAAAAACACCAACGGAAGGATTTGAAGAAGACACACAAATTAAGCGATATTTCATGTTCAATGACTGGAAGAATTAATAATGTTTGTTTGTTTGTTTGTTTTAGGTTTTTCGAGACAGGGTTTCTCTGTGTATCCCTGGCTATCCTGGAACTCACTCTGTAGACCAGGCTGGCCTCGAACTCAGAAATCCGCCTGCCTCTGCCTCCCAAGTGCTGGGATTAAAGGCGTGCACCACCACTGCCCGGCAAGTTGTGGGTTTTTACTGCGATCACAAGACTACTTTAATAAAAACAAGGCAAACAACAAAGAGGCAAATGGGAGTCCAGTAGCTAAAAAGGTTGTGTGCACCAAAGGAAGTAAAAAGACAATTTATCAAATAGAGAAAATAGTTGCAAACTATGCATCTGATAAATGGTTGATATCCAGTATACATCAGAATCTCCAACACTTTGATAGCAGTAGCAATTATAATAATTTTAAAATGAGGGCTGGTCAGATCAAAAGCATTTGCCACGCAAGCTCAATGACTCGAGTTTTATACCCAGAATATACATACATGTGAAAGGAGAAAACCAGTTTCACAAAGTTGTCTTCTGACCTCTGCGTGTTCCATAGCATGTGTGTGCTCACAAATAAGCATGACACACACATATGCACACATACACACACACACACACGATTTTTTGTCGATGGTCAAGGATGGAGAGATGATCAGGTCAGTAAAGCGCTTGCATTGCAGGCGTTAGGATATGAATTCAGTCCCCAGAGCCCACGTAGTAAAAGCAACGCTCACTAATCAAGCTACCCTACCTTACCTGACGAGTTTCAGTCTACTGAGAGATCATCTCTTTTATTAAGAAGGAATGGGGGGAGGGTGGTGACTAGCATCTGAGAAACAATCTGGTTGTCCTCTAGCCACATGCCTGTGCACACTCATACATCACATACACAAATGCAGCCATACATCACACACACACACCAGCCATTTCTCAGCAGGAGACTATGAAGAAACACTAACCATCACTAATCATTAGGAACTTGTAGTTAAAGCTCACTCCTCAAACATTAAAATGATTTTTTTTCAACAAGACAAAAGATAACTGTTGGCCAGGAGGTGGGAAAAGCACCAATCTTGGTACATTGCTATTGAGGATTTAGACTGGGGTGGCCATTATGGAAAACATCATAGAGGTTCTCCCAGGAGACTGAAAGTAGAATTACCACACTCTGCTGGCTGGTCTTCTGTCAACTTGACATAAGCTAGAGTTATCTGAGAGGAGGGACCCTCAGTTGAGAAGATAACTCCATAAGATCCAGCTGTAAGGCATTTTCTTAGTGATTGATGCAGGAGGGCCCAACCTATTGTGGATGGGGCCATCCTTGGGTTGGTGTTCCTGGAAAGCAGACTAAGCAAGCCATGGAGAGCAAGCCTGGAAGCAGCATCCCTCAATGACCTCAGCATCAGCTCCTGCCTCCAGGTCCCTGCCCTGCTTGAGTTTCTACAGTGCTGGAGACATGTAAGCCAAATAAACCCTTTCCTCCTCAACTTTTTTTTTAATTGTGTGTTTTGTTGCAGCAGCAGAAACCCTAACCAAGACACAATTTAGCAGTTTGATTTCTGGATATGTGTGCTGGTTAGTTGTTGGGTTTTCTTGTTTGTTTGTCAACCTGATATACGCTAGGATCATCTGGGAAGAATGAACCTCAACTGAGAAAGTGTGTCCATTACATTGGCTTGTAGGCAAGCCTGTGGGACGTTTTCCTGTTTAATGATTGATGTAGGAGGGGCCAGCTCACTGTAGATAGTGTCACATCTGGACAGGTGGTCCTAAGCGGTATAAAGAGGCAGGCTGAGCAAGCCGTGGGGAACAGAGAGTGAGTAGCATTCCTTCCCTGTTGCTGCTCAGCTCCTGCCTCCAGGTTCTTCCCCTTCTTCCTTGACTTCCCTCATGTTTTGACTGTGATCAAAACATGAGAGCCAGAGGCAGGTAGATTTCTGAGTTCGAGGCCAGCCTGGTCTACAGAGTGGGTTCCAGGACAGCCAGAGCTACACTGAGAAACCCTGTCTCAAAAAAACAAAAACAAACAAACAAACAAAAACATGAGAGCCAACTCTTCTCCCCAACTCGATTTGGCTATGGTCTTTATCATAGCAACAGAAAAAGCAAACCAGGACAGAAATTGATACCAGAGACTGAGCTATTGCTTTAACAGACCTGACCATGCTTTGGGGGGGAAAGATTGTGGCAGTGTTTGGAGCTGCGAGCTGGGAAAGACATTAGTGCTCCAAGCTTAGTGGACTGTCATGGAAGATCTTGGAAAACAAGAATGCTGAGAGCATTGGGGACAATGGATGCCTATCTCTTAAAGTCCCAGTGTGAAGTTTGAGAGCCCCACCTCCAAGACTACTGGGGCTGTCTATGTGATCTCTCCTATGCAAGACTCTGTGGTTTCTGGTCTGTTGGGGTTGAAGAATCATCTGTGATGAAAAAGACCAGCACGATGGCAGTGATGTTTTTGCTTTCCCGAGACAACCAGTGCTGGTGAGCTAGGGCTGGGAAATCAGCTGTGACCAAGGAGAGAAATCTTCAGGGAAACATTTCTTCAGGGTAGGGATACAGAGGGCCAGAGGAGTCCAAGGTGACGTCTCAAGATGGCAGCCAATCTTGTCATGTGTTGAAGTCTCCCACGTGCTACTAGTTTGGGTTTGGGGGGAAATCTGAAGGATTGAAGGACTCGTGGAAGAGCAGCTGAAGATTGGCTTCTAAGAGGCCAGGAGAAGCCACTAGCCAAGGTGCAGCCTCAGCTGCAGTGGAGATACCAGGACTGTGTGACACCCACCAAGGACAGCAGCAATTGTGGAGTACAGTTAGCCTAAACCTGCAATACAAGCTGTTATGGACTGCAGAGCCGGAGAACTAGAGCCGCCCAAGTCTTTTGGAGCCCAGAAGATCATGAGTCACAAACTTTGGACCCTGAGGTATTTGTACTGTTGGATTTTTTTTTTAATTTAATTGTGCCCCAGGCCTTCTCTCTTGGATTAAGAAAGCTTGTAACATATTTTTTAATTTACAGAAGCCCACAGTTGAGACACTTGGCATATTTTAAAGAGGCTAAACTTTTAAAGTATTTGGATTTTTAAGACTATGGGCCTTTAGTTGTTGGAGAGATGGAACAGTTTAAGAGCACTGTTTGTTGCTCCAGAGGACTTGGGTTCAATTCCCAGCACTCACATGGCTGCTCACAACTGTCTACGACTCCAGTTCCAAGGGATCAAGCACCTTCACACAGACATACATGCAGTCAAAACACCTATGCACATAAAATTAAAAAAAATTAGCCGGGCGGTTGTGGCACACATCTTTAATCCCAGCACTTGGGAGGCAGAGGCAGGTGGATTTCTGAGTTCCAGAGTTCGAGGCTAGCCTGGTCTACAGAGTGAGTTCCAGGACAGCCAGGGCCACACAGAGAAACCCTGTCTCGAAAAAAAAAAAAAAAGAAAGAGAAGAAAGGCCAGCCCACGGTGCGTGGTGCCGTACACAAGCAATTAGTCGTGAGTTATAAAAGGAACATAAACAAGCTATGGGGAGCAAATCAGTAAGCAGCATTCCTCCGTGCTGTCCGATTCAGTTCCTGCCTCTACTGCCTTCAGTTGTTCCCTGCTTGAGTTCCTTCCTTGGCTTCTCTTAATGGTGAACTGGGATAGAGATGTTTAAGCTCAATTAAACCCTTTTTTCCCCAAGTTGCTTTTGGTCATGTTCTTTATCACACCAATAGAAAGCAAATCAGGGTGTGTGTGTGTGTTTGTGTATGTATGTGTATAGTATTATTTAATGAAGTTATGCCACTAGGGGTAATTTTATAATTATTATACAATTACATTATATATTTTATGTATTATAGATATATTTATAAAATTAAATATATAAATATATTACATAATTATACAATCATATATTATAAAACTATATAATTACCCCTATAATTATAGAATTGACAATATATATTATTTAATGAAGTTATGCCACTAGGTGTAATAACTCTCCCTGCAAGAGCCACCATAGTCTATCTAACAAAACCTGTGGCACCAGGGATGAGAAATGTCCTTTCAAGACATTGATCTGGGAAATTAAAGAGACCCCAAAACAAGACATACTGTTGCTCTTGCTTGTCTCCCAGAAATTGGAGGTAAGTCCTTATTTCCACAACACACCTCAGATACAGGACTGGGAGGGAATGGCCTGGAAGCTTCAGTCCTGAGGACTAGCTCTCCTAATACTGGAAGCTGATGGGAAAGCTGTCTTTCCAGGGAGAGAATTGCCAATAATCCTATCTAGCTATGATGAGCAAGAAACACACAATGACAAATGGGTCAAAACATCCGCAAATGTGCTGTGGTAGTACTTATGTCTTGAGAGAAACCAACAGCTGCCTACTTAGATTAAGGGTTCGGTCTCTCCTGGTAATGTAAACTTAGCTAACAGCCCATGACTGATGAGCCTAGAGGAGAACCTACCACCATCAGTTTCCTAAAACAGTATCGTTTCTTTCTTTTTTTGTTTTGTTTTTTTTTTTTTTTTTTTGTTTTTCGAGACAGGGTTTCTCTGTGTAGCCCTGGCTGTCCTGGAACTCACTCTGTAGACCAGGCTGGCCTCGAACTCTGGAACTCAGAAATCTGCCTGCCTCTGCCTCCCAAGTGCTGGGATTAAAGGCGTGCGCCACCACCGCCCGGCAACAGTATCATTTCTAACTTTGTTCTAAGTGTTTATCCTTATGTTCCCAGCTACTATCCTGTAGCTCGAAGCTCTCCATCAAAGAAACGTCTTTTTGCAGATGGAGATCGGTACAGAAATGCACAACTAGTCTAAATGCAGAGAGCAGCAGACTGTGCCATGCCCAGCTCCAAATAATACCTACGACGTAATCCCTACACTTAAGGTCCGGAAACCCCATAGAATAGGGGGCAGGAAGACTGTAAGATCCAGAGTATAAGGAGACCTATTGAAAGACTGTTATTATGTTGAAGATATTTGAGGTGTTGGCTCAGAGACCCGTCCATGCTGTAACTCCCAGAGCCAGATAGCCAGCTAAGATTTCTTCTACACTCCTGTGAGCACACCTGATATCCCAGGAGCCCAGAACCATCATGGTTCAAATTGTCTCATCTTTTCTGTAATTCTAGGGTGGTTCTTCCCTTTGTAAGTAATGACTTACTATGTTAGAAACTGCATCTTACTGGACGAGATTGACCCCCATCTGTTCGAGTGGATAGAGTAATTGAGATGCCCGCACAGCAGACATTTCAGTTTGACAGTAACCCACTAAAAAATTCCGAGTCATTTAAATTGAAGGCCGTTTAAGATAGAAAGATCCAAATATGCAGACTCTAACGAGATCAAAGGTACGTTGTGTTTATTAAATGCTTGGCAAAGTATGATAGAAAACGAAATGTACACTAAGCGAAAGGAAGCTGGAGTGGTCGGAGGAAAAGATATTTCAGTATGGCTTTTAGCAAACATCCTCCTTACCATAAGCCAGTTTTCGGGGATGCTCTGCCGGGCCACGAAGCAGTGTTTGTCAGGCACATCTCTGAACGCTTAAGAGCAGTAACGTTAGATGGTATCCCAGGAGAAGCATTAGGAGTGACCTGGATACAGATTTTTTTTTTCTTCTTCCTCCTTTCTAAAATGTCTGAATGTTTAAAAATCAAGCGGCACGGCCATCTGGACTCCTCTGACTCCTCCCTCCGGCACATATGCTGCCTGTGACCGTTTTAGTCAGGCAGCAGGCTGCTGTGACAGAGGGCACCCGTGTCAGCATTCATTTGCTTCACCCTGTCCTTTTACGAACCAAACCAGGGACATCGTTAACCACATCCTCTTCCCCCTGCCCACCGAATTCTGTGCATATGAAAGATTTAACTTAGAAGGAAACTCAATGAAACACTAGGCTATTGAGATTTATGCAATAAGACCATGTAGTGTCAGGGTGCCAGGCTCGGTGGAAGCAGTTTGTGATCACAAAGAATTCATTGAGTGCAGATACACAGTCATCATAGCTGCGGTGGGCTTTGTATTGAAAGATCTTCATAGGAATGGCTATGGTTGACAGAAACTTATTTCTCATTCAGTTAGGATTTATGGGGTTTACCTACTGTAGTGGTTGGGATATGTTTGGCCCAGGGAGTGGCACTTTTTGGAGGTGTAGCCTCAAAGTAGGTGTGTCACTGTGGGCATGGGCTTTAAGACCCTCTTCCTAACTGCCTAGAAGCTAGTCTTTTCCTATTTGTCTTTGGATGAAGATGTAGAACTCTCAGCTCCTCCTGCACCATGCCTGCCTGGATGCTGCCATGCTCCTGCCTTGATGATAATGGACTGAACCTCTGAACCTGTAAGCCAGCTCCAATCAAATGTTCTTTATTAGAGTTGCCTTGGTCACAGTATCTGTTCACAGCATTAAAACCCAAACTAAGACACTTAGGATATCCGCTATGTGTACCAAGCACTCTAAAAGTCCTTATGAAAAGCCCAATATAGTCCATTTAGGGTACTACAACAAAAATATTATTGAATGAGAAAGTCATAAACAGTAAAAATTCATTTATCACAGCTACAGTGGCCAGAAAGTCTGACATTATAAAACTGAAAAAATTAGCATCTGGTTTGTGATCTTTGTTCAGGGTATGTCTTCTCAAAGAGGGCCCCTATAGTAAGGGAGCAAACAACTCCCTTAGTCATTTGATATGGGCACTGGTCATCTTCATGATGGCAGCTCCCTGCTGACCTAATTGCCTCTCAGCAGCTCAATTCCCAGTACTGTTATACTGGAAATTAGATTTTTAGTATGCAAATCTTGATTATATAATCGTTGAGACCATAGCATGTATTTAGGCTGGGGGCACAGATGAATTAAAAAAATAACCACTGCTTTCAAGAGGCTTTGAAGTTCACTAGATACTAATAGGGAGAGCTCCATAGGTCAAAGAGTTGGCTATAGAAATCATAGTTTGGGGCTAGCCTGGTCTACAGAGTGAGTTCCAGGACAGCCAAGGTTACACAAAGAAACCCTGTCTCAAAAAAAAAAAACAAAAAAACAAAAAACAAAAAAGAAAGAAAGAAATCATAGTTTGGAAAAAACTTTTTTTTTTCAGTAAGTGACTTTTGTAACAAGTCTTGAAAAAGATAGAAGAAAGAAATAAATAGCTTTCTTGAGGACCAACACCTAAGGGGCGGAGCATTAGTGGTACTAAAAAATAGAATAGGAAACAAGGTGTGTGTGTGTGTGTGTGTGTGTGTGTGTGTGTGTGTGTGTGTCAGGGGAAATGGAAGTCAGAGTCAGATCAAGGATGGCCTCGCACAGCATGCTGAATGGCTTTCCTGAGAGATTCTTCTGGAGTGCTTTATTTTAGCATGAAAGTACTTCTGCTATTATTCCCTTTTACACTAAGAAAACGTGGTATCGGGCTGGAGAGATGGCTCAGCGGTTAAGAGCTCTGACCGCTCTTCCAGAGGTCCAGAGTTCAATTCCCAGCAACCACATGGTGGCTCACAACCATCTGTAATGGGATCTGATACCCTCTTCTGGTATATCTGAAGACAAGGATGGTGTACTTATTTATATACATAAAATAAATAAATCTTAAAAAGAAAAGAAAACACGGTATCAATAATACCCCTGTATGATCTTTCAGTCTCTTAGAACTTAAATATACTAATGGTTATTATAATTCTCCAGCCAGGGATATTCTATAGTTTCTGACCACAGAACAGTTATCAAAGATTATCTTTGGAAATGACAATTCTGAGACACATGCTTGAGTGACCAAGCCCGCTTAAGTCAGTCAACAGGTTCTCCAGCACAGGAGTGAGGATTAAAAGAAAAGAGATGGTTAGACAAAATTGCACATGACCCCAGCCAGTTCTGAGGCTGAAGGCAGGTTTGTTTATTCCCACTTTTCTTTTAAACCCTTTTAATTATTTGCAAGTATTTAGGTCAGTTCTAGGTTGAGGAATCAACAATACAATAGAAACAAACAGTCAAGGAACAAACAAGGCAATATACAAAGTCCCGTGAGCACTCTCCTGATTGCTGTTTCTAAGGGCTCCTCTGGATGACAAAAATATCCGAGCCTACTTCCCGTCCTAGCCCACAGTCAAATTCATTCCTGAGGCCTACTTCTCTGTTTTAGCCTAAAACTTGGATTCCTGCCTGAACTTACTTTCTTGTCCTTGGCCAATGTCAGATTCCTGCCAAGCAGCCCCCAAAGCTCTCCACACTTGAGGGAGTACAGCATCAATTTCTGGGTGGCCACTGAGAGAGAGCTTTAAATGGACCAACAGTGTGAGCAGATATATACACAATGTAAGTGTTGCAAAAATCTCCACTAACAGTGTTGGCAACAGCTACAAGGTGACAAAGTGGCAGCAGAGAGATCATTTAGGGTATCATTATGCCAGGAGAGAGTGGGAGCATGCACGAAAGTAGTATTTAAGTGTACATGTAGGGTGATGATTTTTAACATGTTCTGGAGTGTATGTTGACAGAATTTGATGACTGAATATAGACAGATGGGACAGAAAAGGTGCAAAATCTGTGACATAGGTGACCCAAATGGATGATGTGTCAGTAGTTAAATAATTAAAGAGGAATTCATAGGTTTAGGAGAAGACCATGAGTCTAATTTTGGTCAAGTTGGGACAGAAGAAAGACATGGACTGTCCAGTAAAGTTTCTAGAAACAACTGAATACAGGTGTAAAACTTCTGTTAAGTATTCATACTTTGTAGCAAATAAGCATCTAGGCCTTTAACAATAATGAACATTTTAACAATCATCAACAAATGTGAGAATCTGTGTGTGGTCCTATGGGAGTGTGTTATGAAGCATTTGGTTGATGTCCTCGGGAGGCCTGCTCTTTTCTGTAGGGAGGCGGAAGTGGGTGGACGCTGGAGAAAGAGGAGGTGTAGGGGAAGAAACTGGAGGGAAGGTGAGGGGAAACTGCAGTTGGGATGCAATATATGACATAATAAAGAAAATGGAGAAAAGATATCATCAAGGAAGAGCAAGGAGTTAGGGAGTAAAATGAACAGAGGGAGACCATGAGAACGCCAGCAACATGGTTACTCAGAGAATGACTTCAACTGTGACTTTGGTATTTTAAAGGCATTAATGGTATGTAGCTTGCTTAAATGAATTATGTTTTGATTTATATTAAGTTCAGGTCCCTTCCTTAGGATTTTTGTTGGTCGGCATGAAAAATTTAATAAGGACACTCTGCACCTCCCATATGTGGATTACTGAGATTTCATTTTTTTTTAAACTTTGGAGTTCTTTTAGTTATTTTTAAAAATAAATTCAGCAGCAAATAAGTATTTGAAATACAGCTGACTTATTTGAGCACATAATGTTATAGATTGCTGACCATGACTCCAAAATTCCCATGTATCAAGGATTTGGGGAAGGAAACCCATTGAAAGAAGATGCTGAAGCAAGGTTCACACAGGAAATATGGAAAACTAAGATTCTACTTTTCTTTGGGGGAGTGTGGAGGTTGATTAAACTTATACATGGATGGAGAGAAAATTCCCATGAATCCTCATGTTTCCCCATAACTATGTTTTTATACAATCATTTCCAGCAGCAATTAACATTACCCTTAAGTTGCCAACAGTGTGTCAAGCTAAAATTCATTTCCTACAACACTATGCTCTGAGAAGCAAACGTAAGAGAGTTCCACACAAATTTCTGGGTAATTTTCATCTTCATCCTTCGTTCTGCAACTTAACTGACATTGTTGATTACATTGCCTATTAGCATTCAGTTCTTCTGCATATTGAGGTTGCTTTTTTGTTTTGTTTTGTTCTTTAGTAATATTACAATGTTTAAAATGAGTCCACATATGGGGCCAGCAAGAGGGTTCAGTGGGTGAATGCAATCACCAAGTCTGACCTAAATAATAGGGAACAGCTGAACTCAAGAAATTATTCTCTCTCAATCACCAAGTCTGACCTAAATAATAGGGAACAGCTGAACTCAAGAAATTATTCTCTCTCTCTCTCTCTCTCTCTCTCTCTCTCTCTCTCTCTCTCTCTCTCTCTTACATACACATATACACACACAAACACACACACACACACAGGATTCCTTACTGCCTACTAGAAGGTAAAAAGTATTGACACTCAGTATTTCACCACATACACTAAAATATAACCATGTAATTCTTTTGCAGAAGCAGAATATAAATAAAAACTAGCAAATGAGGTCATGTAGCAAGATATCTGTTTGAATAATAAACGATGTGCCCAATTTCCCGGGGTGAGCGACATCTAAGGTGTTTGTGGTACAAATTCCGAGAAAGGTCCAGAAGTGTGAAGGTATTCAGAGAACAGGAAACTTTTTTCTTAAATCCCTGCAATGTACTACATGTTCATCCATTAATAATTTAAGAGATTATGTTTCGGTTATTTCAAGAGTGAAAGCAGTTTCTTTTGGCGCTGAGTTTTATAAACCCCAGAAGTAACTGTAGGTATAAAAAATATAGCTTGTAGCAAAGTTATTACAATTTGGAAAAGCAGAGGTATTATATTTTTTTCCAAAATGCCCACTTTCCAACATGCCTGTTGGTATCAGGCCCAAACCCAGTGACATCACATCTAGGTGACCCCACATCATTGCCAAGGCAACCACCATACACTCCCAAAATCACCTGGCTACCTCACCTTTACCTGGGAAAGGCTACGTCACCGCCCATATAAAACAGGCAGAACTCCCTGACCTTGCCCTCTTTCTCTGCCATCTTCTTCTGTTTCTCTCCCCCCAACTTTGCCCTATCTCCTGAATAGACCACCCGCCCCCTCCCCAACCGTTGTCTGGTGTGGTCTGTTCTAAGCTGCACCCTGAAGTCTAACAATGCCCACTTTGCACTTTGTGACTTTGTAGAAAGAAGGCTTGTCCAAAACCTTTAAGTTCACAGTCTGAGTTAAATTCAATTTTAAACCAATCAGTGTTTTTGAGAATTATAAAAAGAATCTAGGGGCTGGAGAGATGGCTCAGCGGTTAAGAGCACTGACTTGTCTTCCAGAGGTCCTGAGTTCAAATCCCAGCAACCACATGGTGGCTCACAACCATCCGTAATGAGATTGGATGCCCTCTTCTGGTGTGTCTGAAGACAGCTACAGTATATTCATAAATAAAATAAATAAATACATCTAAAAAAAGAATCTAAAACATCTCCACTACAGTATGTCATAGTTCAGTAGACAGTAACTGGATGAAGAAACTGGACTCAAGCAGAGAAAAGGCAATAGACCACCCCTCCAAGAAGATCCAGATTTGGGGACTAGAAGACAATGATCTTAAAACGGATATTAAAAGATACATTCAAAGACGTAATGAAAAATATGTTCATGATGAGTGAAAAGATAGGAAATCTTAGCTGAGAAATAGTATAAAGTTTGAGAATTAAAAATATAATAGTGGAAATAAAATATTCATTAAATATGATTAGCGCAGAATGTACATAGCAGCATAGTGAACATATTTCAAAGATAGGGATATAGAAATTACCTAAGCTGAAATAGAAATCCTGAATACACCTTCAAGGGTCTGAAGCATAATATCAGAAGCCTATTCGCTAATTTAACTTTTAGAAAGGGAAAAATCATTTTTAAGGAAAGGACCAGAACAAGTATTTAAAGAAATAATGGCTGAACTTTTCCTCACTATGATGAAAGAAAGAAATGTATATCATCACAGATTTCAGAAAGCCCTGATTAGGATAGGCAATGAGACACCAAAACCAGTCACAGTGGCTTCTCTACCAGACACCTAGAGTGGAAAGAAAGTCTCAAAAGAAACCCAAGGACAATGATATTGCATACAGGGCAACAATTCAAGTGACCCTTGTCTCCTTAGTAACAGTGACACACAGGCACCGCCACCACCACCACCAACAACAACAACAACTAAACAGAAGGTCCTTAATATCTGAAAGAAAACAACACCCAAGCCATGAATTCAGCAAAATATATTCTTCAATATAAAGGTAAAAGCATGTCTTCATATAAAAGAAAACCAAGAGAATTATTTCAATTCCAGCAAATTGCACTGTGGGAAAAATGCTGAGTAAGTTCTTTTGCAGCTGGAACATGGCAACAGGTGGTAATCCAGGTATTTAGAAAAGAAGGACTTTTAGGGGGTGGGGGGATGGGATGGGAGCTGTGCAGAGGGGAAACTGGGAAGAGGGACAACATTTGAAATGTAAATAAATAAAAGAACCAATTAAAAAGTATAAAAAAGTATTTAAGTACACTTATTAAACTGGGTTTTAAAAAATCTAAGCCTACAATTGTAAGTTTACTGAACTGTTAAAGGTTTTGCCCTGCTTTTATGCTTTGAGAATATTTTTCCACTTGAAAATTATAAATAAGTGTGTCTGCTTCTAGTTTAAAAAGGAAAAGAAAAAGAAAAGAGGGGCTTTTAAAGGACTAACGTTGTGGTTGGGGTTCATTTCCTAGAGACTAACCAGAATAGGCAAGTTTCTATCTGCAAGATCACTATAATATTATTCACAATAATGTGCATAAACACATGTAAAACAGTATTAGATCAGAAATTTCAACAGGTGTAATAACTGCTGTAACAGAGGACAGATGTCAGAGTATATGGTAATCCAGACCCAGCTGATTTGTTTTTGTGTGTATGGTATGTATCCCCATGTGTGTGCTTGTTACTCAGGGAGACCAGAAGAGGCATCAGATCCCCTGGAACTGGAGTTAAAGACAGTGGTGGGCCACCATGTGGGTGCTGAGAAATGAACATGGGTCCTTTGCAAGAGCAGAAAGTGCTCTTAACCACAGAGCCATCTCTCTAATCCCTAGATACGCGTTTAAAAAGGAAAGAGCCTAGAATCTGCTATATGACTCGTCCGTGTTATACACATAAAAGGCTTGAGCTTTTGAGTAATGAAGTTCATTCTTGGACACTTTCATACGTGTGTACCTACTACATTCTGATGAGCTCTTCCTCAGCCTCTCTTACTGCCCGATTCCTGTTAACCCTCCTTTTCCCTACTAGTTCATTTTCCCAGATTCAGGGATTTGGGTTTTCTTTTATGACTCCTTTAGCTTAACCAGTGCATCTGTGTAACCCCTGGATTGTGACTATCCAATGGAACCTGGTAGGGTCCCCAGTGGATACACAACTAAAGGCAATGACACCCCTCTTCTCCTTGAGTCTATAACTAGCAAATAGTTCAGCAATGGTGTATAAGGCTCCCTGAACCCTCCTCCATCCATGCTTAACGGTCAACAAGCCCATCTTGTGGGACCCAGTCCTGGCATCTGCAATTGCTATGCATCCGTGATGACATGACGGTGGCTGTGCCTTTTTCTAGAAGATGGAATTTTGCAAGTCCTTTCCCTATTTTCTGGCTCTTCTATTTCTCTGTTCCCCTTCCACTATGTTCTCTGAGTCACAGAGGGAATATTATGCATACCTTGTTCAGGGCTGAACACTCAAATGTCATTTATTTTCAACGTCTTGTACCGACATGAGTCTCTGTGCTCATCAGCATTCACTGAGGGGGAAGAGGCTTATCTGATTGAGACTGAGAGGAGCATTTGTCTATGGGTATAAACATAAATATTAAGACAGCAATTTGATGCTGTGTCAATTTACCTTTTTGTTTGTTTGTTTGTTTGTTTGTTTGTTTGTTTTTCGAGACAGGGTTTCTCTGTGTAGCCCTGGCTGTCCTGGAACTCACTCTGTAGACCAGGCTAGCCTCAAACTCTGGACCTCAGAAATCCGCCTGCCTCTGCCTCCCAAGTGCTGGGATTAAAGGCGTGCGCCACCACTGCCCGGCATGTCAATTTAGCTTAACGGTATAAACTTTCTTCTAGGGCCTTTGTCTTCCCCTGCCATGGCGACCTCAAATCTAGTCAGAATGGTTTGCCCCCACTGTTGGCACAACTGGGTATAGCCAGATTTCTGGCTATTCTATGGGTTCCTATTTCTACCACCCTTCTCCACCCTTATCCTTTCCAAGCCCCCAACACCAGGTAGAAGAGAAAGAAAGTTAGAGGAGAAAGGGGACATTGGTAATATAGATTAAGGGCTGATTAGGGGGCTTTGAGTTCCTTGGGGCAATTTTGATCTTCACTGGCAGGGATTCTAATTTCTTTTTCTTTTTTCTTTTTTTGGTTTTTCGAGACAGGGTTTCTCTGTGTAGCCCTGGCTGTTCTGGAACTCACTCTGTAGACCAGGCTAGCCTCGAACTCTCAAACTCAGAAATCTGCCTGCCTCTGCCTCCCAAGTGCTGGGATTAAAGGCGTGCGCCCCCACCGCCCAGCAAATTCTAATTTCTTCTTGCCTCTTTGTTCAACACACTTGACAAACTGCAACAAACTGCACCCAACCACCAGTGGCCAACCAGTACCCCATAGCAGGGCTCTAGCATTTATATAGCCTCTGAAAAGTTCCCAGAATTCCGAACATCACACACTTGCAAAAAAAAAGAAAGAAAGAAAAACTAGTTTGGCAAAATCACGCCCATGCCAGAGCATGAGGCAGATAATGGTCTGCTGCTGTGGACAATCTAAAGCAGCTCCATATACCACACCTGGGATCAAAAACATTTCCATAATGTCTGTCTGTCTGTCTGTCTGTCTGTCTGTCTGTCTGCCTGTCTCCCTCCTTCCCTCCCTCCTCTTTCCTTTCTCTCTCCTTCTTTGTGTGCATGTGTGTGTGTTTGTGTTTAAGCAAACCAAAATTCTCACTACAAGTGGGCCTATCTTGCCTAGCAGGTTAGTGTCATAGTTTGCAGGGTTCACAGCTGAGTGGAACTAGAGATACCTTTTCTCTGCATGTAAGTCTTCGAGTGAATGGGTCTTTGTTTTTCTTAGGTTAGAAAAGAGATTTCTGGGATATTCTGCTGGATGCATGTTTAGCTTTATTGGATTGCCAGGGTTTCAGTTTGATGTTGATTTGGGTACTTGGGTTTCTAAGTAGGGTGGGTCTCCTGTGTGCTAGAATACACTCTGTCACTGAGATAGAGCCTTAGCCCTGAGGTTATTATCTGAGATAAAGAACATACAGTGCTGTTCACTGTAGACTGTAGGCTTTGTCTCAGTTACTGCAGGAACAAAACACCTGCCTCAAAATATAGGGGCATAAGAACAAAATCAGTAATTTAAATATAGGGGCATAAGAACAAAACCAGTAATTTGTTTGTTCATACACTGCAATTTGGGCAAGCTGGCTTCTCTTTGCTGTGTCTGCAATGTCAGACTTTGTGCTGCTGGAGGGTCTAAAATATCTGAATTTCCATATTCAGTGCCTCTGTTGGCATGGCTAAAACAGTTGGGTTCTAGCCTCTTCCTCCAGCAGGGTGATTAGATTTATTTGCATGATGACTCTGAAACTAAAAAGAGTAAAATGAAACAAAACAAAATAACACCCCCCCCAAAAAAAAACTATAGATCATTAAAAAAAAAATTTGTACTGGTACAGTGATCAGTAGGGGGAAAGAGATGCGTGGGAGGGGAGAAAGACAAGGCAGGATGAAGGGATGAATGTGTGTCACATGCTGGGCGGTGGTGGCACACGCCTTTAATCCCAGCACTTGGGAGGTAGAGGCAGGTGGATTTCTGAGTTCGAGGCCAGCCTGGTCTACAGGGTGAGTTCCAGGACAGCCAGAGCTATACAGAGAAACCCTGTCTCGAAAAACAAACAAACAAACAAACAAACAAAAATGTGTGTCACATGACATAACCATGAAAAGCTTACAAAGACATTCAGTAAAAAAAAAAAAAGAACGATACCTCAGAGGGAGCGTGGACTTTCTAGCCCTTCTGAGTATGTACCGTGATTTCATGGTCATCACAAAACCTCACTACTCACCCGACTCTTCTTCCTGATGCTGATTGTCTCTTACCTGAAATGCCTAAATGAATGTTTTCATAGGGTAGACAGCAAGAGTCTACCTGCTAATAAAGAACGTGTTTATGTTTTACCTGGAAAAGTACGGCAGACTTAGGGGCTGAGGCAGGGGACAGATTCCTGTAGCTTTTTGGTTGTTGTTTTGTTTTTTTTTTAAAGAAGAATTCTACTAATGTATTAATATTTCATCAAAGTTATTACTAGTTTGTACAGCAGGCAGACACTACCATAAAGCAACGAAATAATTTTATACTGTTAAATTATTACATAGACCTATGAGGTTTGTTCAATAACTACAAGGCCCAGAAGACCAATTAAATAGGAATGACTAAACCTCTGAAAGTTAAACTTATAATAGCTTTCTTTTCCTCTACCATGCTGCCTTTCTTCCAAATACAGCACCCTCAAGCCCCCAGAAGAATAGAGAACATAAGAAATTCTAATACTAATAACGTACAGATAAAAAAACAAATTACTGACTTAAACTCGCAGGCTGGACGTGGAAGGGCCCACTTACTCAAAGCAATCGAACGATTTCCCTGCACTGAGTACTCTATGCAAGGAGTCTATGAACTATAATGTGTGTCAGTGGAGTTAAAAATGAGCAGCACAAAGCCGGGCAGTGGTGGCGCACACCTTTAATCCCAGCACTTGGGAGGCAGAGGCAGGCAGATTTCTGAGTTCGAAGCCAGCCTGGTCTACAGAGTGAGTTCCAGGACAGCCAGGGCTACACAGAGAAACCCTGTCTCGAAAAACCAAAAAAAAAAAAAAAAAAAAAAAAAAAAAAAATGAGCAGCACACAATATTATTCCTATCAAATATTTCTCCTAAGCTATATTTATAACAAAACTATAGTAAACATGTATTCATTCAGGCAGGTCAGGCGCAGGCGTGTCTCAGATGGCTGTTCTGTACTGTGCACATACCGTAACTTCTTACACGATCCGTGTAGAATGGACACACAGCCCAACACCTCTTCGCAGAGCTTCAAGCTGACACACACTGTCATAAACTCTCCGACGTCAAGCAACTGGACTTAGAATAAATACTGCTCTCATAAGCAATAACCGTAACAGTGCAAGCAACACCACACATTATTGTTCATTTCCAACAAGCATCATGCTGAGAAACTGCATGGAGGGAAACAAAGTCAAGATAACAAGCCTGGCAATGATATCAGTCGGCGACGTGCACTAGCCACACCGCAGACACAACAGCCCCCACCCACGGAGCAGCCAGTTAGTACTTAGAAGGAAAAACCGAGATAAAAGATGGCTTGCTGCAGTCTGAAGCCTCCTAGGAAACTGGCCCAGGGACTGCAGAGAATCAATGATACTGGAAAGAAAGGAACTTAGTCTTGGAATGACTGGTGGGTTTAAAAATGGCTTTGAATGAAAAAGAAGGCTTCCCTCAAAGAGTGGCAAGAAGTCGCTCCGGGTGAGGGATCTTGGTGAGTTATTCTTTAGAGTACATAGTAGCATGTCTTGGGCACATGCGCTGGAGAGTGGATAGACAGAGGTCCCAGGTCTAAGTGGAACCTTTAATTCTATGGCTTATCCTTCATTGCTCACACCTGTCTTCATGGTCATTTCTGTAAGCAGAAGCCTGTGGTTTCATGGTAGTGGGGGCAGGATGAGACCTGGGGGGGGGGTCCATAGCTCTTCTCGAGTTCTTTTTGTTTGTTTGTTTTGTTTTGTTTTGCAAGACAGGGTTTCTCTGTGTAGCCCTGGCTGTCCTGGAACTCACTCTGTAGACCAGGCTGGCCTCGAACTCAGAAATCCGCTTGCCTCTGCCTCCCAAGTGCTGTTATTAAAGGCATGTGCCACCATTGCCCTGCTCTTCTTGAGTTTTTGAGTGTATTTGGAGACTTTCTTTTGGATCTGTCATAATAAGTTTACATGCATAAGAAGATGGTGAATGCTCTTTAATGAGCCTTAAATATCCAACTGGCCCCCTAGCTTCTTGGCTTCTACTTTAGAGTTCGGACTGTTTCTTGAATCTGCTACCCATCATTCCTGTTCGCCAGCTCTGAGGGAACTGGTCTGTAGCAGGCAGCTTGTGCCGATCGAACACCTCATCAGACGCGTGCACCTGCTGCTGCCTCCATACAAGGGAGACCCGTTGCACTGTGAATTCAGAGAGGATGCTGGTCAGACCTTGGCCTAGACTCGTGGCTCTGGCCTGTCAGCCCTTCACACCTCCGCACTGTGCAGAGAATCAAAGGCCTCCCTCCCCAACACCACTGCCCTTCATCTCGGGTTTGATTGGACTTCAGCTATTGCCTTTATCCAGGCAGGGCCTGGGACCCTCCCTAGTTTACACCTACAACTTTTAAATTAGCATAAATTATTACATTAGTCTCATTCTAAAGGTGTGGGTTTAAATGACCGACACATTGCAGCCAGAGGAGGAGCAATACGTGGTCACAACTATCTATGGATAAACAACAAAAAGCTCAGGGGGCTTCTTCTGTTTATGCTCAACAGAAGGCGCCTGCTTCCCCAAGAGCTCTCCAGCCAGATGGTAAGTTCTCAGTCCATTTTTAACACGTGCTAGAATGCCCATGGCTCTGACCTCATTTCATTATAGAATTTGCCTTCTTTTTTTCCCCCAGCACTAGGTGACGGTAGCTACGGATTTTTCTCTGGACAAAAGAATTTCTTTCAAAGGTAGTAGGTCAAAGCCACGGGCAAACACTCAAGCAAAAAGCTTTACTTTTATACACAGCCCTTTTCTTTTCAAGACAGGGTCCCTAGTAGCCCTGAGCTCACTAGGTAACTGAGGCTAATCCAACTGCCAATCTTCCTGCCTGCTCCCACTTCCCAATTTTAGGTGTGGACCACACCACACCCAACTTAAACTGTTTTTGACTGTGCATCTATAATTACGTAGCCCTGACTTTGTTTCAGTTCAGTTTCTGTTCTTGAGCTGTACTTCTCTCCTGACTCGAGAGATGAAATCTGCTTATTCTAAAGAAGGAAACGTTTTGAAGAGTAGTGTACATGACATCACATGCGCCAGCCCGGATCGCCTCTCTTCTTTCCCTGCTAGTGTTTGAAATGCAGAATTGACATTTCAATTACGCTGAGCCTCTAATACCATGAAGGTAAAGACTCCCAGCAATGAGGAACAGCCAGGAAGGTTAGCTGTCACTCTAACCAATTACTTTGATTTGCCTGAACATAGTACGTACACACTACTCCTTAAAATTAGGTAAGGGCACACAAGTTACAAAATGTCATCACTTCCTGAGGGCCAGGAGAAGGCTCAAGAAGTACTAGTTCTAGTTGCTACTGAGAAACAACTAAGGTTACACTGTTTTATCTTCTTAGATGCAACTTAGTAAATGAAGGAGAAATGACACTTTATATAACGCACTGCCAGGAAGTCTGATTCACCTAAATTGTTTCCACTTTTATTTCCTAGGGTGAATTATTACATAGACTACACTAAATAGGCAAAAGGGAGAAAGTGGTGTATACGTGAAAAAGAAGTCATAAATATTTACAATCTATTTCCTTAAAACATTCTCAAAATTACACAGAGTATTTTTGTTCTGTTTTTATAGCGCATATTATGTATCTACTACCATAAAAAGATGAACTTGGCAACAGCATTTGGTAATAAATAGTAAATATCCTAGTTTTACAAAGGAGGAGACAGAAATGAAAATCCAGATCCGATGACTCTCCCAAGGACACACAGTTGGCTGATGGCACCGGATCCTACGAGACATAATTTCCACTTTCCAACTCCAAGTCTTATGTTCTTTCTGTGCACACACACACTATTCAGATAATTACTGTTGTACTGGGCAGTTTTATGTCAACGTGACACAAACTAAAATCATCTGAGGGGGAAACCTCAATTAGGAAAATGCCTCCATAAGCTCAGGTTGTTAGCAAGCCTGTGGAACACTGTCTTAGTGGTTGATAGAACTACCCTTGTGCTGGTGGTCCTGGGTTCTATAAGAAAGCCAGCTGAGCTAGCCATAAAGAGCAAGCCAGTAAGCAGCATCCCTCCATGGCCTCTGGATCAGCTCCTGCCTCCAGGTTTCTGCCATATTTGAGTTCCTGTCCTGACTTCCTTCGATGATGAACAGTGATGTGGAAGTGTAAGCCAAATAAACTCTTTCCTCCCCAACCTTTTTTTTTTTTTGGTCATGGTGTTTTGTCACAGCAATAGAAACGCTAATTAAGACAAGTTGGTACCAAGCCAGGCAGTGGTGGCACATGTCTTATAATCCCAGCACTTGGGAGGCAGAGGTAGGCGGATTTCTGAGTTCGAGGCTAGCCTGGTCTACAGAGTGAGTTCCAGGACAGCCAGGGCTACACAGAGAAACCCTGTCTCGAAAAACAAAAACAAAAACATACAAACAAACAAACAAAAACAACAACAAGACAAGTTGATACCAAGATTGTGAGGTATTACTGTGACAGACCTGACCACGTTTTAGAGAAGACTGAGGAAGGGCTCTGGAACTTTGCTCAAGAAAATTCATTGCATGTTCTGTGCTTGGTGAATTGTTCTGTAGGCACCAGAAAGGTAAGACTGTTGAGAGTCATACAGACAAAGAGGCCTGGGTTGTGACATTTCAGAGGGAAGCAAAGACATTACTGGGCCATTTGTGTGAAGACTCTGTGCTATCTGGTCAGCTAGAGCTAATGAATTGGCTGGGATTAACAAGAGATCAGAACTATAAACTATAAAAAGTGGAGTTTAGTCAGAATAACTAACACTAGAGATGACCAAGGATGTACCTTGTGCTAGCAGCTGAACTTGGTAATTTTTAAAAATTTTGGAAAAAAAAAAAAAGAGAGAGAGAGAATCCGAGGTTGAGTGAGTAGAGAGGTGGGGGTGGAACCTTGAGGTGCTGGAGGAGTAGAGGGTGAACAGATTCAAAATACATGGTATGAAAGGTAGCTCGGTAGATAATAACGCTTGGCGCATGTCTTAGGGTTTACTGCTGTGAACAGACACCGTGACCAAGACAACTCTTACAAGGATAACATTTAATTGGGGCTGGCTTACAGGTTCAGAGGTTCAGTTCATTATCATCAAGGTGGGAACATGGCAGCATCCAATCAGGCATGGTGCAGGAGGAGCTGAGAGTTCTACATCTTCATCTTCAGGTCTCTAAGAGAAGACTCACTTCCAGGCAGCTAGGATGAGGTCTTAAAGTCCACACCCACAGTGACACACCTACTCCAACAAAGCCACACCTCCTAATAGTGCCACTCCACAGGCCAAGCATATACAAACCATCACAGTACACAGAGCATGAGGACTTAAGACAGAGCCTCCAGCACTCTGGTTGAAAACTGCTGATGAGGCCCTCTAACTCCTGAGCTGTGGGGCTGGGGCAGGGAGGTGGTGACAGACAGATCACTGGGGCTTACTGGCTGCTGGCCTAGCTCCAGATTCTTACAAGTATACATACACTGTGTGTGTGTGTATGTGTGTGTGTGTGTACATACACCTCCATAAAACCCAAAATATTCAAGGCCAGCCTGGTCTACAGAGTGAGTTCCAGGACAGCCAGGGCTACACAGAGAAACCCTGTCTTGAAAAACCAACCCACCCCCAAAAAAACCCAAAATATTGTAATATTTGTGTTATATAAGAATTCCATACCATGTATTTTGAATCTGTTCACCCTCTACTCCCCCAGCACCTCAAGGTTCCACCCCCACCTCTCTACTCACTCAACCTCGTATTCTCTCTCTCTCTTTTTTCCCCAAAATTTTTAAAAATTAAAGTGCTTTATGCACATAGCTAAATATAAGAGATTTTCCATCACAGACGTCTATTCCAGTTACTGAGGCGCTCTTAAAATGCCCGCATCGTGCTGGACATCAGAATGACGGCATCCCGGTGTCTAGAGACAGGAATGGAAGGATGAGTTGACCTTTTCCTCAGATGATTCCAATAAGCAGTCAAATCTGAGAAGCAGGGTTTCAGTATATGTAGAAATTAGTTTTAGAGATGACTGTCAGTAAAGCACGTGCTACACAAGAATGGGGACCTCGGTTCAAATCCCCAGAAACCACGTTAAAAACCCAGGTGTGGCTGTGCATAGTGGAATATACCTTTACTCCCAGTCCTTGGGAAGCAGAGGCAGGTGGATCTCTAAGTTCAAGGCCAGCCTGGTATGCATACTGACTTCCAGGACAGCCAGGGCTACAGAGTGAGACCTGTCTCAAGGTGGTTAACAAAAAGCCAGATGTGAGTTGTGGTAGGCATATCCCAGTTCTGGGGGACAGACACAGGAGGTGGCTTGGGGCTTGACAGATGGCTAGCCTTGTCAAATAGATGAGCTACAGGTTCATAGCTACGGATTCATGCAGCCATAGGAACCACTAATCCTAGTTTCTACATATAATCAAACCCTGTTTTGTCTTTCCAGTGTAATACATATTTTATGCCCCTACCCCCACATTTTATTTCTATAACCCCAAAAAGCAAAGTTAGTCTTGTTTTGGTCCTGTGAAGGCTCGATTCTCCAGTGTAGGGGAATGCTAGGGCGGTGAGGTGGGAGTTGGGGGGGGGGGGGGAAGCCCCCCCATGGAAGGGGGGGAAGAGGGCAATGGGGGAGGGGGGGTTCCTAGAGGGGGAACCGGGAAGAGGGATAACATTTGAAATGTAAATACATAAAATATCCCCCCCAAAAAAGTTAATATTGAGATGGTCTAAATTGGCGGTTCTCAATCTTCTTAACACTGCGACCCTTTAATATGGTTCCCCATGCTGTGGTGACCTCCAACTGTAAAATTCCTGACTGCAACTACAATCTAACCAGGTGCCTCGCACCTTTCCTGCCATGGTGACTTCATAGCCATGATACTGTCACACTGTGAACCAAAAACAAATGCTTCCCTCCTTAGTTTGCTTCTGCAAGGTACTCTGTCACAACATCAACAAAAGTAAATAAACATAAACCCTCACCATGTCAGCTAGTGGTAGAATGTAAGTCAATAATTGTATTTATTTTTGTTGTTTGTTTGTTTTTTGAGACAGGGTTTCTCTGTATAGCCCTGGCTGTCCTGGAACTCACTCTGAGACCAGGCTGGCCTCGAACTCAGAAATCCGCCTGCCTCTGCCTCCCGAGTGCTGGGATTAAAGGCGTGTGCCACCACCACCCAGCCAATAATTGTATTTTTAAAAGTGAAAAAAAAAATGCCTTATCAAAATGTTACTGCCTCGTTATGAAGAAGACAACAGCCTCTCCCATCCATGTCTTAGGTTAACAATCAACTTCTTTTGACATCTTCTTTAGGAGTATTTGATTCCAGAGCCAACTTTATTAGTGGCTGCATTTATCGCCGCTGTCTATCAAGAGAACACTTCACACTAATTTAGACTGCATCTGGTCCAGCTGGTGTCCCTTAAAGTGTTGACTTTTTTTCCCATTAATTTATTTATTCACTTTACATCTTGGTCGAAGCTCTCCTCCCTCCTCTCTTCCCACCCTCACACGTCCTCTCACCCACTCCCCTCACCTTCTCCTCAGAGAAGGGAAAGCCCCCATGGGTAGCAACCCACCCTGGTGCAGCAAGTCACAGTAGGACTAAGCGCACTGAAGCTAGACAGAGCAGCCCAGCTAGGGGAAGGGGATCCAGTGGCAGGCAACAGAGTCAGAGACAGCCTGCTCCAATTGTTAGGGGACCCACATGAAGACCAAGTTGTATATTGGAGAATATATATGTGTGTGTGTGTGTGTGTGTGTATCTCCTACCCTGAATGCTCTTTGGTTAGTGGTTTAGTCTCTGAGAGCCCCCATGGACCCAGGTTAGTTGACTCCTCAGGTCTTCTTGTGGTGTCCTTGACCCCTCTGGCTCCCTCAATCCTTTTCCCCATTCTTTCACAAGACTCCCTGAGCTCTGTCTAATGTTTGCCGGTGGGGCTCTGCATCTGCTTCAGTCAGCTGCTGGATGACGCCTCTCAGAGGACAGCTATGCTAGGCTCCTGTCTGCAAACATAACAGAATATCATCAATAGTGTCAGGGATTGGTTCTCTCCCATGGGGTGGGTCTCAAGTTGAGCCAGTCATTAGTTGGCCACTCCCTCAGTCTCTGCTCCATCTTTATCCCTGCACATCTTATAGGAAGAACACATTTTAGATTGAAGGTTTGGGGGTGGGTTGATGTGCTCCTCTCTCCACTGGAAGTCCCGTCCGGCTACAGGAGGTGGCCACTTAAGGCTCCATATCCCTCACTGCTAGGCGTCTCAGCTAGGGTCACCCCCACAGACTCCCTGGAGCTGCCTCTGTCTCAGAGATTTCCACTCCCCCCCCCCCCGAAACTGGATGTCTGCATACAGAAGAGTACAAAGAGATTCATATCTACCACTCTGCACAGAACACAAACACATCTGGATCAGAGCCCTCAACATAAAAGTGGATACATTAACTAAAAAAGAAGAGGAAGTGGGGAGTAGCCGTGAGCTCATCATTACAGGAGACAACTTCCTGAACAGAATGTCAGTGGCTCAGGCTCTAAGACCAACAATTAACAAATGGGACCTCATGAAACTAAACACCTTCTGTAAGGCAAAGGACAGTGTCAATAGGAAAAAATGGCTGCCTACAGAACGGGAAAAGATCTTAACCAGCTTTCCATCTGATGGCGGGCTAATATCCAAAATATATAAAGAACTCAAGAAATTAAACATCAACAAACCAAATAACCCAGTTAAAAATGCAGTACAGAGTGAAACAGAGAATTCACACCAGAGGAATCTCTAATGGCCAAGAAACACTTAAAGAAATGTTCAACATCATCAGGGAAATGCAAATCAAAGCAACTCTGAAGTTCTACCTTACACCCATCAGAATGGCTAAGATCAAACACTCAAGTGACAGCACATACTGTTGAGGATGTGGAGCAAGGGGGACACTCCTCCATTGCTGGTGGGAATGCAAACTTGTACAACCACTTTGGAAATCAATTTGGGGGTGGGTTTCTCAGAAAACTGGGAATAGTCCTACCTCAAGACCAGCTATACCACTCCTGGGCATAAACCCAAAAGATGTCCCACTATACCACAGGGACACTTGCTCAACTATGTTCATAGCAGCTTTATTCATAATAGCCAGAAACTGGAAACAACCTAGATGTCCCTCAACTGAAGAATGGATACAGAAAAGTGTGGTTCGTTTACACAGTGGAGCACTATTTAACTATTAAAAACAAAGACAGTATGACATTTGCAGGCAAATGGATGGAACTAGAAAATATGCTGTGTGAGGTAACCTAGACTCACAAGGACATGCATGGTATGTACTCACTTTCAAGTGATATTAGCCATAATGTACAAGATAACCATGCTAAAACCCACAGACCCAAAGAAGCTATGTAACAAGGAGAGCCCAAGAGGATGCTTGAATCTCACACAGAAGGGGAATAAAATAGTCACTGGAAGTGAATAGAGGGAGAGAACTGGATGGGAGAGGGAGTGAGGAGAAGAGAGGGGGCTGGGTGAGAGAAAGAAAATCAGTGTGGGAGGGCATCTCTGGGTGTGTGTGTGTGTGTCTCCCAAAAGCATTACGCTTTTAAAAGAATTATTAACCAGAAGGAAACACTAATTAGAATATTCATGCATGGGGCACACTTCTGAGCATTGTTTATAACAAGGAGGTATATAAATTAATTTAGAAACTATTAGGAAGATATTTTGCTAATCATTTGTGAAGAGATGAAATCAGACCATTACCTCAGACTACAGACGAATATAAGAGTCAAATTAACTATCACGGTGTTGGGAGGATGGCACGAAGAGAAAGAGGGCTTGCTTTGCAAGCGTAAAGTCCTGAGTTTGAATCCCCATCACACTCATAAAAGTCAGGCATGTCCGATGTGCCAGTAACCCCTGCACTGGAGGACAGAGCCAGGTGGATTCTAGGAGTTCACTGTCCAGCAAATCTACCCAAAACATTGAGTTCCAGGCTCAGTCTAAAAAAAGGTGGAAAATGATACAGGAAGACAGGTAACATTCTTTTCTGGATTTGTACTTGCAAACACATGGACAAGCACACATACACACACACATACACACACACACACACACACAGGCACATGCTCACACATGCATGTACATGCACACACACACACATAATCATACACATCACAAGAACTCTGTGTCTAATTGTTCTCCACTTTAGAGTTTTTCTTAGCTAAGGTTAGTTCACCTATTTGGCAAGGCTAGCCGCCTGTCAAGCCCCAGACATCCTTCTGTGTTGTTTGTTCCCTAGAGCTGTGATATGCTGGCCACACCTTACAGCTGTTTGGTTTTTTTAACTGTCACCCCCTCCCTCCCGGACAGGTAGAAATGGAGGTGCTGACGCTCAGCCCACTTTCTCCTTCTTATTCCTCCGAGTGGTCCAACCGATGGGATGATGCCATCCATCCACGTACTGCGTGGGTCTTCCCTGCTCCCTGAAACTCTTCTCACAGACACTCGATGTGTGTTATCATGCTGATTCTAAATCCCATCAAGTCAACAGTGAAGACTAACCACCACAAGTTAGTCCTGAATTCTTAGTAACCGCCATGTTCTTCTCAAGTTTTGAACCAATGCAAAAAACTCTTTAATCATCTATGATGATAAATGACCTGATGAAGACCTCTTCCCTGGAAACATGAAAATCAAGTGGTGAAGGGAAAATGTCAAATCCCTTTGTTTCCTCCCAGGAAACATCATGCAAATAAACTAATAGCTTTGCTGCATAGAGAAGAATAGTGAAATCTATCAGCAAATAGTGGAGAATGTCTCCCGTTTCACTATGCGCATGCGCTGAATGACTACTGTCCCTCGGTGGATCGATGGGCTCTAACACAGATCTGGAGATCTGTCCTTGTTTTCTTCCGTTTGCAGCATCTGTTCGCCCTGCTGCCTTTCTCTGCTTTTTGAATCGCACAGTGTTAGGTGTCCCAGAAATGCTATTGTGAATCACAAGCAACTCTTCTATATTCATCGAGGCAGTAACATTTATAATGTTAAGATTTGGGCCCGGGCAGCGGTGGCGCACGCCTTTAATCCCAGCACTTGGGAGGCAGAGGCAGGCGGGTTTCTGAGTTCGAGGCCAGTCTGGTCTACAGAGTGAGTTCCAGGACAGCCAGGGCTATACAGAGAAACCCTGAGTCGAAAAAACAAAAAACAAAACAACAATAACAACAACAACAACAACAACAAAAGATTTGGGGCTGGAGAGATGGCTCAGAGATTAAGAACACTGGCTGCTCCCCCAGAGACTAGGGGTCAGTTTCCAGCACAGCTACGTGGCAGTTTACAACCATCTGAACTCCAGTCCCAGGGAATCTGACGCCTCCTACTGGCCTCCATGGGCACTACATGTACATGACAGACATACATGCAGGCAAAACACCCATACATTAATAATAATAATAATAATAATAATAAATAATAAGTAAATAAAATAAAAATTTAAGATATACGTATGTTTGCTTCTATTAAGTTGTTATTGACAGATGATTTTTTGAAACTGTTGCAAAAAATCAAATATATAAACCTACACCTATTTTTGGAAGAATTCACATTGTTTTTATTTGTTATCATACTGATAGATGGTTTAAGGCAGAGTGTGTTTTGAGAGTGAAGGCTGGTCTGCCCGTACAGATCTCAGCACTGTGCTTTCCTGCCTGGTCTAGGACAGAAGCTACCCAGGGCATCTCAGCAAGAGTCTGGGGTCAACGGGAGAACCTGTCCAGCTCACATACCACAGAGCTAGTTCTAGCCAGCAAGGCCTCTGGTACACACAGGCTGGAAGCTACTTAGGTGAAAACAGTCCTATTGAGTGTTTATCACTTGTCCAGTCACAAGATCAGACCTAGCCTTCTTGATAGGAAAGACAAGAAGCTCCAGGTTCAGCTGATGTGTTCCCTGTGCCTACCCCAGGAAGATACTAATTTTAAAGGACCCAGAAAGAAGTTTCTCCACCGCTTCACTCCTTCCTGCTGCTTTATTTCCACTCTCCTCCAATGTGCTTCGATGTTGTTCCACTTTTGAAAGCTTTTACGTTTTTATTTTTTATTCTCTTTCTTCCATTTATCAATTTTTGTATATGCGTTTTTCGTGAACCCCTCTAGGCCTAGACCTTCTTTAAAAAAATGTTTCCTTCTATGATTTTATGCATATGTGTGTTTTGCCTGCATATGTGCCTGCCCACCTCCGGCATGCCTGGTGTTCACGGAGGCCAGAGGTGGACATCGGATCCCCTGGAATTGGAACTACAGATGTTTGAGAGCCCACCTGTGGATGCTAGGATTGAACCTTGGTCCTCTGGAAAAGCTGTCTGTGCTTGTAAATGTTGAACCATCTCTCCAGCCCCTGTGCATGCATTCTTTAATTAGTGGGTAACCTGATGTTTTAACCTCTTGCTCTTCTCTTTCCAACATTCTCTCCATGCTTTCATCCTTCGTTTTATTTATCCTGGTCACTCTTTTTTCTTTCCCTGTCCCTGCCCCTTCCTTTATGGGGATTCCCCATTAAGAAGATTCTCAGGCTAGGTGTGGTGGCACACCTTTTAATCCAACCCTTGAGTTTGAGGTCAGTCTAGTCTACACAGCAAGCTCCAGCCCAGCCATCACTCCATGGTAAGACTGTGTCTCAAAATAAATAAATACATAAAGAAGATTCTCAAATACAATTGGGAGACATATACCTACCAATGTATACAAACCAACAGCTGCGAAAACTACAATACAGAAGCACGAGGAACAGAAAGAAACAGCACCACATGATGCCTCTAGGAGATCATCAGTTCCCAAGGATTGAACCCAAAGACACTGAAATGATTAAAAATGACAAAAAGAAAAATTTAAATCTATGTGGTGGTTTGCATATGCTTGGCCCAGGGAGTGGCACTATTAGAAGGTGTGGTCCTGTTGGAGTAGGTTTGTCATTGTAGGTGTGGGGTAAAAGACCCTCATCCTAGCTGCCTGGAAGCCAGTCTTCTGCTAGCAACCTTCAGATGAAGATGTAGAACTCATGTTCCTGTCTTGAGGATAATGGACTGAACCTCTGAACCTGTAAGCCAGCCTCAATGAAATGTTGTCCTTATGAGAGTTGTCTTGGTCATGGTGTCTGTTCACGGCAGTAAAACCCTAACTAAGACACTACCTTTAAAAATAAACAGAGAACATGAAGAGGAAATAAACGAGAAGATGAACGAAGAATTGTGGATTCACTGACGAATTGTACTAACCCCTTAGAAAAAAATAGCAGTGGTCCTTTGATATCCGATAAAATAGACGGGGAAGGAACACTATCGAACTCTCCCCACAAAGGCAGGGAAACCCTCATACAAACGCTAGGCAAGGATCCGACATGACAGAAAAGCAGAACGGGACCGTTGTGGAAAGGAAGGATGTCAGGCGAAAGGAGAGGACCAAGGAGCAGAATGGGCGTCAAGTATGAATGAGGTACAGTGATGTATGTGTATAAACGCCATAGGAAAATGCTTTTTATTATATGCTAACTTTAAAAGTAATTAATAAAAACATCCAACTCTTTCCACAGTGAAAGAGAAACAAGCAAATATCATCACAGTAAGTTTTCCCTTCCGCTCTGGAGACTTGAGCCTCCCCTCCACGGGATACTCTAGGCACTGCTGAAATATATTCAGAAAGAATAAAACCCAAGCTGTCTGTCTGAGACAAACTCCTGGAAAACGTGAAGTGATTACCTGAGATGCTACACTGCCAGGTCTTCACGGGGCTGCCCTGCTAGCTTTTGGTTTCTTCACAAACAGAAGCATCTGTGAAAAAATTACAGCAATATTAACTGAGAAGATTTTCCTGTGGAAATTAATGCTTAGGGAAACAGTAATTACATCTAAGGAAAAGAAACTTCAGGCTATTTCTTCATCTGTTATCTAGGAGACACAAGATAAACACGTGGATTTAAATCTTTAAATTATGTAGAAGGAAAAGCCATCTTTAAACAAGTGAGGATTTGATTGAAAGCCACTGACATTGGGCTGAGTTATAAGGCAAGCTGCTACAACCCTTTGCTGGATCTTCATGTGATAAAGAAATAAAAGAAGTAAATGCTTCTTTCAGGTCTGTGATGATATGAAGGATGACACTCTGTGTCATGGTAATCGCTAGAGATCCTGTTACTTTGTTTCAAGCTTTTCCTACTAAATTGTTACACTGTTTTGTGTGTATGTAGTATGTATGTGTGATGTGTATGTGGTATGTATGTATGTGGCATGTGTGTATATGTGTGAGTGTGTATGTGTGTTGTGTGTATGTGGTGTGTGTGTATGTGGTATATGTGTGTGAGTGTGTGTGCATGTCTGTATGTGTGTGTGAGTGTGTGTATGAATTGATACTTGTTTCTGTAATTTCTTTATTCTGCTTCACCTTTCTATCCCTTGGGGAAAAATGCAGAATAAAGATAAAAGAATCTTCACCTCTGATGATTACAAAATCAATGTTGATATTGTTTGAAAGGGAAACCAAATATAATGCTGATTCCATTAACTAAAGCTATTGTAAGATGATTGAATAGTATTAATTTCTTCTTAATTGCTAGTCCATTAGGCTCTGATGTCTTGGGCTCCTATGCAAGAAAACATAAAGTCAATGTAAATGTTAAACAAAAATTAAACTTAATCAAAACCCACCAACTCATCTTGAGCAGGAGCCTTTGCCACCACCATGACTCTCCCAAGGACTAGTGGTGACCCACTACTAGGGAACAGACAAACTCATGGACACAAAAACAGAACAGTGGTTCCCAGTGTGGGGGAGGGAGGAAGGAGAGAGTGATTGCTAATGAGTGAAAGGTTTCTCTTAGAAACGGTCGACTGTTATAAAAGCACACGACGGTGAAGGCTACATAACTATGAATACACCAAAAATGATTTGTATGAAGGAGAAAATTCAATATCATGTGAGTTATTTCTCGATAGAATATTTCTTGACTACTTTTTTTTTTGAGTACTGGAAGTTCTAAGAATAATGTGAAAATATTTTTAAAAATTCTTTAAAAACATACGATAAAAAGAAATACCGTTTAGTATGACCTCATGTCCTTGTAAGTCGCAAATGTCAGTGTCCTGATGGTTTTGCCAAAGGAAATTATGGCAGAATAAAACTCCCTCATGATAACTGTCTTAGGTAGGGTTTTACTGCTGTGAAGAGACACCATGACCAAGGCAACTCTTATAAGGACAACATTTAATTGGGGCTGGCTTACAGGTTCAGAGGTTCAGTCCATTATCATCAAGGTGGGAGCATGGCAGCATCCAGGTAGGCATGGTGCAGGAGGAGCTGAGGGTTCTACATCTTCATCTGAAGGCTGCTAGTGGAAGACTGACTTCCAGGCAGCTAGAATGAGGGTCTTAAAGCCCATGCCTACAGTGACACGCCTACTCCAACAAGGTCACACCTCCTAATAGTGCCACTCCGTGGGCCAACCATATTATTCAAACCGTAACAGTAACCTAAGCTACTGCCTTTTCCTCTAAGAAAATAGAAAGAAGAAACTTGAAACCAACAAAAGAGAATGAGGTGCAATGGATTAAAAGGGAATATAGAATTTCCAAAAACTGAGAGAAGAAAAGTCACCCTCAGGTGCCTCAGAGACACAAAGGACAGAGTATGTAGCTTTGAATTTGACACTTAGACCTGGGTGAACCTCTTAGCTTAGTGGACCAGCACAGTCAGGAGCAACTTTGAAGTGATGTCATGCGCATAGTGATTTAGAAAGAAATGCTGTTGCTGTGAAAATAAGTGTGTTTGATGGTTGAATAAAAATGGTGACCCCACAGGACTGGCACTAGTAGGAGGTGTGGCCTTGCTGGAGTAGGTGTGGCCTTGCTGGAGTAGGTGTGGCTTTGCTGGAGTAGGTGTGACCTTGCTGGAGTAGGTGTGGCTTTGTTGGAGGAAGTGTGTCACTATGGAGGTAGACTTTGAGGTCTCAGATGCTCAAGCCACAACCAGTGTGACTTTCAGTTCCTGCTGCCTGCGGATCCAGATGCAAAACTCTCAGCTACCTTTCCAGCACCATGTCTGCCTGCATACTGCCTTGCTTCTTGCCATGACGATAATGGACTGAACCCCTGAACTAGAAACAAGCCCCAATGAGATGTTTTTTTTTTTCTAAGAGTTGCCATGGTCATGGTGCCTCTTCACCTCCATAAAACCCTAAAGAAGACAGTGTCCTTTGAATAAATAAATAAAACATTTGAAAAGAAGTCTGTAAGAAAAAGGAAAAGAGCAAGTGGTATTAGTCAGAATATAGATTGAGAAAATTTCTTTACTTTTTTTTTAATTAATTTATTTATTTTATATATTTGAGTACACAGTCACTGTCTTCAGACACACCAGAAGAAGGCATTGCTTCCCATTAGAGATGGTTGTGAGCCACCATGTGGTTCCTGGGAATTGAACTCAGGACCTCTGGAAGAGCAGTCAGTACTCTCAATCACTGAGCCATCTCTCCAGCCTGGAAGTGTATTTCTTTTTTTCTTTTTCTTTTTTTTATAAATCTTTTTTTTCAAAGATTTATTTATTTATTATATATGAATACACTGTAGCTGTCTTCAGACACACCAGAAGAGGGCATCAGACCTCATTACAGATGGTTGTGAGTGACTGTGTGGTTGCTGGGATTTGAACTCAGGACCTCTGGAAGTGCAGGCAGTGCTCTTAACCACTGAGCCATCTCTCCAGCCCTGGAAGTGTATTTCCTTTTGTTTTGTTTGTTTTGTTTTGTTTTGTTTTGTTTTGTTTTGTTTTTCGAGACAAGGTTTCTCTGTGTAGCCCTGGCTGTCCTGGAGCTCACTCTGTAGACCAGACTGGACTCGAACTCGGAAATCTGCCTGCCTCTCCCTCCCAAGTGCTGGGATTACAGGCGTGTGCCACCACCGCCTGGCCCGGAAGTGTATTTCTTAACAGGCAACTAATTGTAGTCTAAAAATATACCAGTAGGTAAGGAAGAAGAGCTCCCCATGATGAGAAGGTGAGAGGTGGCAGTAAGAGTCGGAAGAGATGAGGGAACGAGGTCCACCACCCAGGTGGAGTCGTCAGCCATGCAGATAAGGACAGGCGTCTGTTTGACCAGGAAGAAACGCTTTGAGTGGATGAGAAGTCCAGGGGACGGTCAACAGTGACTTCAGGTTTATTAATAAGCTAGGTAAGTCACCTGCACAGAGAAAAGGTAAGAACAAAGGGCCCTAAAGACATTCATGAAGACTCAGACCCAATGTGTAAGGAGTAGAAAGAACTGTACAAAGACAGGACAGCAGAAAGGACACAGACAGAGCATGGCAGAGATTCAGGATCCGCTGGAAGGTAGACTCACACATCAGTAAGCCTTAATGCATCTTAGTTTTTCTTTGTTAATTTGTATTATTTCTTTGGGTTTCGTAAAATATATTTTGCTTATATTCATCCCTCCCAGCTCTTCCCAGATTCCCTCTTCCCTACATAAACACACACACACACACACACACACACACACACACACACACACATGTGTGTGTGTTTTAAAAAAGAAACCCTCTAGACCAGTTTGTGCTTTTTTTTTTTTTTTTTTTGGTTTTTTCGAGACAGGGTTTCTCTGTGTAGCCCTGGCTGTCCTGGAACTCACTCTGTAGACCAGGCTAGCCTCGAACTCTCGAACTCAGAAATCTGCCTGCCTCTGCTTCCCAAGTGCTGGGATTAAAGGCGTGCGCCACCACTGCCCAGCTTGTGCTTTCTATTTTAATTTGCTTCTCATACTTAAAAACTCTCTAACAGTTAACACACATTCAGTAATTAAAAGACAAGAGAGATAGGTCAAGACTTATTGATAATTTCTTTGTGTATGTGCTTTGTTAATATTTGAACTTAGCACACAAAGCAATGAGTTTCATTATGGTATGTCATTCCTATGTGTCATTATACTGTGTTCCAGTCACCCTCCCCCTTCCCCCCGACCTGCCCTGCTCAGTGCTCCCCCACAGATGGGTCCCCTCCCTTCCCTACGTTGTCCTTCCTCTGCTTTCGTGCTGAAAATTTCTCCTATAAAACATATCAATCTTAATATTTTCAGAACTCGGCTTTAAAGCACTGTTCTGGGTTGTAAGCAGCACTCTGCTCCTTAGTGAGAAGGCTCAAACCTAACTTGGATAACTGAGATAAATCTCAGTTCTCTCAGACCACCGAAGACATGATGAGAAGGGTTAGTCCACTAGCACTCTGTGAACTGCAAATGTGCAAATGTGTGTGTATGTGTGTGCACATATATGTGTGTGTGTATGTGTGCATGTATATGCGTTCATGTGTGTGTATGTGTGTGCATGTGTATGTGTGTGTGTGCACATGTGTGTATGTGTGTATGTATGTGTGTACACATATGATTTCTGTGAGTTCTTTGTGATCCTGACAGTCAATTTTGATGCTGGTCTCTTGTTCCATTTACTTAATGCAATGTCAGTCATTCGCCATGCCATTCATCACGAGAATGGTTTATGTCTTGGTAACCCAGTAGGGGATTTTAATAGTTTTCCCCTAATAGTTATTAAAACCGTTCACAGATATTACTTTGCTAAAAGTTGATATTATGCAAGGATTTGTATTACATCATACTAACGGGAAAGAGCCTGACGTCATCTTCTTGCACTTTTCTTTGCAAGGTTTTAATTTTCCCCACATGTTAGTGGCAGTGTAACTTAGTCTCTGTGTCTCCTACATTCAGACTGAGGAATAGCTTGGCCTACTCAAACTCAGTAGAGTGCTGACAAAGACAAATGGCTGTCTCCTCCATCTCCTCATCTTCAGTGTAGTATTATTTTTTATCTTGTAATGGATAGGACACTGGAGGCTGTGAAGATGTCTCAGCAGTTAGAAGGGTTGCTGCTCTTACACAGGAGTTGAATTTGTTTACCAGCACTTGTGTGTGTGTGTATGTGTGTGTGCGTGTATATGTGTGTGCATATGTGTGTTTGCATGTATATGTGTGTATATGTGTGCATGTGTATCTGTGTGCATATGTGTGCATGTGTATGTGTGTGTGCATGTGTATGTGTGTATGTGTGCATGTATATGCATTCATGTGTGTGTATGTGTGTACATGTGTGTGTGCATGTGTGTATGTGTGTGCACGTGTGTATGTATGTGCACATATGTGTGTGTATGGGTGCATGTATATGTATTCATGTGTGTTTATGTGTGTGCATGTGTATGTGTGTGTACACATGTATGTGTGTGTATGTGTGTATATGTATGTGTGTGTGTACATGTATATGTGTGTGTGTGTGCATGCATGTACCCACACGCTCCTATAACTCTAGCTCCAGGGAATCCAATGCCCTCTCCCAGACTCCATGGGCATCTGAATTCACATGCATACATTTTCCCCATACACACATATACATAATTAAAAACAAAGAAAGTCTATATAAAAGAAATACGGATGCTAGACAAAATGACAGTGTATCTGAGTTGGAAGAAAACTTCGATAGTGCTCCTAACTTTGGTATTTTAATCAAATGTGTTCCAAGAAGTAACGGGTCCTGCAGCTTTTATACTCTTGAGGTTTATTTTCAATCCTTTTGTATAAATGTTATCAACTATAACACATCCCAGCTTTTTAAAGAAGAGTACATAGTTCATTAAAGCACCAAAGTTGCATAAGCTTTTCAATGTTTTAAACTTAGTATTATTTTGTCGACCGTTACAGCATAGCGTCTTAAATATTCCTAAAATATCCGTGTCAGACTTAACTAATCCTCTCTACGAAGAGTAAAATCTTGTTTTAGACAATGCTATTCTTCACTTCTATTAGGTTAGTGAGGTCTGCCCCTGACAAAGACAGTATAAAGTCCTAAGACTATGACTTCTCATGAAGCTGGGTTGTGGAGCACTGGGTAGGAAATCAAAGGAGTTTTGGCTTATGGCATCTAACCTGCTGCGAGCTATGTATGTCAGCTACTGGTAACAAAATGGAACCTCCATATTCATGAATTGTCTCTTTATAGGGATGAGATGAGGAGAAAAAGGAACAGTTGAAGTGTTTAGTAATAAGAGGAAGGAAAAAGCAAAAACAAAACCTGATAAGATGCAACTGTAGTAAAAGGATCCAGTGAGATCAAGGCAGAGTTTTAAGGCCTCTGAGAGAATCGACCAAGGAGGAAGAGGGTAGTGAACAAGCCATGTGCTGTCCCATCTGTGAGATGGCATATACCAGACAAGACCAAACAGTGTAAGCAGGAGGGAGAGCAGCAGCCTACGACTTGAGCCGCCTACGGGAAACCCTCAGGAGCCTCTCCCGATTCAGGATGCTTAACGTAACTTGAGGAGAATTTCAGACGGTGATTCTAAGATGGGACCAGAAGCCATATACCATCATTAATGAGAGTAAAAATGATAGACCGGCTGAGGAGACGTGGGTGGTCTATAAAATGGCTAAGGGGGCGTGGGTGGTACAAAGCATGGCTCAGAGCAGTTACTGCGCTAACGGGAGTTGTAAGGAGTGAAGAGAGTGGGCGGTCACTACCTGGACGAGCAATGGGAGCTCAGTGAAGGAGATTCTGAGCTTTGGGGTTTGTAGAGAAGGGAAGACCGGGGCTTAGAACGCCAGAAGATTCAGAAAGTTGGCCTATTGCTCAGCAGTTAAGAAGTCCAAAGACTACACGTAAAACCAGCATTTTATTTGATGCTGTATGTTGTTTTGACTCTGAGTATAATGGGTTGCTGACTTGGACATTCATAAGCAACAGAAATTAGATTTTTTTTTTAGACCCACCTGAGGAGTTGGAGAGTCCTTCAGAGAGAGGAGACGAAACTCAATGAAATAATAACCGGGCTTGAGTTAGGTGCAAGCCCAATAATTCACAACTGAATTGTGGACAGTAAGTACTATTTGCTGAGTAGCTATCGTATTCCAAGTACTCAAGTTGCTTTTTCACAAACAGAATCTTCTTTGAGTCTCATAATAAGCAAAGTGAATCTCAGTGACCTGGGATCCACCTGAGTGGGACAACAGAAGATGAGGTAATGAGTGACCCGCAGAAAAGCTAGGTTCGAGTGGGCCACGTGCTCTGATGGAGATGCACAAGCCGCCGAGAAACTCAGCACAGGAGAGTGTTAGCTAGTCTCAATAGCAGTAGTGGTTCAGGCTACCCCTGTCTGTGATTAATGTAGAGTACATTGGACCAGGGGGAGTGCCTTGCTATTCTCACAGGTCTGAGGCAGTGGGGTCCTTGACAGAGCAATGCTCATGCCAGCAACCCACATTCTCTCGGGACTCCAGCTGCGGCTGCAGTGAAACGGAAGTGAAGATGCTGATGCAGATGAAGGGAACTGAGGTGAACCGGAAGTGATCTAAACATTGGCATCTGTAACAGAAGGGCGTTCCGTCAGACGTGTCTGTACAAGGAGATGCTTGGTAAGCTCTGAGTTTGGGGCTAAGAGGATGACATCACCTACTTTGGGCTTTATAGTGGGGATTAAGATTGAGCCAAACCCAGGTTATTAATATAGGAGTAATTGTATCGTCCTCACCTTGCTAATTTTTTTTTCTTTTCTGAGAGCCAAAGAGTTTAATTGGGGTTATTCACATGAGCATGGGTGAAGAGCTCGTTACAGAACGTGAGTAACTTACCAGTGGCTATACTGCTGAAGAAAATGTTCCTTCCTCACTCAGCAGCCATTAGCCACCTATACAGGGGATTGGTGAGAGCAGTGAGACTCCTCTCCCTTCCACCATGGGATGTAGATGGGCCCAGTCGTGTGCAGATCTTATTCAGGTAACCATGGCCCTTAAGGGTTCAAGAGAGCAGCTACCATGCCATCCACAGAAGACAGCATCCCACAGGACTCCTGTCTTTCTTTGGGCTCTTATATATTTTTTCCACTCCCTTTTCTGTGATGTTCTCTGAGCCTTAGAGAGGGTGATATTCATACCCCACTTCTGGCTGAGTATTCAGCAATCAGTGACCCTTAGTGGTTCGACCAGTTATGTTCTCTGTAGTAACCACCACCCACTGCAGATAGAAGCTTCTCTGATGGAGGCTGACAGCACCATGGATCTGTGGGGCCCCTTTCTACCTTTTCAGGCACCGAGCAGTAACTGATAGAGCCGCACTAAGCGGATGAGTAGAATCCGGAACTTTGTGAAGCTTACACAGTAGCGGATGGAACCATAAACAAGTGGCCACATGCTGGCGGGCAGGTGGTGATATTTCCATGAAGAACATGTGATGGTTCTGTGGGAGATTATAATTTTCCTTAGGTGGCCAGGGAAGGCAAAAGCTGACCGGATCCCCAAGTACTGTGAGGAAGTCAACAGCCTGAAGGGGTTTCAGAGAAGTGTTTCGGGCAAAGAAAGTAAATACTCAGGGAAGTGGGTTTGATTCTTAAATACAGTTGACCTGTTTTCTAATCCTAGACTGTTTCAGATTTGGCAATGTTTTGGAGAATGAAAAGAATGTCAGTTGGTCTAAAAATATCCTCGATTCTTTTTTGTATTTAAGCTCTCAGTGGTCCAATCTGCTTCCAAAATCCTACCATAAATATATTGAGTAGCTCCTTGTATGGAGGTGTCTTTGTTCTCAGGTCTTAGAGAAAGGCATTTCTCTAGATACCGTATATTGTTTACAAAGAGAGCTACAAGACTCCTCCTACATATTTCTAGGAATCCATTTGCCTATTTATTTTGCTCCTGTGACTTTGCAACTTTTTTTTGCATTAAGGTAGTAAACCCTTCTCCACATCTTTGAATCTGGGGTGGGCTTGTGACTTGCTTTAACAGATACTTCAGTGGAAGCAACAGCCAGGGACTCTGTGCTTAGACACCGTGAAGTCTGTGAAATGTTTGCTTTTAGAATGCTAACACCATATAAAAATCCTTCAGCCAATCTCCTTGAGAATGAGAACCCAGATGAGACACAGACAAGAAGTTTGTGAGTTTGTGTGTGTGCGCGTGTGTGTGATATGCATTTGAGTGTATGTGCTTTGGTCTTCGGTTTTCCTTCTTCCCCACTAAGTTGCTGTGGAAGTATGTGAAATGAGTTCCTATGATACAATGTTGCCTTGCATCCATTCTGAGTATGCTGGGCATCTCCCACTAAGCAGGACTTAAGTTACCCCGAACAGGATCTCCAGCTCCCCCATTTCCCTGGTACTGCAACGTGGCCAGTTCAAACCCCCATCTTCTAGAACTTCCATCTGGTAAACACGTACTTGTGAAGCAGCTACATACAAGTTCGTTGACCTACTCTGCTGACCTCCGTCTGCTTCCTGAACTGTGTAGATAAGCCACAGTAACCACATCGCTCAGCCTGTGGGCCCACGGGAAGCATACTTTCTTGCTATAGCTCCATCAGCTAGCATTTCCTGTAGGAAACTGACTTAACTAACACCCTGAGCCCCAATAAAGGCTTGGGCCCCACATGTCTGTCTGTCTGTCTGTCTCTTGCTCTCCATCTGCAGGTTCTGTGTGAATATCCTTCATGGCTCCCCTCTTTCTGTAAGCTCTACCAAACATGGTACCTCTTGTGAGAATTCTTTCACTGGAGACACATATCAAAGTCATCCCTATTCTTATAAAGTCCCAATGACAGGTCAAGCTACAGTACCCTGGGGAAAACAATGAGTTTATTAGGCTTACTTAAAGAGCATGGGCAAGGGGTTACTGGCAAGAGCACCGGTTACCCCAAGATAGTAGCACTGGAAAGTCACTCAGCCTAGAGAAGCCTCTCTTCAGTTACCCTTCCCCCTTCCAACAGCTCTGGACACCTCAAGACTCCAAGACCCTGTAGAGTCCAGTGGCTTTCATTACCCTCTTCTTCTGTGGGGGAATGTGTCAACAGTCACCAAGGCCACTCCTGATGGTCTCAAGCCATCAGGCACAGGTAATCTGATGGAAATGTAGGCTGTCTTGCTCAGAGGTCCACCATCTATAAACAATGTCTTCTTTCTCTCGGATCTTAAGTTACAGAACCATTTCTGCTAATCACGTGTATTGCTGTTCTGCCTCCTCTGTCTCACCTGACCAGGACACTGGTCCTAATTGTTTTCTCCACTCGGCTCTTTTAAAGAGTAGCTGTCTTGGCAGGAATGAGCTAAATTAGGTCAGACATGAGTTACAAGTGTGTCTCCCAGTGTAAGTAAGTTTCCCATGGGAAGGGTTCTTGGTCTCAGGTAGGACACGGAGGACATCCCATGAAGAAGGCACAATGTAACTTCCATAACCACCTGCCCTGGAGGCCTGTCAGAATAGGGCTAAGACTAGGACCACTTCCCAGAGCTAGACCTCAAGAGCAGGTCAGAAAGAATTTACAGGACATGTTTGCTGGAGTGTATAAGAATGCTGTTTGACTCTGTAGGTTGATTGCCATCTTACTAACTTACTGACAGGCAAATTTTTACCTCTTCACCTTCTCTACCTTCCAAATCTTTTTTTTTTTTTTTTTAATGAATGGGAAACTCAATATGTCTCCTGACTTCTGCATCCTTTCTTCTTGGTAATAAGCAAAACCAACTTCATCTTGTGTTTCTGGCTTCCGATATTAACTACGGTCCACTTTCCTTTCAGGTTTGGTCAATCCAGCTTCCACAGCCTTGCCCCACATGGTTATAGAGTTTTCCATCTTTAAATTTCTGTTTCAAATATAGGTTGAGGTTTTTAAAGTTAGTAAATACTACTGGATATGAAAGAAAATACAAGTTGAATACCTGTGATTTTAAAAATCTGAAAGATAACCCTGTAGAAATTTCTGCATCAGCTCTTACGAGGCGGGCTACAGTTGAAACATGAGCCCTTCCACAGTTCTATGTAAAATTTCCTTCAGCGTGTGTGTAGATGGAGAATATGGACTATAAATGAGGTGTTTTTGTTTTTGTTTTCGAGACAGGGTTTCTCTGTGTAGCCCTGGCTGTCCTGGAACTCACTCTGTAGACCAGGCTGGCCTTGAACTCAGAAATCCGCCTGCTTCTGCCTCCCAAGTGCTGGGATTAAAGACGTGCACCACCTCTGCCTGGCAATAAATGAGTTTTATATTTAGGCTTGGGTGTCATGCCTGTGAGCTCATATCAAATATATTCAAATATTCCAAAACCTGAAAGAAAGTCGCTGAACATTTTTATTATTAAGCAATTTGGACAAAGAGCTGGAAGTGTAAAAATCTTAACGGTGTACTTTCAAAAGTTAAGTCATAAAATAAAGAACATTTCTTCCCAAATGGTTCTGTCCACTGTTATTCAGTCTGATTTTTTCATCGTTGATCAAAAGTAGAATAGCTTGTATAAAATTCCTGGCTATTAGTTTTATATTAACAGCCTGCAATCACTCTAATGCAATTACATATACTTCTTTGTAAAATTCCAGTGTATGCATTTCCAGTTAGTGTGACTTTTAGTCAGCCTCTATCTAAATTGAGTTATTACTCCATGCTTGTCAAAAAAAACTCTTTCCAGCTGGGCAGTGGTGGTGCACACCTTTAATCCCAGCACTTGGGAGGCAGAGGCAGGCGGATTTCTGAGTTCGAGGCCAGCCTGGTCTACAGAGTGAGTTCCAGGACAGCCAGGACTACACAGAGAAACCCTGTCTCAAAAAACCAAAACCAAAACCAAAACAAAAAAAAAAACCTCTTTCCACATGATTGTCTGAACTTATTTCAGTAGTGATACAGTTTTGTTGTTAAGAGGTTTAAAATACTTCCCTCGTGGAGCTGTAAAGACTGGATGTTGTATATATTGGCAAGAACTGGAGATGCACTGAATTAGGTCCCAAGAGAAAAATAAATCTGTAACCTCAAAATCAATATCTCAGGGGCTTTTCTATATGGATTCAGGACACACCAACTCATGTACAGTTTCCAGGCTATGTCATGTGGGTTTCTACACACACTTTGGCAATGCTGTTGCATTTTCCTGTAGTTGTTGGTTTTCTCTTTTTATCTGTGTTCCGACTTCCTATTGAACCAGCACAGTGGATATGTGGTACTTCAGGTCATACTGTTTGTTGCACATCATCTTTGCCAGGATCCAGATGAATTGTTACATCGTTTTCATGCTTTCTCTAGCCTTCTCTGCTCCCACAGGGCTTGATATTTATCTCTGGGGCTCACTACACTGCATTGTTATACTTATAAATTGTTCTTCTCCACCACTTGGACTTTGCCATGCATTACACACTTGGCATCTAGAGGTGAGTGGTGCATACATGTTATCAAGCGCACCATAGCATCAGTCACCGTGACTCACCTTACGCCAAAGTTTCTCAGCTCTTCAGCTGTCCATTCATTATCCTCTATCCATCTAGCCCTTCTATTCTCTTCTTCCATCACTTCCACCCACCCACCCACCCATCCATCCATCCATCCATCCATTTATCCATCATCCATCCATCCATCCATCCATCCATCCATTTACCTATCCATCCCTCCATCTATTCCTCCCTCCCTCCCTCCCTCCCTCCCTCCCTCCCTCCGTTCCTTTTGTCCTATCCTCTTATCTATCCATCCAGAAAACACTAAGATCCAGTGATTGCACTATGCATAAAAATGAGAAATATGTGACTTCAAGTGTCAAGGAACTTAATGAAGAAGAAATGGCTTACGAGAAAATATAAACAGTCTACCTGTTTTGTACTATCAAAGTAAGAAGCTATAGTATTATTCTTAATTATGTTTCATTATTTTTCTAAAATTCAATAATAGTTTTTTTTAACCTAGTGAAATAATTTTTTACCTTTTTAGGAAATTTAGTACCACATATCAGTTTTTCTTGCATTAGGCATAGCACTAAGCTTTGGTAGTAAAAATAAGCCTGTTTTCCCTGTTAACTCAGCAGACGTTTAAAGCTCAGTTATTACACATAATTTTCTGTGTTTAAATAACGGAAGAATATATTAGCATATTTATGCACTGGTGATTTTTAAATATCATCAGTAAATAGCTACTCTAATAAATAGAATTTTAATCTTGGATAAAAACATCTTTGGAATGTATATCACTACAGAGGTTCTCCTACACTTGGGAGGGCAGGCTTTGGATTTCTGGCAAACAGTATGAATCTGGGAGGCACGAGAGGCCACACTGGCAGGCTGTGCATGAACGTAGGCACGCTAGACAGTGTGATTTCCTGAAAGTCAGATCCTGATGGATGAGATAAGCAGTTAGTTCCAGGGCTAGACCCAGGGGGACTCAAGTTTCCTTCAGGATTCACAGAGCCAGGGTGACTTGAATAGGATTCTATCTTCTCTGTTTTGAGCTGAACCTCAGAGAAGAATGAAATCCTTGCTTTGGAAACGTTACTGTATCTGTAGATGATTGCTGTGATTTGAACCTTGGGTTCCAGGGTTCCAGGAGAATTCCACCTTGCTTTGGAAACATTACTGTATCTGTAGATAGTTGCCCGGATTTGGAGGGTTACAAGTTTCAAGAACTCCAAGCTCTATGGCATTCACCTTCATTTTCATTCAGGGTGACTTGAACTCCTGGACTCAAGAGATCTTCCTACCTCAACCTCCCTCTGAATTCTGAGACTACAGGCACACACCCAGAAAAACGTGAATCTTCACTATAAATAGTTTTTAAAGTTCTCGCAAGAGCCAGGAATGGCAGCACACACCTGTACTACCACAGTTAAGATGGAGTCAATGGGGTCAGGAGTTCACGGTCAAACTTGACTATGTAGCGTGGTAGCAGCCAGGTTAGGATACATAAGACTTCAAAAAAACCATGTCCACCACCAACAGAAAAACCTTCTTGCATTAAGTTGCCTGTCCAACATGAGGATGCGGTGTACATGTTTAACCTCTATTAGATATGCTTGTTTTCACAAGCCCTTGACTGTCTTCTGCTAATGAACGAAGCATATCTAGGCAGGCATGATGATGCACGCCTGGAATCCCAGAATTTAGGAGGCTGAGGCAAGAGACTTACGAGTTTGAGATCGGCCTTGGCTGCATAGAGCTACCTTGCCTCAAAAGATGAAACAAAGACAGTATTTGTGTATGCTGTTCTGCTTCTCTTCTCTAGACTTAAATGTTCTCGCTGTTGAGTATCTTGTGTTAGCAAGCAAAGTACATTTAAGATGCTCTCTGGGTGCTGCCTCTTCTAATACATTGTTTATATATTTTAATGAAATCTCAAAAAGGGAAACCATTTACTCCTCGAATTTTACTGTCAAAACTTTTATGTATCTTAGTTTTTTAAGACTGTGTTTTGTGGCCGGGCGGTGGTGGCGCATGCCTTTAATCCCAGCACTTGGGAGGCAGAGGCAGGCGGGTTTCTGAGTTCGAGGCCAGCCTGGTCTACAGAGTGAGTTCCAGGACAGCCAGGGCTACACAGAGAGACCCTGTCTCAGAGAAAAAAAAGAAAAAGGAAAACAAAACAACAACAACAAAAAAAACAAAGACTGTGTTTTGTAAGACCTTACATTTCTTGTATTTTTTTATTTTGCTTTTACCAACTAGAGTAGACTTCATGATGGAATTTAAGTTATCTGTGTCATTTTCAGATATACGAAACTTCATATCTGCTGTAAATATGTATTTTAAGATTTTTATACTTACTATTTTGTTTATTGTGCATATGAGAGGGAGAGAAAGACATACAGAGAGAGACAGACAGACAGAGACAGAGAGAGACAGACAGAGACTGTACACATACACATACCTTAGCAAGCATGTGGAAGTCAGAAGAGAACTTGGAGGTTTGAGTTCTCTCCTTTTAAGCCACGAGGGTTCCAGGGACTGAACTCAGTTCATCAAACTTGGTGTCAAGCTTTACCTGCTGAACCATGTCACCAGACCTGTAAAAATATATTTACAAACAAGAAAACCCCCACAGCTAAAAGACAGTGTAAAAACAGTTCATTTTTAAAACAAACCAAACCAAAAAAGAGTCATTATTTCATTATTTTATTCTATATTTGTTCCAGTTAAAAGGCTGGTGTGGTAGTTAAATGGATAAAAGTGATTGCCACACAGGCCTGCTCAATCCCTGGAACCCATGTAAAGGTGGAAGGAGAGAACCAGCTCTGTAAAGCTGCCCTTTGACCTCCCATACAAACCACTGTGTCCTAACCCCACAACGTGTACACACAGAACAATGCCAACAACAGATATTTTTTAAATTGATTAAATTAAGGCCCCAAAATAGGTGAGTCCATTTTTTATTTTTAGAAATGTACAAAATGACATTTCTCTTTTCTTTGATGTCCTCAGGATGAGGGCTGAGTAATATAGCACATTAGTTCTCAAGGCTATAATAACAATTATTGTTATAAAATATAACCTATCAATTTATCTTTTGACAGTCCAAGGCCACATTCTCTAGGAAATATAATAAAGGAACTAATAATAGGATATCTGTATTTCATGATAAAAGCATGTTAATTCACTAAAGTACTTACATTAGATCAGTGGTTCTCAACCTTCCTAATCCGTTGACCCTTTAATACAGTTCCTCATGTTGGGGTGACTGACAATCATAAGATTATTTCATTGCTACTTCATAATGAATCATAATGTAAATACCTGATAAGCAGGATATCTGATCTACGTCCTATCCAGAGACTAAGAACAGAACAAGAAACTAACATGCTCGAGGCTGAGCACCTTAAATGATATTTCTTAAGCCAAAAGCATGACAGTCTTTGAACGAGCCAGGTGTGTGGTGCATCTGACCCCTAGATGGACTAGGTCATGGCTGGAATTTGTTTCTGCTTCTGTCTCATCTGCTTTTGCTGTTAGTTTCCTTAGTCCCCACTTCAAAGTACTGGGAGCCTACAAACAGAGCTGTACCTTATCATCACATGATAACTCGAGTCTTCGTTCACAAACTAATTCTCCATACAACATCTTCAAATGTTAGGATGAAGTATGCCCAAGATGTCGTGATAACACGAGAAGAGATACTTAGCGTGTGTGTGTGTGTGTGAGAGAGAGAGAGAGAGAGAAAGAAAGAGAGAGAGACAGACACACACACACAGAGCGAGAGAGAGAGAGAGAGAAAGAGAGAGAGAGAGAGAGAGAGAGGAGAGACTCAAATTAAGAGGAATTAAGAGATGGCTGAAAAGACACAGCATCTCTGTAGCTTTTATTTCTAAGGAAAATATCACCAATATTATGATAAGGTAAACTCTTCTCAATGCTCTGTAAGCACAGTGACAGTCTTCCGCTATTTTTCATTATCTCCCAGAATTCATCGTCATCTCTCAGGATTCATGTACACCATTCCCATATGTTTGTCTGTTCGCCATGACTACCAGGCAGCCCATGCTTCTTTGGACCTAACTGCTGCAGCCTCTCTGGGCTGCTTTTCCGGATACAATTATACTATCTATTTTTCTTTCACTTCCTTCTTAGTTGTTTGTTGTTGTTGTTGTTGTTTTCTTTTTTCTTTTGAGTTGCCCTTGGAGAAATTATTCGTGATTCCTTGCTGTTGATCTAAAGCGGTGGTTCTCAGCCTTCCTAATGCTGAAACCCCCTAATACAATTCCTTGTGTGGTGGTGAACCCCAACCATAAAATTATTTTGTTGCTGCTTCCTATCTGTCATTTTGCTGCTGTTATGGATTGTAATGTAAGTATCTGATATGCAGGACGTCTGCTATGTGAGTCCTAAAGGCATCACGACCCACAGGTTAAGAACCACTTATCTAGAAGAATCCATAGCATGGAAGAGATAGCCTTGGGTCAAAATGTGCATACTTCCTGTCTCTGGTCAGGACTGTTGTTGTGTTGGCCAGCAGCTTTTGTCATGGGAATAGAAGAGCTCTTTCCCTGTTACCAGCTGTATAATTCAACTGCATGGTCACTTGATTAAAATACTAGTAGTTTTGGAACTATGGATACTGGTAACAGAATAAGTATAGGAATTAAAGAATGTTCTTTATTCCTTCTAGTATTTTGACATTTAAACAACTATCTTTATATTTCACATAAAACATACTTAAAGTATTTTTTGAAATTTCTTTTTTTTTTTCTTGACTGAGTTTAAAATTAGAATCCTGTGGCTCTCCTGCTCTTTCCATTTTTTTTTTTTTTTCTGAGACAGGGTTTCTCAGTGTAGCCCTGGCTGTCCTGGAACTTACTCTGTAGACCAGGCTGGGCTCAGACTCAGACATCTGCCTGCCTCTGGTGACTCTTGAGTACTGGGATTAAAGAAGTACGCCACCATACCCACCCTTCCCTCCACAATTTTTAAACCCAAATTATGTTCTTCAGATGTCTTTCTGTATCAGTCAGTTTCCTCTTCACCATGACAAAATACTTGGGAGAGCTCATTAAGGAAAGAAAACTGCTTTTTGGCTCAGGGAAGGAAGGTCGAGAGAACAGCTGTGTTGACAGACATAAAAGGTGAGCTCCGTGTGTGACCACAGGCTTTCAAAAGATAGCTGCCTAGTGCCTGCCCTTGTGACTCACCTCTAGCTACCAGGCCCCCTGTCCCAAAAGTTTCACACACACACACACACACACACACACACACACACACACCTCTGAAACAGCACAACCAACTGTAGACACAAGTCCTGTGGGGACATTTCACACTCAAACCGTCTGTCGTCATTCAACTCCCTACACTAAATGACTATATTTACTTCCAGGCTGTAAAAAAGAGTGTTGCATGGATTTCTACGAGTCGTACTCATTTCTTTCTGCAAGGAGACACAGCATAAATAAACAGAAAAATATTTATTAAGCAGATATTTTAGACCATGTGACATCAGGCATTTTACCTGGTATTGCAATTATAAAAATAAATGTCATGCTGTGAGGAAAGAAGTAAACCTCTTTTTTTTTTTTTTTTTTTTTTGGTTTTTCGAGACAGAGTTTCTCTGTGTAGCCCTGGCTGTCCTGGGACTCACTCTGTAGACCAGGCTGGCCTCGAACTCAGAAATCCGCTTGCCTCTGCATCCCAAGTGCTGGGATTAATGGCGTGCGCCACCACCGCCCAGCAGAGGTAAACCTCTTAATAATTTTCATGACATAGTATAGTTATAAAGAAAGGTGTGTGTCATGGAGAAAGAATATTCACAATGGGTATATGTGGTGGTTTGAATGAAAATGCCCCCTCCCCTCCCCATAGGCTCAAAAAGTTGTACTATTAGGAGTTGTGGCCTTGTTAGAGGAAGTGTGTCACTGTGGGTGGGCTTTGAGGTCTCAGATGCTCAAGCCACTCCCAAGTGTGACATCCACTTCCTGCTGCCTGCAGAGCCAGATATAGAACTCTCAGCTGCCTCTCCAGCACCACAGCTGTCTGCATGACACCATGTTCCCTTCCATGACAATAATGGACTAAACTGCTGAACTGTAAGCCAGCCCCAACTAAATATTCTCCTTTATAAGAGTTGCCATGGTCCTAGTATTAGTATTCTGTTTAAACTCTACCTCCACAGTTACCTGGCAACAGCCAGGTATGCTCCTCCCCACAGTTACCTGGCAACAGCCAGGTAGGCCTGCCCAATATAAAAGGGGATGCTTGCCCCCTCCTCTCTCTCTTAATCTCTTGATCTCTTGCTTCTCTTTGCCCCCTCCCTCCCTTCCCCCTCTCTCCACATGATCATGGCCGGCCTCTACTTCTGTGGTGTGTCTCTCTCTCTCTCTCTCTCTCTCTCTCTCTCTCTCTCTCTGCCTCTACTAACCTCCTGGCTCCCCTCCCCATGCCCTGAATAAACTCTATTCTGTGCTATGCCCGTGTGTAACTGGTCCCTCAGGGGGAAGAGATGCCTCTGCATGGGCCCGCTGAGACATCCCCTCCCCCCATACCTCTCCACACACCCACAGGACATACTCTATATCTCTATATCTTTTTTTAAACACAACACCTAGTGTCTCCTAACAGCAATAGAAAACCTAACTAAGACAGCGTATGTGCTATGGGTAAGGATGGAGTGAGAGGAGCTGCCTATGCACACTCCTGGTACTGTAGGGAAGAGCTGTCCAGTCAGACTGACTGGACCAGCAGATACAGTGCTGACCTTCGTGATGGCAAAGCCTAACAATGGATGGTTGCCTGGAAAGCAGTCTATGGGCGGAGTTTATCTAGATGCTACTGTTACGTTATTTTATTTCCCACGGAGCTAAAACGATAGACATCTACAATTAATATAATGTTTATGGCAGAGTACACCATGTGAAGGAAGAAATCTCGGCTTTCTTCCAGAGTTCAAATCCATATCTGGAGAAGGTTAAGGTATGATGTTGGACTAGATGTGACCTCCGTGTGACTTTGTCAATGAGAAGAGTCAGAGCAAGAAAGCGGAAGGGATGAACTCCCAGGAATCGAGCCCACTATAATAAGGAATCTTAAAACGCACAGAGAAGCAGAAAGTATCCACCAGCCAACCCCAGCGCCTCTGGGGAGGGAGGCTCTAGGTAAACCAGAGGGCACCCCACTTCCTGCAGCTGCTGGGATCAGAGACCAGCAGTTGTAGCCAGGGGAGGAAGCTTCCTTCTTAAAAGTGCCAGTCAGCAGGAAGATTTGATCTTACAGTCATTTCTCCTGCACAACAAAGTAGCTGTAGGAAGAAATCCGCCTCATCTCTTAGAAGAACGGAACTATTATCGCAGACTAAACTACTGTTGGGTCAGAGAATCTGGAGCAATCACAGTTTATGGCACCTGGGGACACCTTGCCCCAGTGATGGGGGTGGGGTAGACACGAGATAAAGAAAGGGGGGGGTCTATTAAAGACTCACTAAGAAGTACAAGCCATGGAAGAAACGGGCCATGGGGGGGCGCGGGGGATAATAGTGATTGGTCCCACACTGTGTGGTAGGGGTTGGGGGTAGGTCTAGCCACGTGGAGTTTAATCTGAGGGCAGGCTCTGAGACTGAAGAAAATCAATTTCTAACTTCCCACAACCCCTCCTTTTAGTACAGGACTCAGTGGTCTTTGATTCCCCAGCTCTCTGAGGCAGTCAGGGATAAACTGGCTGGGTTATTTGCCATGTCCCTAGAGGCACAGACTGAGGGTCTAGGGGAGCGTGTAAGAACTCGCATTGCCTCCATACCACAGAAGAGAGCGCTGATGCTGCCTGAGCTCTGGGCCAGAGTACAAAGAACCTGTGGAGAGATTGCAGCCTTGCCCTGGAAGACCTTAGCTGGCCCAGTGGGAAACGCGGGCGGAGCTCACTCTGCTCCTTAGTGTCAATCGGCCTGGTGAGAGCTGAGAGAAAGGGCCACAGGCTTCCTTTAGCCTACAGGCCCCTCCCAACAAATGTCCTTGGTTAGAAGAAAGTCCTGACTTCCTTCATTATCTTTTCTTACTTTCATCTGCTTCTGCTGTTATTTATCTGTATTCACCAATGACAGTTTGTCTCTTTCTCATTTTCATTTAAAAAAAAAACCTTTTTTCTTAAAATTTTTTTGCTTAAATTGTATTAATTTTGACCATATATTTAACTTTTTTAGCTTACAATATATACATATATTTCGATTTTGGTTTATTTGTAAGTACTTTTTTTTTTCTCTTTGATCCTACAAGTCCTTTGGGTATATAGTATGGCTTCCAGTTTAGTATTTTTATGGGATTCCTGAGTGTTCGAACCAGTGGGTCTCTGCATCTGTTTCTGTTTAAAACAACAACCCAAAGGCCAGGGTGTGTTTCCATGCTGTAGCTGTTATGGTAAATTGGCTTCTGCTCTCTGCATGGTCCCGGAGAACAAGCCCTCTTAGAGATCTATGAAAATACAAAGCTTGGAAAACACTAAAGCAAACTATAAGACAGACAAGACTGAAATAAATAAAATTAGGGACAAAAAGAGACACTACAGTGTAACTGCCGTTTCTTTTGTAACGGCCGTCGGGTTCTGCTACTTTG
>NW_021621071.1:6446450-6460234 GCF_004785775.1 Grammomys surdaster
GGCTGTAAAGATGATAGCCACTTTCGGCTAAGAGTCGGCTCCCAACACTACAGCGGATACCACTGGGACCCACACAAGCGCCAGGGATATTTTAAAAATTAATATACCAGTAAACTGAAACATCTAGAGAAAAAATGGACCAATTTCTAGACTTTTATATCAGGTACAAAAGTTAAGCCAAGGGGGATATTTAGACCTCTTAGTCAAAAATGATGACACAGAATGAAAAGTCTCTCAACAAAGAGAAGTTCAGGGCCAGATTATAAATCTAAATTATAGCAGACCAAAAAAAAGAAAAAAAAAAAAAAGAACTATCACTAACACTCCTTCTCAGGCTAGCCTACCAAATAGGAACAAAAGTCTTGCTTCCAACGTACTTTACAGAGACAGTCTTGTCCTATGTGTCCGTCAGCGTTTTTGTTTGTTGGTGTGTGTTTCGTCACTGCAACAAATATTCATCCCAAACAACTTGCACGTAGGATTATTTCTTTGAAAGGGACATCATGTGCTGTGGCCCGTGGCTGCCACAGTTTCTCTCCATCTAGCTCTACTCATTCTTGACTGTGGGAGGCATCTCAGTAGAAGGGCTTGACAAAGCAGTGCTGCCCACCTCATACTAGCCGGAAGTGGGAAGAGGGGTCGGAGAGAGGGGAGGGGGAGGACAAGAATACAGAGAGATGGAGTCAAAGACACAAAGAGGAAAGCGCCATGTCAAAACACTCTTCAAGCTATACCTGTGTTGATTTATTTCCTCCAACTATACCTGTGTTGATTTATTTCCTAAAATTTCTGGTGTTTCCCTGCCACCTCACCCCCCCCCCCAGAATAGTACCTCCAGCTGAGGACAAGCCTTCCACATATGAGTTTGTGAAGGACACCACAACACCCTAATAAGGACACCAGAAAAAAAGAAAACTATAGGCCAAATCCCCGATGAACATACATACGATAGTCTTTAAGGACTGGAGAATTTTAGCTCAGTGAGAGAGCACTTACCTAGCGTCCCCAAGACCCTGGATTTGATCCCCACACATAGGTACACATACCTCCCCTCTCATTTTCCACAAAACCCCACCTGAATAAAAGACTTCCAAATTACCTCAATCGTACATTAAAAAGATTTTATTCAGTGATCAAGTTGGCTTCATTTCCAGGGTATAATGATAGATAAAAAATCACATGATCACAAGATCAATAAGGAGGAAGTGAACAGACTTTTGCTGATAGAGGAAGGTAAATTCTGAGGCAAGAGTCCTCTAGCTCTGCATATCTGACTTGGATATGACTGAACTACACGGCGTCTAATTCCTTTTTCGACTCTAAAAAGAGATGTGTGTGACCAGCCGTCTTTAGAAGCCTACCGAACTGAAACTCATGCCCAGAGGAGGGAATCGGGGCTAAAGCACCCTTCCATGAATGATGTCCACTAACGAAAGTATCTAATCTGAGGTCTCAGCATGCCTTCAGCCTCAAGGCCCTGGGTCTCCTTTAAGGTCATTTAAGTAGAGACCACATCTGCGTTCTCTGCGTTATATAACGAAGCTGTCTGTTCTCATTGGATATTTGCCAACCATATGTTAGATCAAGGCCTGTTGGAATGGTCTCATTTTGAGAGACTAAATGGCAAGAGAAATTGGAACTGAAAGAAACACAGAAAGAGCCCAAGGAATTAGAACACCTGGGAGCCATTAGCAGTAATCAAAGCTTGTCCTGTATGAAAACTCACAGGAAGGGAGATGAGCACAGTGGAATATACATATATTTATGTCCATATAAATTGATATATATGAAAATGGTCTATGTATCAATATATATACCATATCTGTACACACCAATATATATTTGCATATATGTCTTCTTAAGAAAATAAATTTATGGCTGGGCGGTGGTGGCACACGCCTTTAATCCCAGCACTTGGGAGGCAGAGGCAGGCAGATTTCTGAGTTCGAGAGTTCGAGGCTAGCCTGGTCTACAGAGTGAGTTCCAGGACAGCCAGGGCTACACAGAGAAACCCTGTCTCGAAAAACCAAAAAAGAAAATAAATTTATAATTTGCTTTAAAAGCCTTGCTTTCTGTGGCAATTTTTACTTGTCATTCCTAACTTGAATCTTTCTGCTGTGTCTCAGCAAGAGAGTTTGATATATGGAAATAATCTTAGAATTTCAGTCTTTGACATAGCAACTTCGATGCAGAAGACTCAGATGAAGGCTGAATAATGACACTATTTAAAACAACAGGTATGGCCGGGTGGTGGTGGCACATGCCTTTAATCCCAGCACTTGGGAGGCAGAGGCAGGCGGATTTCTGAGTTCGAGGCCAGCCTGGTCTATAGAGTGAGTTCCAGGACAGCCAGGGCTACACAGAGAAACCCTGTCTTGAAAAACCAAAAACCAAAAAAAAAAAAAATAATAATAATAATAATAATAAAATAAAAAATAAATAAAACAACAGGTATGAATGTTCAACAGTTGCTGGAGAGCTTAAGATGTTCCAAGACAGCCCCATGAAGAATTTATGTCATTTTTTGGCCGGTTAGTTTGCATGTATCTTCTTTAAACACAGTTTTTTAAAGATGTCTGTCTGTATGTCTGTATGTCTGTATGTCTGTCTGTCTGTATGTATGTATGAGTACACTGTCTTCAGACACACCAGAAGAGAACATCAGATCCCATTATAGATGGTTGTGAGCCACCATATGATTGCTGGGAATTGAACTCAGGACTTCTGGGAGAGCAGCCAGTGCTCTTAACCACTGAGCCATTTTTCTACCCCTCACCTCTTAACTCTTAACTCAGCCTTACAAATAGCCTTCATAGTCATTGCCTTGCAGGTTTTCCTTTTGAAGTTTGTACGGCACTCTACAGTTGCTCCCTCCGTTTCCTTTAGCTCACTCCACCAACCTCCCCTGTCTTCAAACATTAGCCGAGAGTCTCTCCAACCACACAGCTCCACAGTGCACAGCAAAGCAGAAAGAGACAGTCAGCCGTCAGGGCTGGACATTTCCTGTGATCGGTGCCACACCGAAGACTCTCTAGATGTCGCCACATTTGATCCTCATGAGACTTTATAAATAGATGCATTGATCTGCTTCTCTTCCCGATAAAGAAACTAAATCTCAGAGATGATTGTCTTGTTCAAGATGGTAGAAAGCCACCTCCTAATAAAACCGACATCTTAGTTAAATCTACCTGACTCCAAAGTCACAGTCTTGCGTCATGTAAGAAGAAAGAAAGAGTAACAGCCATACCTGAACAAAACTTTGAAGAAGATAAGTTTTTTTTTTTTTTTTTTTGAGTATTGTGGTGGTTTGAATAAGAACGACCGCCACAGGCTCATAGGTTTGAATGCGCTTAGGGAGTGGCCTTAGGACACTACTGTGCCTTGGCTGAAGTGGGCGTGGCCTTGATGGAGGAAATGTGGGCTTTGGGGTTTCAAATGCTTACGCCAGGCACAGCATCTATCTCTTCGTACTGCCTGCAGATCCAGATGTAGAACACTCAGCTCCTTCTCCAGCACCGTGTCTGTCTGCTACCATGCTTCCCACCATGAGGATAACGGACTAAACCTCTGAACTGTAAGCCAATCCCAATTAGATGCTTTCATTTTTAAGAGCTGCCATGGTCATGGTGTCTGTTCACAGCCATGTCTTCAAAGTATAGTTAAAACCTCTTAGATCTGTAGACTAAGGATACATTTCTTGCTAATAACAGACTATAGCTGAAACCCATTCCTGGTCCTGGCATAACTTAGATAAAATGTAATACATACTATTCAGAAATAAAAAATTAAAAAAAAACTTTAATTGGAGATTTAAAAACCAGGCTTTGTATCTTTTTGAAACTTTATCAACAGAATCCCCCATATAATTCCAACCCCCAAGTCTTAAAGTTCCCACTTAAAGCTTTTTCAGAATAATCTGTTCTTTTAGTTAGGATTTCTATTGTTGTGATAAAACACCATGATAGAAAGCAATTTGCACAGAAAAGGGGTAATTTCATCATAACTTTAGAATTACATTCTATCACTGAGGGAAGTCAAGGCAGGAACTCAAGGCAGAAACCTAGATACAGGAGTTGATGCAGAGGCCATGGAGGAGTGCTGCTTAATGCACGTGGCTTGCTCAGCCTGTTTTCTTACAGCAACTAGGACCACCATCCCAGAAGTGTCCCCACCCACAATGGGCTGGGTCTTCTGTCATCAATCATCAATCAAAAAAATGCTCTACAGACTTACCCACAGACCAATCTGATGGGGGCTCTACAGACTTACCCACAGACCAATCTGATGGGGGCTCTACAGACTTACCCACAGACCAATCTGATGGGGGCTCTACAGACTTACCCACAGACCAATCTGATGGGGACATTTTTTTCAATTGAGGTTCCCTCTTCTCAAATGACTCTAGATTGTAAACAAGTTGATATAAAACCTCTGTATTATATGTTCTTACAAGTTATATGTAATTTATGAGGCTGATCTTATCTTTGAAATGATTTCATGTTCCACTGTTATTAGTTGTTTCCATTTGGCTCTTTAACTTTTAAGATGAAACAAACATGTCAATCCTGAAAAAAGAAACTAAATGAACAGTAGAACCAGTGTTTTTCATGTATCTTAGTAGATCCTACGGAAGAGAAAGAGGAAAGTTGGCTCACTTAGGTTTTTAACTGTTTGGCTACTTTTGCCTTACTCTTAAATATGTCTGCTTCTGAAGAGCACAATCTGAGTTTCTCATCGTGAACTCAGTGTCTCAGTCCAGAACTCAAGGCAATGTGTTTAAGCCTTAACTCCTTAAGGTTGAGCCTGAGCCTCTGAGCTTGGCTACTTAAAGTAATTACGACGTAGACATAACACAAACATTTCTCATTAGGGTAGGGATAATTAGCACAGATTGTTTATTTCACTTGATTCTGATAATGTAAGCTGGAATTCCCAGGAGCCCGAGTAAGAATGACTAGAGAGGGCTGATGTTATCAGACTTGTGGATTTATGAAGTAATTCTTTGGACATCATTTGACTAAGTATATGTTTTGCAAAGCTAAGCTTCAGCAGCACCACGCCCGGAATGTTATACAGGGTGTGAATTTCAAATACTCACATAAGGACTTTCTAAGTTGACGCAATGTCTTTGAGTTTGCTGAAAGTCTTGGGTTGAGTTATATGAAACGCAGAGAGAGAGATGTAAACACTGGGTTAAAAACAAGGGTGCTAGACATATCTGTAATTTATTATTTTGGGAAGAAAAACAGTAAGTGGTTCAGAAATGGTTCATTATAAATCTTTTATATTTAAATGTTCTCATGAATTATTCAGATCAGATTCATTTCTATTAAGTCTGTGATACAAAGTAGAGATTTTTACATTTCAAGATCCACTAACTATATGGTACTCAGAAATAATTCTGAAAATGTACTTTCGGCACATGACACAAGAAAAGTTACTAGCACTTGGGCAGTCAGAAATCATATTCTCTACAATGGCACATCTGAAGGAAAAGAGAGGGTGGTGTCCATACTTCCTATATCACTTCCCGTGACACTCCTACACCTGTGATACTGAGACATTGGAGTTCTGTGTGAGGCTCATTCATTATCAAATCCTTATTAATATCTCCTAGGTACTAGGCATTGGGCTAGGTTCTGGGTAGACCGTGGTAATTACAGTACCCATTCCATTACCCCTGCTATCTGGGGCTTCCAAGTCCCATGGACAAGACAGAGAACTTATGTAGCTAGAAACCAAGAAAGTTCCATCAAACAAACAAGCAGACAACTCTCATAGAGAATGTCTGGGGTAAAACAGACAAGCGAGGAAAGTCTCTGTCAAGAGATGGCATTTAGAGGTAGGTATTTAGTGCAGTTGGTAGAGCATCTGTTGTTCAAGAAGCCTAGGGTTCAATTCCCAGCACCACATTAACTAGGCATGGTAGTTCATATCTGTAACCCCAGCATTTGGGAGGAAGAGGCAGAAGGATGAGAAGGTAACGGTCATCCTCAGCTACAAAGAAAGTCTGAGGATAGCCTGGGCTACATAAGACTTTCAGAATGAGAGAGAGAGGGAGATGGAGGGAGAGAAGGAGAGAGGGAGGGGGAGAGAGGACATTTAAATAGTCTGCATGATGAAACAAGGGGAGGTAAGATGGCGTTCTTTGTTGTTCCCATTACTGAGCTAGGAGCCTGGGGCAATTCATTTTTAAGTATTACTAATGACTCTAGGAAGCCCACATTACAGATGAGCAAACCAAGCCTGGGCTTAGCTACCAGGCTAGGAGGGGTCAGAGGACGAGGGATGAAATCCTAGGTCTAACCCCAGAATTCATAGTTTTGATATGTAATTCCATTTCTTGAAAAAAAATCATTCAAAGAGTAATCAAATATTCAAACAGAAACTTGTATAACAGGATGATTCTAGTATTGTTTTAGGGTTTTTATCTGGACACTGAGAAAGGGTTTCAAATTTAGATTACAGTTTCATTTAAGGGCACTTCTTTTCCTTTTGAAACTTTAGTGTGTGTATGTGTTGGTGAATGTGTATGTATGTGAGTGTGTACGTGTGTGTGTAGATGTGTATGTATATGTGCATGTTTGTGTGTGTGTGCGTATGTGTGTGTGTGTGCACGCGAGCACCTGTGTGACAACTTTCTGGGTCTGGTTCTCTCCTTCCATCTTTACATGGTTTTGAAGCATTGAAATCAGGTCTGCTTTACCCAGTGAGCCATTCCAATGGCTTATTTTAAGTGACTAATATATTAAAGGTTACATAAAATGTGTAGCTATAAACGTGATTTAATCTTATCATCCTGTACCTTGATGGAGAGGAAAAACAAACAATAATAAATAAACAAATAAATAACAAATGAGAAAGGAACATGTAAATGGAAAAGGCGATAAAAAATCATAGAGGAGGGGCTGGAGAGATGGCTCAGCGGTTAAGAGCACTTACTGCTCTTCCAGAGGTCCTGAGTTCAATTCCCAGCAACCACATGGTGGCTCACAACCATCCATAATGAGATTCAATGCCCTCTTCTGGTGTGTCTGAAGACAGCTACAGTGTACTCATAAATAAAATAATAAATAAATCTTAAAAAAAAATCACAGAGGAGATGGTGTTTGAAAAATCCATCAGTTATATGCTAGCTCCAAGGATTCCGTAGTTTCCCCATTACCTAAGGCTAATGAGAGCTATCGGGTTATCCCAGATAAAGCTGATGAAGGTATTCCCAACATTTTCCAGGAATCCTTACCAAAGCATATCCAACTGTGAGGCTGCATCTCCAGCGTTTCTTTAGTTCCATTGGTTTGTGCAAGATGGGACCGGGAAACAGAACAATTAGAACTCTGCTTCATGAAACGTCAACAGCCAAAACTGAAAGACACTGGTCTTTTAATGTCTTAAACAAAACACTTGTTGAATTAGAGAATTCATGTTGTGTCATGGACTGATTTAGATCCCTGGATCCTGTGGCCAAAGTGATGGGTAAACATGTCAAAAAAACAAAACAAAACAACAACAAAATACCCTAAAACCCCCCAAAAACAACTAGTCAGAGAAGGCCGGAAACAGAAGCACAGGATGGGAGGCATCAGGACTCCTAACCAATAGTCAAGGCCACCCAAAGATTGTGTAAGGAAGGTATTTAGTTTTCAACTACAATTAAAGACTCAGCTGGGTAAGTCAGTCAGCTTCGTCAGATGAAGATGGCGGTGGCTTCTGGGAGCAGAGGCTGCACAAGCTGGCCTATTTGTCATTAGTCCAGTATTAGCTTCCCATCTCCTTGTCTCCTTGCTGGATTTCCTGCAAGCTCCCAGCTCCTTAACCACTCTCTGAATCTGCCACATGTTAGAGACAATCTCACACATGTGTTAGACTTACACTTACCTTAGAGTCTGACTTAACTTTTGAAAACTATACCTTAAAAGGGATAGAGGGTCTTTCCTTATCAATTCTGGGTTACTTATATGTTACTTATTTGCTGTCAATAGTTATTATTTGTTTATTGTACTTTATATATAATTATACCTGTTGTTTAATCTTCACAGAGGAGGTTTTATCCAAAAAAATTTTAAATTGATGGACCCAATCACCATTTATTATCAATACTTAATGCCCAGAGCAAAGTTAAAGCCAATTATCATAGCTGAGTGGAGCTGACGTCTTTAAAAAATCTTTCTAGCCGGGCAGTGGTGGTGCACTCCTTTAAACCCAGCACTTGGGAGGCAGAGGCAGGTGGATTTCTGAGTTCGAGGCCAGCCTGGTCTACAGAGTGAGTTCCAGGCCAGCCAGAGATACAGAACTCCACATCTACGCTTGTGTTGGTTCCGTTCCCTTGAAGATGAGTGGGTATGGAATGTTAACATGTATGTTGGAGTTCTGTGCTTGATACTATTCCATTGATTTAAAAGAGTATAGATTCCAACCTTACAAGCAACATTTACCAATAGACCTTCTACTTATTACACCCAAAGTTAGGGATGGATGGACACAGGGAATCTTGATATAGCCCAACCGCTCAGAAAAAACGAAACAAAAGAATCTTGAGCCTCGTAACTCCCTGATACTCAAGTCAAACCACTGTTGGGTTGTTGGATGTTTAAAGTTTGGTTTGTGGAGCTCTTTTTTTTGTGTGTGCTTTTGTTGTTGTTGTTTTGTTTTTTGTTTTTTCGAGACAGGGTTTCTCTGTGTAGCCCTGTCTGTCCTGGAACTCAACTCTGTAGACCAGGCTGGCCTCAAACTCAGAAATCCGCCTGGCTCTGCCTCCCAAGTGCTGGGATTAAAGGCGTGCCCAGCTTGTGCCTTTTTTTCTTTTTGGTTTTTCTAGAGGGTTTCTCTGTGTAGCCCTGGCTGGCCCGGAACTTGCTCTATAGACCAGGCTGGCCTTGAACTCATATAGATCCACTTGCCTCTGCCTCCCAAGTGCTGAGACTAAAGGACGTGCCACCATGGCTGGGTGGATGTTTTAAGTTTTAATTTATCATCCTGACTTGAGAATTACAATATGTGTGTGTGTGCGTGTGTGTGTGTGTGTGTGTGTGTGTGTGTGTGTAACACCACGATGTACCCCATAAATATGTATAATTATTATGTGTTCCAAAACAACAAACAAAACACAGTGAGAGAAAGGGAAGGGCAATCTCTTGGTTGACATAGAAGGGTGGGAAGGAGAGAAAAAAGCCCTTCAACCTTGCTCAGCCAAGGCCCTCAGCCTGGGTCTCTCGTCTGCAAAGTGAAGTCATGGCAATAATTTCAGGTTGCGCAATGATTTTCAAGACTGAATAAAAAGTGATTGTTGTTGCTGCTGTTATCTAGGATTGTCTAGGGATGATGGACATCTCCAATGCCCACCCCCACGGCAGGCTTTGTACCCTATCTCCCATTTCCTTAGTGACACCAGAAAGGCAAAACATCACAACTGTCCCTTTTTAGGTCTCTTGGTTTAAAAAACAAACAAACAAAAAAACCAAAACAAAAAACAAACAAACTCTTCACCTTCCCTGGAGCAGAGACAAGATATTCTGATCTGCTTTGAAGATTAGAACATTACATACTGCTGTCTCTGCCATCAGAGTTAATCTAGCTGGCATGTTAATCACCTGAAATCTGACTCAACTGAAGACAGCAGAGGAGACTGGGAAGAGCTGGGTGGAATAATTGCATCTTAATGAGATAGTGTTCTTATCCAGCTCAGAACTCCTCCCACAGAGCTTCCCTTCTGACTACACTGCCAACTCTGCTCTCTTTTCTGAGGAAGTCTAATTGTTTTCTGAGACGAGTTTCCTTCCCTGTATAGCCCTGGCTGTCCTGGAACTCGCTCTGTAGAACAGGCTGGCCTTGAACTCAGACATCTGCCTGCCTCTGCCTCCCGAATATTGTTTTTTCCTTAATTTAAATTTAAATAATAAAAATTTAAAAATTTCTTTGTATGTTTTTCTTTCAGATGCTGGCCAAAAGCTGAAGCATGCTTCTCCGGATACGCCGGGATTTCTAGCCCTTTCTGTGAGGCTCCCAGCCCCCTGCTCTGAAGTTCCCCGGCCCCTTGCAGCACAGAGCTGTTTGCTCACCTTCCTCGCCGCTCCCTTCTTCTCTCTCTCCTCTCTGCAGTCACCAAGACTGACAGCATGCCGGCCTTGTTGTTTTTCTCTCAGACTCTCCTCGTTCTTCCTTCTAAGGAAGAACTAAACTCTTAGTTTAGTTCTCTTAGGAAGAACTACTAAACTCTTTTATTAGTGAGGCTAAGAACCCAAAGTAGGAGGGCCTAATTCCTCAGAAGCAGGGCCTACTCTGCGTGCCTTAGCCACACAGGAGAGTTAACTGTCTAAAGGAGAAGCCAGGAGAGATACAATGAAATGGCCTTAAGACCGTCTCTGCCTACATGAACATTTTAGACATTTTTTTTATTTTTTGCAATGTTTATCTGACAACCCGTTTCTCTTAAGAGGAAAAAAAAAAGTTGCAGAACTGTCTTTTCTAAAAACAGTTATGAGAACTTTTGTTAGACACTAAATGTGTAGACACCGCTTAACAAATTAGGAAAGCCCTCCCCTCTAGGTCTCTTCTTCTTGAAGAGTTGGATACCAAGGCAGATGATGGGGGTTGGACGACGGATAACCCTGTGGGTAAACGTTCTGCTGCCCAACAACTGACAACTGAGTCTGAACCCTGGGACCCTCCTTGTAAAAGGAGAGAACGCCAACTCCCTCAGGTTGTCCTCCGACTCTCCCACCCCCAATAAAAGAAAATGAAAGAAAATGTAATTAAAATATTTCAAAAGAGGTAGATGATAGGGACGGCTCCTTTTAACTATGGACTTTGATTCTTTATTTTTAATTAATTAATGTTGTAATGAAGATCAAACCAAAGGCCCCATAAATTCCAGGCATGTGTTCTCTCACTGAAATACAACCCTAGCCCACATTTTTGAAGCTTTGGTTTTGAGTCTTGGATTTAGGCCATTTGGAGATCTATAGGTTCTGAGTAGTTTGAGTTTTCTCTTAAAATAATAACACTCCCTGTTAGCGTGTCCAGCCTATAAATTGCTCTCAACGATTCGATTGGTTCCAAACAGCGCGTAGCACATAATAGGCACTCGGTACCTGTTAATTTTTAGTTACTAATATGGATGTTTAATTCTTCCAACTTCAGGTTTGTTTTTTTCAAAGGCACTGAAGTGTCATAGATGAGAAAGATGCTTGGATCCCATTCGTTTTAACTGTGTCCGCCATAGTGGGAAGCCGGTGACTTCTTAAATGATTTACGAAAGGAGAAATGTGGAACAAGAACTGGACCTGGACACAGATGGCCTTCTGGTCTAAGATTAAAACACAAAGCTAGGAAATTGCTGGACTTAAGCCAGCATAAACAGCAGCCAACACCAGGGCAGTTGTGAAGAGGTTGAAGGAACAAAGACCGGCGGATCTCTAGAGCTTGTGGGCCGGACAGCCCAGCCGATTTGACTCTGTCTTAAAAACTAGACAGCTACTGAGGAACACACCTGATACCCACCTATGGCCTATATGCCCCTCCTTCTACAAACTGCACGCACGCATGCGCATATGCACAGGACCGCACTGACAAGCCCCTATATCGGGTTACATGTTTTATATTACTTACTGTACACAGGGAGAATGGGTGGGACTTTATTGATGTCATCTAAGGAGCATTAGATGTGCTGGGTTTGGTAAATCTAGGGAAAGATCTTTTAGTGCTAGCATCCCAATCCTCTAACGGTTGCGTGTCTTCGGGAATTTGGAAAGCCCGTCTGAGGAGAGGAAATCAAAGAAGGTCTCAGCAAGGGGTGGCCGATGCATGATGTCAGTATGGTCTTATTAATAATTAGTCAAAGGATTGTTGTAAGAATATGTAACTCTCGGGGGCTAGAGAGAGATGGCTTGGAGATTAAAAGCACTGACTGCTCTTCCAGAGGTCCTGAGTTCAATTCCCAGCAACCACATGGCGACTCACAACCATCTGTAATGGGATCCAATACCCTTTTCTGATGTGTCTGGAGAGAACCACAGTATACTCACATACATTAAATAAATAATAAATAAATAAATCTTTAGAAAATAAAGAATATGTAACTCTTAGCCACAGAACGAGACTTCTTGTTTAGTTAAATCACACTAAATAATGCTTTAGTAAATGATGTTTAGTAAATCATATTTTTATTTTTTACTTTTTATTTTTTTGGTTTTTCGAGACAGGGTTTCTCTGTATAGCCCTGGCTGTCCTGGAACTCACTCTGTAGACCAGGCTGGCCTTGAACTCAGAAATCCGCCTGCCTCTGCCTCCCAAGTGCTGAGATCAAAGGCGTGCGCCACCACTGCCCAACCAGTAAATCATATTAAATATTTTTCCTTAATAGCCCCACATTACCCAAGCTTAAAAATAATTTAAAGGTGAGATACAGCAACTCCAAACTTATTTTGAATATTAAATGTCTGTTTATGTATACTTATGTGTATATGTGTATATACATATATTTATAATTATGTATGTATGCATATACACGTATATGGTGTGGGTGCGTGTATGTGTGTATACATTTGGAGGTCAGAGGACAACTTGTGAGAATTGGTTCTCTCCTTCTACCATGTGGGTCTCAGAAGCTGAACTCACATTGTCAGACTTGGCAGTGGGCACCTTCACCTGCTGAGCCATTTCCTGGGCTCCCCTACCTCATTTTTGCAGAGACAATTCCGTTTCGAGGAAGTAAGCTATGACTAACAGCATTGGAAGAGAGAGGGCTATCAAAGTATCTTCTAAGGGAACTGGAGAAAGTGCTTCCCTGAGAAACTGAAACGTAATTCTCCTCAACCTGAGCAGGCTGTTGAGCGGAACTTAGAAACTGAGGTGAATCTGGGCCTCCTTAGGCTGTCTGCGACCTCTCCTCTACTTACTCACTTGCTTACACTGCCATAAAAGCCAAATAAAGAAGTGGAAGCTGGAGGAACACCCCAGGACCAGTCTCCTTAGGTGGAATCAGCAGGGCGGGCTACTTATTATAAAAGATGCAGTCAGACAATGCTTGTGAACGCCTTTAATCCCAGCACCTGGGAGGCAGAGGCAGGTGGATCTCTGTGAGTTTGAGGCCAGCCTGGTCTACAGAGCTAGTTCTAGGACAGCCAGGGCTACACAGAGAAATCTTGTCTCAAACAACAACGGAACAAAGAAATAAATAAAGCAATAAGAAATACAAAAGCCCAATAAGTACATGAAAAATGTCAACATCCTTATTCATCAAGAAAATATAAGTCAAAACTACATTGAAATTCTGTCTCATCCTAGTCAGAATGACTAGCATAAGAAAAAAATAATAGCAAATTCTGGCTATGACATGGAGAGATAAGAATTCTTCTTATACTCCTGGTGAGAATGTAAGGTATCTTGGCCTCCACTAAAATCAGTATGATGATGTTTCAGGAAACTAAAGATAGAACTACCATGTGCCCTAGCTAAACCACTTCAGGGTGTCCATCAGCGCATGCGTGGGTAAAGAGAATGAGGCATACACACACCGAGCTTTGTTCACCTGTAAAGAAGGATGAAATGCTATTTGCTAGGAAATAGATGTAACCAGGGATGGCCCACACTGAGGAGAATGCGCTGGTCTCAGTGACAAATGTCTCTTGTCAGTGCTGGGTTTTATAACGATATATGAAAGTGGAAGTGAACCATGGAGGGAAAGGGTGTGGCATTGTATTAGTATAGGAGGAAGAAGGGAGAAGAGAAGGAGGAGGAAGAGAAAGAGAAGGAGGAAGAGAATGAGGAGGAGGAAAAGAAAGAGA
>NW_021621071.1:6460244-6501201 GCF_004785775.1 Grammomys surdaster
GAGGGGAAGAGGAGAAGGAATAGAAGGAGGAGGGGGGGAGGAAGAAGAAGAGGGGGAGGAGGCAGAAAGTGAGGGTCTGAGGGCTTGTGTCAAACTATACCATACACTTCAAGTTGTGTTTCTGAAACTCAGCACTGTGACAGTGTATGCCTATAAAAATATCCATGTAAGAATTTGTACTTAATTTGCAATAATCTTTCAAATTTCCACAGAATTTACAAAAATCAGTCGTTGAAATCAGAAATGCTGCGTTACATAATGGGAGAAGGAAGAAAATTATTCTGGACTCTTTAATGCAATAATGGGAAGAAAGAAGTTGGCCTGGTTACAAACTTTAGTGAGCACATATTCCTTTAAGTGATTTATGTTAAAAATATCTAACAGATGTTGTGGGGAAAATTTAAGAAGGCCGCCACAGCGGTGCAAGCCCTGGAGGGGCTTCCGCCACCGTGGCGGGTCCCACATTAGAGAAGAAGTCCTATGGTTCTAGCAGCCTGAGGGCCTTGGCGTCGGCAGGCCCCAGTAACGCGAGGAAGTCCTTGGTTCCAAAAAGGTTTATTGTCATGGCGGATAATAGATGGATCTAGGTGTACCCCCCAAAACTCAGGGCAGTCCCGAGTTATATAGGGAGGGAGAAAGGGGGAGGATTGGGGGAGGATCTGGGGGAGGAATGTTTAATTTGCTCTGCCCTCTGGCCTTCATTAGTATGTAAATCCCTAGGGCCTGAGGCCTATAGCCTGGCCTATGTGACTCTATGGAGATGTGACTGCTTTTCAGGATCTTGGATGATGGGAGGGACCGAACTCCTGCCGGTTCTCACGCAGAATTCCACGCAGCAGAGTCTGCAGAGTCTCGGGGTTCTGTTAAGTCACTATTTCTCTACTTGACCCACCCTTGACTCACTTGACTTCCTCCTGGGGTCAGACCTTGCTAATATTTCTACTAGACACCAAAAAAACCATTAAGAAACTGTAACTCAGTTCTTGGGGTTGTCACACTGTTGGCCTATTCCATCTTTCTGATTTTGTCAAGGGTGTCTAAGCTAAAAGAAAAAAGAAGAGCGACAGTACCAACCAACCAGAGCTCCCAGGGTCTAAACCAGCAGCCTCGGGCACATAGGGAGGGACCCACAGCTCCAGCTGTGTATGTAGGGGAGGATGGCCTTGTCAGGCATAGGTAGGAGAGGAGGTCCTTGGTCCTGTGAAGGCTGAATGCCCCAGTGTGGGGGAATTCATGTGTGGGGAGGTAGAAGTGGGTAGGTGGGTGGGGGCACATCCTTAAAAAGCAGGTGGAGGGGGGATGGGATAGAGGGTTCCTAGGTGGGGGGAAAATGGGGAGACGGGATCACATCTGAAATGTAAATAAAATATCCAATAAAAAAAAGAAAAAAGAAAGAAAAGAATAAAGCAAAACAAAAAACAAATAAGCAAACACAGCCTCCCAATCCAACCCTAACCACAACTCTAGATATTTCAAGTCATGAATTGATCAGATGGACATGGGGTTATCCAGAAGTTCACCTGGGCCTCAAGAGATCAGGTCATTGAAGCTCACACTCAGACTTACTGAGAACTCAGAAGCCTCTCTCTCTGCCTCAGCCTCTCTCTGTCGGCTCTGGTGTCTTGTACGCAGGGAGCTTCAGGAAGGAAGGCTGAGGGCTCCTTAAGGGAACCGTGAATGATGCTGCTTTGAGCAAGAGAGTGACTTAGGACTAGCGTCATCTCCTTTATTTTTTCAACCTAATTGCATAGGTTGAGTCAGAATATTGATAATCTGTTGTGGAATCCGTCTGACTTTTCCCAGTTATGTGATGATGATCTAAGACAGGAAATTACAACAATGGAGATACTCTGGGTTATGATATTTACTCATACATACAAACATGTGCATATATATATATGTGTGTGTGTGTGTGTGTATACATATACATACACATACAAACACATACATACAAACATATACACATACATATACATACACATACATACACACACATATATATATATATATACATACACACATGTGCATATATATACACACACATACATACATATACATACAAATACATACACATATATCCTGGCGGGATTTGAGGTGCTGGTGAAAACATGATATGCTTTAGATGGTCAGAGGTGTGTGGGGTTAGATTATGTGCAGGAAGATGCTGGCCACATACCACATGTTTAGCAATTTTTGATATTGTTCCTCCAGGAGATTTTTCACTTTCATTTGAGAAACCAGTTTTCCATTTCCTTTATTGTCAGTCCACGTGGGTTTGGTGGAGGTGACTCACCCTCCGTGTCAGGGAATGGCAAGTGACCTAGATTTAGCCACCCAACGTCCCATTTGTCCACACACCAATTTCCTGACAGACACACAGTGGACTTAATAGTTCTATGTGGCCTTCATGAGACTCAAACAGGAACCGTTGTAAAGCGGAATTGATTTTCTCCTCTAGGGTCGTGACACTTACAGAGATAGGGGTCTGGTGGTGCTGATACCACGAGGAGGAGGTTGGCAGAGTGGAGACTAGGCAAGGAGAAAGGCAGGGTAGCTCTCGTGAGAAGGACGGGAACATGAAACTCCGGTGACCGTTTTTTAAGCTTGATCTAGCTACAGCTAAAACCAAACTGACCTTTCAATTGTGCAGCAAAACGGCCGTCTTTAAAATGGTTTGACGTAGTTTTATTTACAAGCCAGCACAGCCAGTCAAGAAAGAATTTCATGAGCACGGGAAATATGATTTAATAATTTTCCGATCTGAAATTTTTTCCTGAAATAACCTGACGCTCACATGAAAACCCCGGGTGTTTATAGGGGAGGCACTCACTGCCTCCCCAAGCCCAGTGGCTGCACCCTGGGAGGCAAACTGACAAAAGAAATAAATTAACATGGAAAAAAAGAAAGATTTATTCGCTATTACTATTTTTATATGACCCAGTGTATTTTGTAAGAAGAAGTGAGAATTCCTGTGGGTTTGAGAATAATTCACAGTCTTATCCACGGATCTTGCTACAGTACAATGCAATAGACATGGAAGGCAAAGGAAGGGGCTTGGTTGTGGATGAAAAACCCTGGGAAAGGGGAACAGACACGAGGGAAGTAATGGAAGATCAGGGTTATGGCAGGAGAGGTTGCTTGCACAGACTCATCTTTTTCAATGGGTGTGTGTGCATATGTGTGTATGTATATGAATGAGAGTGAGTGTATGTGTATGTGAAAGTATGTGTGTGTATGTATTTTTATGGTGTGTATGTATGTGTGTGTATGTGTATGTATGTATGTGCATGTGTGTATACGCGTGTATATGTATGTGTGTATATGTGTAGTGTGTATGTATGTGAGTGTGTGTATATATGTGAGTGTGTTTGTATATGTGAGAGTGTATGTGTATGTATGTGTGTATGTGAGTGTGTGTGGTATGTGTGTGTATATGAATGTAGTGTGTTTATGCATGTGTGTGTGCATGTGTATGTGTATATACATGCATGTATGTATATGTATGAGTGTGTGTATGTATGGTATTGGAAGTATGTGTGTGTATGTTTGTGTGTGAGTGAATGCATGTGCATGTGTATGTGTGGTGTGTGTGCTTATGTGTATGTGTGTGCATGTGGATATGTGTGTGTGGTATGTGTATGTATATGTAGTATGTGTTTTATGCACATGTATGTGAGTGTATGTGTGCACATGCACACATGCACATGTTTAGGACAACCAGCTTATTACATGAGTACTGGCATCCAAACTTTGGCTGGGATTGCTCAGCAAGTGCTCTTAAGCACCCTGGGAGGCATCTTTCCAACCCCTGACGACACGTCTTGGCATAAACACATGATTTTTTTTCCTCTTCTCTTGCTGGAACAAGAAGGTCACCTTTCCTTTGGGAAACGTATGCACTTGTTTAAAGTAATAAAGAAAAGAAGAAAGCCTTTCCTAGATGTACCGCTTCTCAATTTAACCTCAGCTCAAAATAACCAGTATGCTAAGGTGACAACTTTCAGAGCGACATGTTCTGATACCCCTCACGCCTGTCTTCTGTTTTCTCAAATGGAGGTATACAAATATCTGGCCTTGTTCTCTATTGGCAATTTCTGTTAGATACTTCTATATGTATACCTCAGAAGGAGAGGTTACACGTGGGGATTTAGTGGCCAAGACTTTGTAAGAGCGGTAAATAACCTCGGTAAATAACGTCCTGTAAGCTTAAAAGAACTCGGCTCACTTCACTGTGGATTAGTGCTAACGTTTGATTATGTGTGTCTCCCAGGGTCCACTTTGATTACAGGCTTGGTCCCCGAGGTTGTGTTGTTGGGAGGTAGTGGTTCCTTTGGGAGATGGGACCTAGTGGGAGGTTCTGGGACTTGAGTAGTGTGCCCTCAGAGGTGCTGAGACTGTGAAAAGTTAATGGATATTTTTTTTGTTTTTTTGTTTTGTTTTGGTTTTTCGTTCAGGGTTTCTCTGTGTAGCCTTGGCTGTCCTGGAACTCACTCTGTAGACCAGGCTGGCCTCTAACTCAGAAATCCGCCTGCCTCTGCCTCCCAAGTGCTGGGATTAAAGGTGTGCGCCACCACCACCCGGCTAAGTTAATGGAACTTAATATCTCCCTTTTTCTCTCCCCATCTGGTAATGTAGTCTCTCTCCCCTCCCCACTCTTCTTCCTCCTCCTCTGTTTTTCCTTCCTCTCCCTATCCCTCTCTTTCTCTCCTCCCTACCCCTGCCCACTTCTCTCCCCCCTTCCCTCCTCCCCATCCTTCTACATACTACAATATACTGTCACGTATCTTCTCCACCAGAGCCTGCCTGACCCAGTGTGGCTGCCCAATGAAGACTTTTAAATCTCTAAAACCGTGAGCTAAATCAGCTTCTCTTTGTTTGTAGGTAGCTTGCCTGGTGTTTCATCATGAAAAGCTGACTAATACAAATAATCCTTAATAAACACACTCAGGAATACTCAGAGAGATGTATTGTGTGATAAATGGAAGACATCACAGGGTTTTGTTCAGAGTCATTTATGAATCAATCAGTTAGTCCAGTTCATATTACTCTAAGAAAGGAGAAGCCTCAATTCAGACATCTGTGTCTTTACCAAATAAGCCTCCCTCCCGCTGGGCTTACTTTGGATTTAGTTCATGAAGATAGGCTCCAAAAATCTTTTAACTGAAGCTTAAAAATCAAACAATTTAGATAGCCAAGCTTTTATTCTGAATTACAGAAATACTCCCACTTTATTTTTAAAATGTTAAACGAGAATCATTTCAACATTCAGTATCTATCTTAAAAGTATTTTCTGTATTCTTTCTGGTAACTCCCTACAAAAATATTGAGGTGGTTTGTCTTATACTATTTACAGATTTTTTTTTTTAAAGTGACTTCCCAGTTTTTGGTAAGTATATTGTATCTTCCTTCCCCAAATCCCAGAAGACCTGGTAGACTTTATGGATTTATCATGACATTCAGGTGCTCTCTGAGTATTGAACCACAGAAATAATTTTTCTTAATATTACAAAGTAGTTGAGAGTGCGTGTGTGCGTGTGTGTGTTGAAATACTCAGAAAGACAAAGTTACTTGTTCCAAGATAGTTTGGTGAGTATTGAACCACAGAAATAATTTTTCTTAATATTACAAAGTAGTTGAGAGTGTGTGTGTGTGTGTGTGTGTGTGTTTGTGTGTGTGGTGTGTGTGTGTTGAAATACTCAGGAAGACAAAGTTACTTGTTCTAAGATAGTTTGGTTGTATTTTTGGATCTAAGAGTTGGATAATGCTACCCTTGAGATTCCGTTCTATACTATTCTAAATGAGATACTTTAGACACGTGTAGCCTACCTGGTCCTTTGTCACTCACGGCACCTACACTTAGGTGTATTAGGTGGGGTCACCATCACACCCGGCTTCATAGAACTGATCCTAAGTGATCTGAGCCCCAGATATCCTTTATTATCCTGCCTCTCAGGTTCCTGGATGGGGCTGACGTTAACAGGTAGGATGTGTGAGGAGACCCACGGAGTCGTCACAGGGATTCTTCTGGAGTGGTTTCTTCAGGCACAGTGAAAATCTAAGAGCTTGACCTGTACAAATAGGGTTTCCATGTGGGAGGCGGGAAGTGGCATTTGGAACCCTGGGATTGGAACCCTGGCATTTGGAACTCAGGATTATAAGGAGAGCAGCACTGAACGCCATTAGAATGTTATAAGGGAAGAGGAGAGGGAAACAGGCCAGAAGGACACTGAATACAGATCCATCTGCTTCATTACTAATAGAAGGGATGCCGGGACACAAAATGGACAGAAAAACACCGAGTTTAGCCACTCCCACTTCAGTACCTGCGCTGAACATCTCTTTGTGGTCATGTCTGAGTTTTCCTTTCTCCTACGTATGGAAGATCAGTGTCACGCTGAGAATGCTTCTAGATCAGTAATAAAAAATAAATGAGACTGTTCAAGTTGAATATCAAAATACCGAGATTGTTCTTGTGAGAAACTCCATGATTTTTCTCATTATTAAAATGGAGACTGTTTCCATAAAAATCCCCCCAAAAGTTTTCCTTGTATTGGCAGATACAGATTTCTCTGATTGCTAGACCTCTGATTACAAGGTCCTAAGTAATTTAGTTGCCTGGCTGATAATATTTGGAAAAAGGTGATTGTCATGAACAAACAAACACAACAAAACGGTACAGACAAGGTGATTTAATAACTCGTATCAATTTTGTCCTATGGTGTTATTAATTAACTTTAACCTATATAGACCAACTGAAAACCATTCTAAGTAGTGCATCAACTCTGAAACAATTAGGCAAAACCAGATACATAAACTCTCTTCCCCACAAAATAGGATTTTCCATAATCCAAAGTAGAGAGAAAGTCAAGACTCTGCAAAGGTATGAGATTGCCTCCCTGTGCCCCAGGAGTTTGAGTCATCTCTTATAAAAGGCATTCTTTAATGTTGGGCAAAGACTTCTTGCCAAACAGGTCATAGAAGGCAGAAAACACATTTCGGAAGGTGTGCCTACAAGCCCAGGCAAGCCGAGCTCTGCTAGCGATTCTATACGAATGTACTAGTAACATCAAAGACTCAGGGGTAGCGTCTACAGGAAAGCACAGTGGAAAAGCTGTCCCATCAAGGATACAACTCACAGAGCCCTGGACAACCTAGTGGGAACTGCTTCAGAAGCCCAGGAAGTGGGTTGTGCCCACAGGCTCAGAACAGGGTATTTAACCACACTATCCAGACTATAGTATTTCCACAAATGTGAACGTCCATGAGTGCACAAAGTGGTTGCTTTTTAGAAATCAACGGGAATACAAATAGTCTCTCTCAACATGCTGTTTTGAAGTTATTTAGATCGCTTTTGAATTTATGTCTGAATAGCTACAAGAACGATCGACTGAGTGAACCAACGTTAACATTTATTCCCATCGGATGATTTTCTTTTTCAAAATCTTCGCTTTCTTCTCCTCTCCTCATTTCTCCCAAGGTCTGCATCCTCTGCTGTGGGAGCCTCAGTTTTGTTTTATTTTATGTTATTCGGACTCAGCGTCCCACGATGACATCCACCTAGAGTCATACCTTCCTTCCGTGACCGCCCCTGACCCCTCAGTGTTTCATCGGATCATAAACATCAGGGGTGATGATGGTAGTGTGTACGTGAAGCATCCTGGCACCCGCTGTGTGCCTGGCCCTTAGGTTAAGACAATCCAGGTACATTCCAACTAGGACTGAATCGCTTTTACTTAGACCGAACTACTGGCTTATCTCTCTGTTGCAAAATGCAGTGATCCAACTGGTCTCGACTCTCCGGACCAGATTTCCAACTATGAACCTCCAATAATGCATTCATTGTAATTCTAGGTCTGTGTACCTTGACTTCCTCAGGCTCCTGGCATCAGGACCTGTCCTCAGACACTGTGACCAAATTATTCTGGGATGTGTGTATTTCAATAAAAACTGGCATTTTGAAGCCGGGCAGTGGTGGTGCACGCCTTTAATCCCAGCACTTGGGAGGCAGAGGCAGGCAGATTTCTGAGTTCAAGGTCAGCCTGGTCTACAGAGTGAGTTCCAGGACAGCCAGGGCTACACAGAGAAACCCTGTCTCAAAAACAAACACCACCCCCCCAAAAAAAAACCAAAACAAAACAAAAACAAAAAACCCCCAAAAACTGACATTTGTTATTGTTTGCATAAATGTCTTGACCGATTTTTAAAAATTGTTACATTTTTTCTAATCACAATAGCTGGTAGTTAAAAATGATGTTGATTCAGAATGAATCTTTGGAGTTTCTTTGTCTCATAATGTTGGGTTAGGGGATTTTTTTTTTTAAACTCTACAGGTCTTTTGCTTATGTATTATGGCTTTTGGTTTGATGTTTTTATGATATTCCTCTGTGTGTGTGTGTGTGTGTGTATGTGTGTGTGTATGTGTGTGTCTATGTGTGTATGTGTGCGTATGTGTGTGTGTATGTCTGTGTATGTGTGTGTGTATGTGTGTATGTGTGTGTCTGTGTGTATGTGTGTGTATGTATGTGTGTGTGTATGTCTATGTATGTATGTGTATGTGTGTGTGTATGTGTGTGTCTATGTATGTATGTGTGTGTATGTATGTGTGTGTATGTGTGTGTATATCTATGTGTGTATGTGTATGTATGTGTGTGTATCTGTGTGTATGTGTGTATGTGTGTGTCTGTGTGTATGTGTGTATGTGTGTGTCTATGTATGTGTGTGTATGTGTGTGTATATCTATGTATGTGTGTGTATGTGTGTGTGTGTATCTGTATGTATATATGTGTGTGTATGTATGTGTGTGTATGTGTGTATGTGTGTTTCTTGTGCATCCAATGTGTTTCTTGTGCTTTCTCTTTGGCTCTTTGCCTTCTGATCATTTTGTCCTACTCTGACTTTTTGTGTTTTGTTTTGTTTTGTTTTGTTTTGTCTTATTTTATTTTATCATTCCTTAGGTGCCTGTTCTTTTTCTAACAAGCGACAGGAAGCGGCTGGATCCTGATGAGAGGGGAGTTGGAGAGGACTTGGGAGGAGTTGGGAGAAGGGAAACCGTGATCAGGATATACTGTATGACAAACGTCTATTTTAGTTTTTATTTGTTCTCCTGTCATACATTACATCCCAACCTCAGGTTCTCCTCCCTCCACTCCTCCCAGTCCCCCTCTCCCAGATCCATTCTTCCTCTGTTTCCTTTCAGAAAAGAGCAGGCCTCCCAGGGATAGCAACTGAACACTGCATAACAAGTTACACTAAGACCAGGCACAAACCCTCATGTCAAGGCTGGATGAGGTGACCCAGCAGGAAGAAAAGGGTCCTAAGAGCAGGCAGAAGAGTCAGAGACATTCCCTATTCCCACTGTTAGGAGTCCCGCAAGACTATATGACTGTAACATATGTGCAAAGGACCCGTGCTTCTGTGTAATAGTACCAAATATTCTGTGAGGGTTGGAATTGACAATCTAATACTGCCTCTCATGTACCAACATGAGTGTGAGAGAACAGCTTTCAGAATGCCCAGCGATGTTGCCCGCACTGTCACTGGCGCTCTGGTATGTAGGCAACTTGGTCCAAGCTGCAGTCTATAAGACAACCTACAAACTTCTTTGAAAATATTTTGTGAAATTTCTTTCTTTCTTTTTCCTTCTTTCCACAAGAAAGGGGCAACTATTGCTAAAACATTTCATACTTGCTTGGAGGAAAAAAAAAAAAAAAGATACTCTTTGGTGTGAAACTAGCCAGCACGAGGGAATTTTCTGGAACATTAAACAATTATTGATAGCCAACTATATTGGGTTTGCTTAAATGAAAGCCAGCATAAATCAACAAAATTGTCATATCTAGCCAAGAGCAGTGACGTCCAGGCAATGACTTTCTCAGTAGGCCCTCGCCCTGAAGGTTAATCTCTTTTGAAAAAAAAAAAATGAAAATAAGGCAAGGCCACGTTGAGACCAACTCAGAAAGTGCAAAGGAAGTTGGGCCTTCCAGACCAAGCACTATCCCCAAGCAAAGCCCATGGCACAAGCTGTGTGTGTGCGTGCTTGCCTCTGGTGCTCTCGTCTCCTGACTATAAAACCCAAAGTAACACATTAAAATAAAATATTACCTTTAGCAAATATTTTGTCATTAAACTGTGGAGTCAAAGAAACAACTCTAGCAACAGAAGAAGTAACGCTGTGAATCCTTCTGCCAGGGAACATGGGTTCCAGAAAAGGCCTCTAAGAAAAAAAAATGTCTACACAGCAAGGGGATCCAGGCAGGGTAAGGGATAAGGGCAGAGACCTCTCCTCCCGTCTCTTCAGTTCAGGATCCACCTATACCTTAGCCATGAGAGGTGTGAGTACGAGCCGGAGGCACAGTGTTCAGTATTTGTAACCTATCATGTTATGAGCGGTTGCTTAGATTGACAGTGGAGTAATATTATAATAAGCGTAGAACATGGCATGTGCCCTTTCAGCACCAATATAAGGCCCTCTGAACACTGATACTAGAACCGGGGGTATCCAGCTAGAGATTGCCCGGTATGCTAATTATTCATGCAAGAGGACTGAGATTGGGCCGTGGCAAGGAAGAGGGGAGGGGGGAGAGGCAGAAAGAGATCCAGAGAGAGAGAGGGAGGGAGGGGGAGAGAAGCGGGAGGGGGAGAGGGAGAGAGGGAGGGAGGAGGAGAGGAGAAGAAGGAAAAAAAGGGGAGAGGGAAGGGGAAGGGGAGAGAGGGGAGGGGAGGAGAAGGGGAGGAGGGAGAGAGAGAGGGAGCACCCTGGTGCACTGATACCCACTGTGCTTAGCAAATTCACAGCTCCCCTTTGCACGTAGACTGCCCTTAGCTCTCTGTCACCATCTTTGAAAGAAATAGGCTACCGTTAGTATTCTGTCTAAACTCCACCTCCACAGTTATCTGGCAACACCCAGATATGCTCCTCCCCACAGTTACCTGGCAACAGCCAGGTAGGCGTGCCCACTATAAAAGGGGCTGCTTGCCTCCTCCTCCTCCTCTCTTATTCTCTTACTCTCCTGCCTCTAGCTTCTCTCTGTCTCCTTGCCCTTCCTCCTTTCCTTCCCCCTCTCTCCACGTGGTCATGGCCGGCCTCTACTCCTCTGTCTCTCTGCTCTCTCCTCTTCCCTATCTCCTGAATAAACCCCCTCCCCTTTGGAACCATTTGGTCTGGTGTTGTCTGTTCTAAGCTGCGCGCTGAAGTCTAACAGCTACTGTTTACATCATTTTGGGTAGAGTTTAGCTTCCTGTGGAACCCTTATACCGTCCTATCTGATGTGTCCTAGATTTCATGGATAAACTAGGCCGTTGTTTCTTGGTACTGGGGCTTTCTCTAAAGGCGTCTGAATTGTCTTTCAAGTATTGGCTTTGAAATCTAAAGGGTATGGTGTCACACTCTGGTTCTGCTATATCCAGGCTGTCGGATTGAGGGAAATTTATTTCCACCCAGCAGCGATGTGTACGGCATGTCTCTTGACACAAGACCAGTGCATACCATGCATAACTGTGGAGATAATTTCATGAGAAAACACACGTAAAACAAACTTGACTCAGCACTTGCGCCCTGTGAGCATCAAACAAGTGTTCTCATTAACCATTGGACGTGGCAGCCCCGAGTGCCCCGCTGCAAGGTTGGAGAAATTGAGAAGGACAGAGAACCATTAGACATATCTCCGACGGAGTCATCTGGCATTGATTTTTCAGCCGCTCAGCCTGGGGACTCAGTAGGACGATAAAATAAAAACAAGGGACGCAATAATTCTCTGACCACTCAACTGCTGAAATAAAGGGACCTGGAATTTTACACCCTCTCAGATAACACATAGAAAGCCATGTAATAGTACCTGTGGCTTGTTTGGTAACTGTGGAAGAGGGGCATTTGGTATGCCAGAGGACTTTCTACTGTCCCTTAGCACTGCGGTCCCCTTACTCTCGGCATAACCCGCAGTGGTGTTTTATGAAAGAATTAACCCCGAGTAGCTTTTGCAGCAGTAAAATAGCATGCTGTGCTGAAGGCTCCCTCACACGCCACGCATGTTTTACTATAAGGCAGAACGGACAGGCAAGGCAGAGGCGTACAAAGGGAGAGTGGAGAAGTATATATTGGCTCTTCTTGCTCGTTTTTCTTAAGCATGAATATGTTTTCTAAGTGTCTTTTATCAGCTAGAAAAATAATTTCTTGTGAAGATGTTCTGGTTTTTTTTCTGATTATGAGATATTACATATTCACTATGGAAAATGTGTACAAAGTACATTCAAGTCAAACATTTTCAATTCTCCACAACTGAGAGGAACCTATTAAAACTCATAGGGAAAGTGTTTCTCCCCCACCCCCACCCCCGCCCACACCTCAGTGCAGACTGGGAGATGTTTTAGAGACAGATGCTCTTCCCCTTTCCCCCAAACAATAAAGAGTTCTCTGTGCTAACAAAGTAAGTTTTATTTTAAAACATAAAACAAAATTCTTTATGTGTATTATTAAATATACATTTCAATATATATATATTATTTCAAACTGTACAGTCACAAGAAGGAGTTCTCAATAATCCTTTGAGCCCTCCAACACCCTGGGTTTCCTGGATTGGCATCCCATTGTCTGTAAAGTTGCCTGGTCTGGATTGGCATCCCATTGTCTGTTAAATTGCTTCGCTCTTTGTCAGCATCAGCCTGTCTTTGTCCTGTCTGGTGCCTTTCTTTTCACAGGCCTCCTGAGGCTTGGACTCTCTGGATACTGAGGAGAAGATTCAACAGATGATCTTCCAGATCTCTCTGGTTCCTTCTTAGCTTTATCTTCCTTACCACACTTTTTTCTCTTGGGCATGGCCCGGGATGTGCCAGGTGATCGTAGGCATTGAAAACCAAGATGTTGTGACTCACTGCTTGGGTCTGTCTTACTGTTTGTCTTGTTTCTTCACACCGCTCCTTCTGCTAACTCTTTAGCTGGCTCCTGAAAAGTAGGGTTCATTAAAAGGACCTTAGCTTCAGAGGTCTTAAGGGAAAATGCCCCATCTGGAGAGACACAGCTAAAGCTACAGCATCGAAAATAATCCGTTCTGCCGAGTGATTGCAAATGGTTAGACCAAGCAGATGCACCATCGGGGTGGAACTTAATTCCTTTGAATCTTAAACCAGAGTTCAATTTTAGACATAAATCCTACGGGTCTTTACATGATTTTTACTTTACAATGAAAGGATTGTCACTTTTAGACTGGAATTTCTCCTCAGGAATTTGATGACGGGAGCCGGTTTGTATGAGAATATTGGCGCTGCATGTCGCTAGGTCATTACTGCAACACTTGGAGAGTCTTGGCTAATCCCTTCGCAAAGCCTCTGCTGGGTCGTCCTCACACAATGTGGGGTGAGTGACAAATGGCAAAGTGCTCCCTATAATCTGAGAACTGAGATTCAGTTCCTTTAAAACTACTCCTGATACCAGAATGGCTGCTGCAGTTTTCCAATCACTTTCTTCACCTTGAACAAGAAACCTGCTCCCTAAACCCACGGGGAAATGCAGTCACGCCCAGAGAGAGTCAGAAGAGTAACAGACAGCCCATGGGTCCCATAAACATTTCACTTTTGAAAAGCTCTTCTCTGGGTATATGAAAAAAAAACCATTGCTGCTCATCCACTTTCTGAACTGCTATATTCAAGAAATGCAAGTCTGGAATGGAAACGGATGTAGCTCCCAGGGACTGGAGGATGGTGACTCAACACTCCCCAGGAGCAGAATCTGGGGTTATGCAGTTTCTTAGGGGTAGAGCATCCTGAGGACAGCAGTGAGGAGCCGTGATATGCCTTTTACCTTCATGCGGTCGTGCAGTTTCCAGTTGCAGAGAGGAACACATTCTAAACCTCAGACAATGGCTTTTGTTTTTAATTTTGCTTCACTATTTTTGACACACACGCTGTGGTAGTTTGAATATGCTTGGTCCAGGGAGTGGCACTATTAGGAGGTGTGGCCTTGTTGGAGTAGGTGTCTTATTGCAGGCTTTAAGACCCATGTCCTTGCCAGGCAGTGGTGGTGCACGCCTTTAATCCCAGCACTTGGGAGGCAGAAGCAGGCAGATTTCTGAGTTTGAGGCCAGCTTGGTCTACAGAGTGAGTTCCAGGACAGCCAGGGCTACACAGAGAAACCCTGTCTCGCTCGAAAAACAAAACAAAAACAAACAACAACAACAAAAAAGACTCATGTCCTAGCCATCTTTGAGACAGTCTTCTTGCTGCCTTCAGATGAAGATGTAGAACTCTCAGCTCCTCCTGCACCATGTCTGCCTGGATGCTGCCATGTTCCCACCTTGATGATAATGGACTGAACCTCTGAACCTGTAAGCCAGCTGCAATTAAATGTGGTTCTTTATTAGAGTTCTTGGTCACGGTGTCTTTTTATAGCAGTAAAACCCCAAGACATACACAAGTATCCACACATCACATACACACACACACACACACACATGTGCGCGTGCTATTATGGCAGGCAGTTTGATTACTGATTATAGATTTTAGCATATGGTTATGACACATTTTCTATATTAGCATCAGAGACTATATGACAATGTCATCTGAATATTTTGGGGTTTAATTTTTTTTTTGATTTTTGTTTTTTTAAGACAAAGTTTCTCCATGTAGCCCTGGCTATCCAGGAACTCACTCTATAGACTAGACTGGCCTGGAACTCAGAGCTCTGCCTGCCTCTGCCACTGAGTGCTGGGGTAAAAGGTGTGAGCCACTGTTCGTGGCTTCATTTGAATTTATTTTAAGTTTAAATGTTCCTGTGGAAATTTATGCATCCAGAAAGAAGGACAAAGTTGAATACAACCGTAGACCATCATCCCAAGTGAGTTACGTCAGTCTCAGAAGCACAGACAGCACATTTCCCCTCATAGATTATAGAGACATAAAATCATGACTGTGTATATGTCACGAAAGAGAGACAAGAGATGGCGTGGCAGCTAAGAGCATCCCACAACCTTGTGTAACTTCACTTCTAAAGGATCCGTTGCCCTCTTTTGGTCTCCTCAGGCATTAGATATGCACGCAGTGCACATGCACACATGCAGGCACTCATACACTTAAAACAAGAATAAATACATCTTTTTAAAAGTAGAAACAAAATCCTCTAGAGGAACAAAGGAGACTATGGAGGGGGAGGAGGAGGCAGGGCCGAGGGATGGAGCTGTGCTCAGTGTATTTTACACTTATATAAGTGTGTCCTTTGGACAGCCAGTACTGTGTATAATGAATATACAATAAAATTGGAAATAATTCCTTAAAAAGTGTTAAGAAATCTCATGGGATATTATATGCCATTTACAGTCTTCATTTTCAATAATTTTTGGGAGAAAACTGCTTGTATTTCTTGAATTTTATCATAGTGCTTAATTTTAAATGACCAAATATTAATAAATATTCATTTAGAGGCATCCTTGTTAGCTACTCCTGGGAAGCTTGCAGTTCTAGTTGCCTCTCTATTCATCAGCTAGGACTGCCAGAACAATGACCACATGCATTGAGTGTCTCAAGCAACAGGTAGTTACTGTCTCATGGCTTTGGAGGCTGGAACGCCACACCAAAGGGCCCTCAGAGCAGGCGCTTTCTGGGAGCACGGAAAGAGCATGCCCTCTGAGCATCTCCTTCAGCTGCTGGAGCCCGCTGCCAAGCTTTGCCATCCTTGGCTTACCGGAAGCCTCCTCCTAACTCTTCCCACCTCAGCAGCAATGAGGCTTGACCCTGCTTACCTCTGAGATCAGATAGACCTCGTGTGTGTGTGTGTGTGTGTGTGTGTGTGTGTGTGTGTAGGAGAGAGACAGAGAGACAGAGAGTCTGGGTGTTTCCCCCTTTTACGAGGATAACAGACGTTAGGTGGAATGCTGTCTTACTATACTCTGAATTCATGTTAAATAGTCACATTGCTGTAACCCTACTCCAAACTGAGGTCAGACTGTGACATATTCAACATCAGGCCTTCGACACAGGAATTTGACTCAGAGTCCTTATCATATAGCGAAAGAATAAAAATACCCTTCTCTCCTACAGCCCCGTCACACACACAGTTGTGGTCCTCTTCCTGAGGGAATTGAAAAGGATGCTGAGGAAGCAGAGGCATGGAAACAAAACAAAACAACTTTCACTGAACCCTTACAGTGTATCAGTTAATGTCAAGGCATCTGAAGCATCCTCTACCATAATGTCCGCTGTACCAGGGAGGCAGGCACAAATGATAAAACTGAACCTCAAGGAGATTAAGGAGTTGAGATCAAATGTGGATGTGTTCTCCCCTGCAAAGGCTGGGCATTTTCCTGAGATGCTCCTTGCTCCTCTACAAGAGGTTCTGTGTGATCAAAGGCAAAGCCGTGCACATCAAGGGAAAGACGATAAAATCAGCTCAGGGAATGCCCTATGGCAGCGGTTCTCAGCCTTCCTCACACAGTGACCCTTTAATACAGTTCCTCGTGTCGTGGTGAGTCCGGCTGTGCAATTACTTTCATTGCGACGTTACAATTGTAATTTTGCACAGAATCATCTTGCTAAATTCAGATCCCAGCACCCATAACTGTAATGTTTGCTTCTGTTATGAATCCTAATGTCAATCTTTTTTGGACACAGAGGCTTGATCCACGGTCTGAGATCTGCTTCCTATTAAAACAATCGCTTCTGTTGCATAGAGCAAAACCTGAAGACAGGCTGAAGCAACCAAGACATCTCTGAGAGGGTGTACACCAAGCTGCTGCCCTGTCCAAGCAGTGACAGTAGGATTTTACTTCCCACAGTAAATGGGAGATAATTTCTAAGAGATAAGAAAAGAAGAGGTAACAATCTAATTTAAATATTTATGAATGTCAGGCATTGAAAACCGTTTGATTTGAGACCTTAAGCCTAGTGATCAAGGTAATGTCACCTTGCAACTTTCTCAGCAGCAGCAGGCAGTGGTTACTGCCAAAATGCTGTACTCTGTGCCAAACGCTCTTCCTGTTTTAGCTCACTTAAGCCTTACAATAATCCCAAGAGCTATGGTCAGTATTATTGCCATTTCTCAGATGCTGAAGTGGAGAAACAGAAACACTTCTGAAGCAAAGTGACCCGCTGCTTGCCACCAAAGCAAAACTCCAAAGGTGAGCTCCTATGCACAAAACTATGCTTTGTAGCTAGTTGCTTTTCGTCTAGGAATTATAGTGGCTCCAGAAAAGGTTTTGGGATATGGGAAATCTGAATTTGAATCTTGGACCCAACCACTCAACTTCACGACCAAATGCAAGTTGTCTTGGGTCTCATCTGTTATTTTCAGAAGAGTATTAAGAATGCTTTTTCCACATGGTTATGATGGGGAACTTTAAAAGCAAATCGTGATTGCTAGTCTATATGGAAGACCCGTTACATTTCTTATTTACTAGCAGACACAACACACTCCCTTGAGTTACACTGATACATTTCTGGTTTTGTCAACGTGACTCCTTGGCAACTTCCCACCTCAGAAAGAAGAGACTTTGCTGTGTGCTTCTGAGGAGCACTGCTGCTGCTGTTCCTGCCTCTTCCCCACCTGGAGAATGAGCAGACTGTTCACAAAAGAGAAAATCGAAGGGATCAATGCGCACAGGAAGTGGCTGTTCCTGTCAGAGCAATGCCAATCGAGAGCGCATTGAGATTCCACCTCATGCTGGTCAAAATGGTGGTCATCAAGAACACAAACAACAAGCACCAGCAAGGATGTAGGAGAAAAGGGAATGCTGGATCTTGCTAGTGGGAATGTAAAGTAGTCCGGCCCCTATGGAAATCAAGCTGGAGGTTTCTGAAAACAAAACAAAATACCCAGACCTGCCACATGACCCAGCTGGACCACCACTAGATATGTACCCAAATGAGTCCCAATCAATGAAGCACAGAGACATTTGCACATCAGTGTTTAGTGCAGCATTTTCAGAGTAGCTAAGTTATGTGTCCATTGTCAACCTAAGTATCCATCAACAGAAGAACGGTTAAAAAAAACTGTAGTGAACTTAGACAATGTAATGCTTTCAGCCATAAAAACAAATGAAAATGGGCTGAAGAGATGTCTCAGTGGTGTTTGCTGTTCTTCTAGAACACTCGAATTTGGTTCACAGTATGCATGTTAGGTGACCCTCAACCATTGATAACTCTAGCTCCAGGGATTCTCTGCTGGCTTTCATGAATGCATGCACACACCAGCACACTCGAACTCACACACACACACACACACGTGAGTGCGCCCGTGCAAGCGTACGAGTGCGTGCACACACACAAATACTAAAAGAGAAGGAAGAGGAAGAAGTTGCATAATTAGCAGATTATATACAATTAAAGATTATTGTATTAAGTGAATTCAATCACTTCAGAAAAACTAGTAGCCCATGCTTTCTCATTTGTGAACCCTCGATCTCTCATAGATACATGACACATGACACAAAAATAGAATTAAATTACCTAGGGAAACAAAGGAACTTATGAAGTGGCCAAGAAGAGAGAGAACAGTGGGATACATTGGGGAAACCTGTTCAAAGTTCGTTTACATACGTGCGAGGAATTGCCTTGTGTAACCAAGCATAGCACAGTGATAGTAAGCAATGACACCATAGCTTCATTAGCACCCAGAGAGCTTAGTTTGCATATCTGAACTGGAATTGTCTTCCTCTGAGTAGGGGAGACACTTTTTTCGTCTCTCTCTTAGTTGGCTCTGCTCACGCTATCATAAGGACACAAGGTGGAGGAAAGAGGACTCAGCCAAAGAAATAAAATGAAGGAAGGAAGCTTCTAGAGGAAGACAATTCTTCAAAGCGTCAGGGTTAACAGCCAGCCTCCCTGCCTTGAACATTCTACAGGAGGCTACAGGCTTGTGACTGAAGCCTCGTTTTAGACTAAGTCTTACTTCTTCACGCTGTAGCAACAAGCTTGTGGGGATGGTGGTAGAAGACCCCTGGGTGAACCTTTACCATATCCCAAGTCGTATGGCGCTCAGAGTTGGCTGGTATTACACAATTGTTTAGCACGGGTTCAGAAGAGGCCCAAGATCAGCACACTCTGCTGGGAAACGGGAGTTAGAGAAGAAAGAATTGCTGAAAGGTTGAGAGTCAACTAGCCTGCTGTAAACATCAGTGGACAATAAGAGAGACTCCATCTCAGAGAGGAAGAAGACCCATACCCCAGGTTATCCTTTGACTCCCACACACATGTCAAGGGATCCGCTGTCACACACAGGCACATACACACATATACTATGAGACACAGAAACTAACTTCCTGCGAATGATTCATTACTCATATGGGATATAACTGACTGAGAATACAGATAGTATTTGTAAGTGAGGAAAACTACCAAGATAAGTAAATTAGAATAACGTTGTTTGGGGAGCTTGAGGTATTTTTCAGTCTGAGTTATTCAGAAAAAAGAACCAGAGGCAATGTGCTTATGGAACTTCTATGTTAGTAGGAACTGTATCCCAAGGGTGAAGGGGCAGGAGAGAAAAGAAAAATGGGGGGTGGGTGGGTGGGGAGCCAACGTAAGACTACACTGTCAGGCTGAAAGCGGATCTCCAGGACTGAGTGTTTAAATCCACAAGCCTACTTGGGTCCCAGAAACTATTTCCAAAAAGTTCATCCAGAGGGAGAAAAGGGGAAGAAGTTATTGGCTGTTTGCTTTTGTGCTTGTAAAAGCCAAAAGAACAGCCATACCTTATATAATTTTGCAGGTCTAACCCATACTCTCTGCTTAGCTTCCCCTGGCTTAGTTTACCCAATACTTTCCCAAACCCAAAGGACCAGGAACATGACATAGGGAAGAGGACTTGCCTAGCATGCATGAGGCACAGATTCAACTGAGAGCTACACATACACTCACATAAAAATTATTCTCATAGCTTCTTTGACTTTTGGTTAAGATCGAGTATAGTTTCCCAAGCCTGGACTTTGACGTTCTCCGTTATAAAGTCTGCTAACTGGCCTACAGCATGGAGGATGAACATGGGAACCACGACGACCAGTAGTCAGGTTGGAGCTCGTACTGCAGAACCCCAACAGAGCTGAATGTGGGCTTCCTTGTAACAGAGGACACCAGACTTAGAGCCCTTCCTCTCGAATTAGCTCGCTACCCTACTCAGAGGACACAACTTGGCTGCTATGACTTGGTTTCCTAATTAACGAAAATGTAGGAAGAAACATTTCATCTTAGAAAGAAGGCAGACACCATTGGACTCAACACAGGAAGCAGGGGATACCGGCGATGAGCAAAGACCTCATTTTCTGTCTTCATGACAAATCCACAGGACAGGTGCCACATCATCATTTTGTGGGTGAGAAACCAGGAGCCTGGAATTATATGGAGCTGCCAAGGCCACATGTGAGTCAACTGCATCCAACCTCCAAGCCCTTTCTCTTTCTTTGTCTCCTTTTGAAAACAGATTTTGAATTTCATGAACGGTGTATGACTCATGAAGATTCAACTGTTTCTGAAAGAGTTAGTGTGTCCTTGGAGTAATGTCTGCCCTGTTCCCAACTCCTAAGTTCTAATCACCTCTTTCAACTCATAAATTCTCTGGCAGGAAAAACAAAGAAATACATGAGTCTAATGACATAAAAATTGACTCCAAACAATTCATTTGCTACCCAGTAAAATAGCACCAAATTGTGAAATATACGTTACCACTGAAGACACAGAGCCAAAGAAATAAAATGCAAGGAAGGATACAAACAGGTTCAGACAGGACAAGTGTCTTGCTGCTGGTAACTAGAGGTGACGGAGTCCTGTTGATGTTCATGTGACAATGTGACTCAAGGATTTGTGTGGCTAGTCTTGATTACAGCAATCCTTTCTATAATCATTCCTGTGGCTTAACATGGCACCGTGCACTGTGCAGGAGACTATGTGTGTTATGTCATTTAGCCCTAATGATAATCCTTTAGAATAGATGCTATCTCTCATTTTATTGCTGAAGCAACTGAGGCTTGGGGCCAGCTGATGGAAAATAGTGATATTATCAAGGTTCGACCCAAGTTGCCAGATTTCAAAATGTCTGTCTGCTTTTGACTGTCTACCTACCATCTACAAGTTCAGAGGACCGAGTGACAGAAGAGAGTCCCACCTGCTGTGAAAGCTGTCCACACCCAGTACCCTGTACCCTCTTCAATTCATCTCCCACCCCCTTTTGCCCAGCACTTAACCCTGAATAACTTATGATTTCCCAACAAGACATTGCTGTGAGCTTCTGTGCATACTGTTTTGTTACTCGGGGATGTTCTTCTGTTCTTTTTCTAAACACTAAACAATTCTCACCTTTTAGTTCAGGCTTCGCTTCTACCAGGAAACCTGGACAGCATCACCCCATCACTTACAAACACCTATTCTTTCATTAGGGACCTGCTATGTTTTCCCACAATGCTTTGTGTTACCTTCCCTAAAACGCTTAGCAAATGGATTCTAAGTATTTGGCACTCCCTGTTTTCCTGCACTTCATAGTGAGCTCCTGGAGAATTGGAAGCGTGGCTGATATGTAGTCACATCCCTGGTGTCTAAAACAAAAAAAGGCATGTGACAAATAATTGATATGTATATATATTTTAGTGTCATATCCAATGATGCACCTGAAAGGGGATTCTTCAGTTTTCTATGTGTTGACTGTCCCAAAATAGTCACCTTAGTCACTCCCTCTGCTGGGTTACTTTCCTAGCCCCCAACTTCTTAATCTGCAGTTTTCTTGACACAACAGGAAGGAATTCTGGCAGATAAGATTAGGAAAACTGATATCAAGAAAGTTTGAAGACATCAGGAGTGGAGACATTAAAAACCAAATGTCCCTTCCTGTTGGGGCACCCAAACTCATCTCACCTGTCATTATTGGGTATTTCTGTACATAAAGTAAGAATAAAGAAGAAAGAAAGAAAGAAAAGGAAGCTGCAAGCATTGAGGGAGCATACAGGGAGTTTGGCAGGTGAAGAAAAATAATGAACATATTTTTCTGGGACATGTGGGAAAAAATCTGTACCGCTCTGAAGTTTTAAGGAGCAAAACTCAAAATATTCAAAACCAACCACGTGAAGCAAACATATTTAGCAGACAGCGGTTGCCCCACTGCGAATGTTCCTCCCTGTTCAATTACAGATCACCCAAGGAAGAGAATCTCTTTATCTCAAGTTTGCCAGCATGGTTTTCGTTCTGACAGTTCCGAGATGGATCGACATACTTCAAGTGATGTTTCAAGTTCCATGATGCAGACGTTTGGTACTCTAGACAACGTTTTTTAAAATGTTCAAAGAACGGGAGCATATGCGATTTGTGTTCACTAAACATTAGACAGGAAAAAGAAAACATGGTGTGGAGAAGAGATGAGCATGAATTTCAGAAATGGCTGCCATCTACGCCACCTTATCCAGTCACTACAGAATATTGGAAAGTAATAGACACAGTTGCTGTTTATTGAGACCTAGGCTGTTTGGCCAATCAAAGAGACCAGTTAAGAGATTGGGAAATAAGCCAAGGGAGGAAGCTAGAATGTTCTTCATGATTCTGTTATGGCTTAGGAAAGCCCTTCAGCTGTAGTGACAGCTCTGTGACTAAGAGGTCTAGGACCTAAAATAAAGCCAGGGACACAAGCCTTCCAGTTGACAGACACTATAGAAATCACTTAAGATTGTGATGAACCTAACCCAATCTATCCTTCTAGAAGGTCCTTCATTAATAAGAAGCAGAAACGTTAACAAGGTATAATAGGAACACACAAAAGTTCCCTATTCTATTTTTTCAATTAAGAGAGAAAAAAAAATAAATACTGCTACCCATGACTGGAGTAGTTTTCCAAACTACCAATCCAAACTTCTAAACAGTGACTCCCATGATCAGAAATTCACATGAAAACATCTACCTGAAGGTTTATTTTTCTCTTTAACGGCAAGCAACGGTGAGTGGCAAAGTTTATCCTAGCCATGGGAACGTTGGGCAGGCTCTGGGGTACAGAGTCCATTTGTAGCTTGTTGTCCTGGCTAGTTTTCTGTCAACTTGACAAAAGCAAGAGTCATTTGGGAAGAGGGAACCTCAGCTGAGAAGCCACCTTCGTAAGAATGGCTTTCTAGAAGACCAACAGAGTCTCCTAACCTGGACCCTTGGGGGCTCCCAGAGACTGAACCACCAACCAAAGAGCATGCAAGGGCTGGACCTAGGGCCCCTAGACATATGTAGTGGATGTACAGCTTGGTCTTCATGCAGGTCCCCCAACAACTGGAGCGTGGCCTGTTTCTGACTCTGTTGCCTGTCTGTGGATCTTATTTTCCTAACTGGACTGCCTCATCTGGCCTCAGTTGGAGAGGATGCACTTAGCCATTCAGTGATCGATGTGCTAACTGTGTGTATAGGGATGATGCCCAGTGGGGGCTCCCCCTTCTCAGCAAAGGGGGTGGGGGTTTATGGGTGGAGATTTGGAGATGAGGGGGAGTTGTGATTGGGATATAAAGTAAAAATTAATGGGAAAAGAATAAATTCTATTCAGTAATCTTTTTAAAAATGTCCTGTAGGCAAGTCTGTAGTGTATTTTCTTAGTGATGGATGTGGGGCCACCCAGCCCATTGTGGGTGGGGCCACCATGAGTAGGTGGTCCTAGATGCTTTAAGAAAGCAGGTTGAGCAAGCTATGTCCTCATGCCTGCGAGTAGTGCTCATCCATGGCCTCTGCTTCAGTCCCTGTCTCCTCCTCTTCTCCTCTGAGAGGTCTCTTACCCGAGAGCTGTAAGATGAAATGAAATACGCCTTTCCCTCCCCAAGTTGCTTTTGGTCATGATGTTCTGTCACAGTGATAGAAACTCTAACTAAGATACTTATATTGATGTGTTTATAAAAAGATAAAGAGAGGGGGATATGTTTTATGGAGGTGTGGTGAGGTATGGGGAAAGGGGGTGTCTCAGTGGGCCCATGTGGAGGAGGTACCCCTTCCCCCTGAGGGAGCATCCATAGAAAGGTACAGTACAGAGTTTATTCAGGGCATGGGGAGGGGAGTTGAGAGGGTAGTAGAGGCAGAGAAAGGCAGAGAGAGAAAGAGAGTAGAGAAGCAGAAACTGGCCATGAGCACGTGGGGGGGGGGAGAAAGTGGGGAGAGAGGGGGAAGGGAATGGGGAGAGAGCAGAGAGCAAGAAGGCAAGAATAAGAGTAAGGAGGGGGCAAGCAGCTCCACTTATAGTGAGTCGGGCACACCTGGCTGTTGCCAGGTAACTGTGGGGCGGAGCATACCTGACTGTTGCCAGGTAACTGTGTGGCAGAGCTTAAACAAAATGCTAACATATATGTTCATAGTAATAGCCATCATTAATTAGGCATTGATTCAATTCTAGCACTGATGATAAAGTAGTATATTAATATAAAATTGTCATAGTAGCTCACAATGACTTTTGTTTTGTTTGGTTTGGTTTTTTTGTTTTGTTTTGTTTTTTTCGAGACAGGGTTTCTCTGTGTAGCCCTGGCTGTCCTGGAACTCACTCGGTAGACCAGGCTGGCCTCAAACTCAGAAATCTGCCTGCCTCTACCTCCCAAGTGCTGGGATTAAAGGCGTGCGCCACCACCGCCCGGCTTCACAATGACTTTTAATGTTATTATCTGCCACTCTTCTCTGGATAAGAAACCGTGTGAGGAAGATTCAGAACCCTACCTGTGCTCAGCAAGATGGTAACTGGTACCAGTTCACACCTGCCCAACTTCGAGGACCACCAGACCATAGTATGCTGCAAGATGTCATATCTGCCAGCAATCTCCCAATTGGCTCAATTCCATGCTAGAACTCATAAAACTGTGATCTGAATTCTATTCTGCTTCAAATATCATCAGTAACTGGCCTGGTTAGCTTTAACTGTCAACTTGACACAGCCCAGAGTGCCCTGAGAAGGGAGTCTCATTTAAAGAGTCTCCCAGAGCAGACTGGTCTATGAAAATGCATGGGGGGTGGGTGTGAGGGAACTGTCTTGGTTGTTAATTGATGTACAAGGTCCAGTCCAATATGGACCGCACCATTGCCTCGGTGGGTGGCCCTGGGCTGTGTAAGGCAGATAGCTAAGCCATGATGTATGCGGAGTTCCTCTATTGTTTCTCTTCAAGCTCCTGCTTACGTTCCTGTCCTGACTTCCCTCTAGAGTGCACTGTGGGGACTGGAGAGATGGCTCAGTGGTTAAGAGCACTGACTGCTCTTCTAGAGGTCCTGAGTTCAATTCCCAGCAACCACAAGATGGCTCATAACCATCTGTGATGGGATCTGATGCCCTCTTCTGGTGTGTCTGAAGCTACAGTGTATTCATATAAATAAATATAATAAATATAAAAGATATTTAAAAAATAAATAAATCGTTAAAGGAAAAAAAGAGTGGACTGTGCCCAAAGGGATGGGGGGCAGGGGGAAACAGAAGGCAGTTCAAACCTTTCTTCCCCTAAGTTGCATCTGGTTAGAGTGTTTTATCTTAGCAATAGAAAGAACTAGAAAAACAAAACACCATTGGATCCTATTGCTTTCTATTTATTGGAAAAACCAAACTTTTATTGTCATTGATTTTTAAATGGCAGGCATCTTTCATTGGCTCCCGAAGAATAACAGGCATCTGAGATCCTTTCTTTTTAAGTTAGTGATCAAGTATTCCGTATCACAGTCACCCATAACAGGGTTGAGTACCAATGTTAACTCTTTGGAGGGCTGGACAGAAACAAATCTCCGGGGCTGAATGAGTAGAACTAGTGCTCCCAACATCCCAGATGGCTTTGGGGGAACCAGGGATGCATGGGTGGCTGGGTACTTACCATCCTTGCCAGCAACCCACTGCTGGTGCTACAAGGGCCTTCAGCCTTTGAGTTTCTTGCCTCTGGAGGCTTTCTCAGGGCGGTTCCTTAAACCTTTATGAATCAAAGTGTCACATGATCCTGCAAAGCCAGGTGCACAAGTTTTTAATTGCGTACATGGGAGACTGAGGCAGGAGGGTCTCTGTGAGTTCAAGGTCAACCTGATGCACACAGTAGGTTCCAGGCCAGCCAGGGCTACAGAGTGAGACCCTGACTCAAAAGCAAACAAAATGCCCAGACGTAATCCAAGATGTATGGTGAAGGAAAAAAAAATATGTCCTTCCTTCTTTTCTCGATCGTTAGTTTGTTCTTCCTTCCTTCCCTCTCTCCCTTCTTTCCTTCTTGATATATAAAAGAAAAAAAGAAAAGAGAGAGCAGAGATTGATCATGTCTGATGAGACCTCACACAGAGTGGCAGGCCTGACCCCACATACCCGAGACCTGAGAGAACATTTCTGTATTCCTAGCACCTTAGCTAGGCAGGGAGAGCAACAGATGGCAGTTTCTCCTTTGCTGTGGGACAGTGTAGTGACCTAACACTCACAGTCCGACTCTGTGGGATAATAAGCCCCAAGCTTGGGAGACCCCAGCATCTCCTCTGGTGATGAGGGTCCTAGCTTTGTGGGCTTCACCTCTTCTTCCATCTCTGCAGTCATTCAGAGGTGGGGCTGCCTAGCCTCATCCCCACTGGGACTAGACGCTAGAATGCAAGCTTTGGCGTTTCAGGCAGATGACGGGTGGAACCTTGGACTCCAGCCTTTACCTCCACTTCAGTGTTCTCTCAGGATCCTGGCCAAATGGCCCCTCCCTGCTGGAAGCCAACCCTCACCCTGGGAGGTCTGCCAGCTGCTAGTTTTCCTAAATTAACCTTTGCTTCCCACTGCAGGATAAACCTGAAGACCTCTGAAGACCGGCTCGAATGGAGGCTACTGTGTCAAAATATGTCTGGCTGAGTCTTCTCCAACCCAGCAGCTGCCTTGCTCGCAGTTCATGTCTGTTGAAGAAAAGACTTTGATTAAACCAAAAGCTGTTGACATGTAGCATGGCCATCCTAACAATTCTTGGTCGTTTCACCATACAGGATCCTACGAACTCCCTGATGTTTCTGTGTTTTAGAGTTTTTTTTCTCTAACAGTTGGGTCTGCCTCAGCCACTTGCACTTCTGATTACACTGTGGTCTGTTATTGCTAATAGTCACCAACCTTTGTTAGCTCAGTTTTATTCCCTACCTCTTGACTTCTCCCTAACGTCAGTCTCAATAATGCTTTGACATTAGCCTTCCCACGAACCATAGTGCCTTTTCCCATTTCTTTGGCTCTTTTCCTTTTTTTTTTGGTTTTTTTTGAGACAGGGTTTCTCTGTATAGTCCTGGCTGTCCTGGAACTCACTCTGTAGACCAGGCTGGCCTTGAACTCAGAAATCCGCCTGCCTCTGCCTCCCAAGTGCCGGGATTAAAGGCGTGCACCACCACCGCCCGGCCCTCTTTGGCTCTTTTCTACCCTTGCTTTAAAAAAGCAAGGTTCACTTGGGAAGCAGAGGCAGGCAGATCTCTGAGTTCGAGAGTTCAAGGCTAGCCTGGTCTACAGAGTGAGTTCCAGGACAGCCAGGGCTATACAGAGAAACCCTGTCTCGAAAAAACCAAAAAATAAAAAAATAAAAATAAAAAAGCAAGGTCATGATCATCATGCCTTGGGCGGGGGGGGGGCATATATTTCTCCTTTGCTTCCCTCTCTCCCCTTGCATTCTCTTGGCAACACCAAGCTTAAGGATGCAGAGATGACACAGTACGGAAGGAAGGTGATTGCCAAAGAGGAAAGATCTAAAGTTAAGTTGTGGTGTTTCCATCTGTAATCCCAGCACAAGGGGCTGGCAGAGACAGGAGGATCCCTGATCTCTCGCTAGTGAGTCCAGATGCAGTGAGAGAGCTTGACTCGTAAATGGATGACTGAAGGGGACACCTGACCTCCACATACATGCATATATGCTTGTAGCCACAAACACACAGGCACAGAGACACACATATACACACAAGCACAGATACACGGACACATGCACATACACACACATAGATACACAGGTACACACATGCATGCACACACACATATAGACACAGATAAATACACACGCAAACACACACAGGCACAGACACACACAGGCATAGACACACAGAGACACACAGAGACACATGCATATGCACACAAACACAGACACACACACATGCAAACATATACACACAGACATAGACACGTGTGCATACATGCACATGCACACACACAAACACACACAGGCACAGACACACACAACATTGAAGAGAAGGAGAGAGAGAGAAGGAGGAACAGATTCTGGGTAGACCTGTGCCTCCCCTACTGGTGCCCAGCTTCTGGCTGAAGGAAAACACCCAACTCTCTGGTTGTCTCTGAATTCATGGCTGTAAACACCAAATGACAAGCTCATTGTATTTTTTCTTGTTTATTTATAGCTATACTTTCCTAAACTACTAAAATTTCCCCTTCTCTCACCCTATGTTCTCATATTCCCTACCTCCTACTAGAGACGAGCAGTGTGCCCTCGGTCCTTAATTAAGCATTTTATCACTGCAATAAAACTCTATGACCAAAAGCAACTTGGAGATAAAAAGATTTATTCCAACTTTCATGTCCCAACCCCACCCTGAAGGGAAGCTGGGGGCAGGAACTAGGAGGCAGGAACTGAAACAGAGGCTGTGGAGGAACATTGCTTACTGCCTAGCCCTCAGCTGCTTACTGTGGTGGTTTGAATAAGAATGGCTCCCACAGGCTTCCATATTTGAAACCTTAGTCTGTAGGGAGTGGAACTCTTTGATAGGATTAGAGGGATTAGGGGGCGTGGCCTTGTTGGAGGAAGTATGACAGTGGGAGTGAGCTTTGAGGTTTTCAAAAGCCTATACAAACCCCTGTGTTTTTCTCTTTCCCTCTCTCAGCCCGGATCAGGGTGTGGCTCTCAGCTACTGTACCGTCACCCCCCCCTACTCCCCACCATGATGATAATGGACTAAACTTCTGAAGCCGTAAGCAAGCCCCCAATTAAATGCTTTTTTGTATAAGAGTTGCCTTGGTCATGGTATCTTCACAGTCAAAGAACAGTGACTAAGACACTTGCTTACCCTGCTTTCTTATAGCACCCATGGCTACCAGCCCAGAGGTGGCACTGAAAAAGTCAGCTTAGAGCCTTTGGAAAATTCCACAAGGCCCCCTCCCCTTCCAGAAGGGAGAAGTCCTTAGAGCACATAGGCACCACTCCCCTCCAGAAGGGAGAGGCTGAATTACATCCCTCAGGAAGACCACATGGGGCTGCGGGGAGGGGGGACCCTTGGCCACCTGCAGATTAGGGAAGCCTCAGAGCAGTAGACATTCCTCAGAGACCTAAGGACCAATGAGTTTAAAAGTCACACTATTCAGCCAATCACATTGTGCCTAATGACTGCTGCACTGAAAAGTGTAAAGAAAAAAAAAATTGCTACCTCTCCTTCGAGTGCAGGACGACCCCAACACGTTGGAACGATAAATCCCTCTTGCTTTTGCATCAATCCCTCCCTGACTCCACGATGTTCACTCAGGGGGTCCCCAGTAAGCTAAGGCTCATCAGAGTCTTACTTTACCATTTACAATGGTCTGAGCTCACTCACATCCATCACCAACCAGAAAAATGCCCTACAGGGTTGCTTACAGACCATCTTATGAAGACGTTGTTTTCAATTAAGATTTCCTCTTCCCAGATATAGCTCTGGTTTGCGTCAAGTTGACACAAAACTAGCTAGCATACCTACTAAGATCCTTGTATGTGTTGACACCACTTCCTTTTACTCAAGCAAGGGCATCACTTCTGCAAATACCTTTTCCATCTCCTACATTCATTTTTTTTTCTTCTTACTAGATTTTTTTTTTCAAGTCCCTAATGATACTGCTTCATTCGAAGAGAACAAGCAACCCATTCTGTTTCCATTTTTTCTAGCTACAGCACCATTTTTTTTCTTCTTTAGCAATAACATTCCTTATGGGTCATGTTGGACTCTAAGATCCAAAACCAGGGGACACGCTCCCACAGAACTACACACAGATAGGAGTCACTGCAATCACATGAGGTTTGGTTTAATGAAACTAGTGCACTAGGACTCTCTCGCATGCAGGCAAGAGAGTGCCGAACAAGAGCTGGGTACAGTATTTATGGGTAGAGAATAGTTCACGAGGCCAAACCACAAAATCTGAACTTTCTGGGTTCGGTCCCAAGGTGACTCAGATTATGACAAGGAGTGTCTTTCTTTTGCCTAGATTTATTTGTTAAGGGCTCAGCTTCCTGATTCCTGGAATGTATCTACTCTGAGCTCTCCTCACCCGCAGGTGGGTTCTCTCCCCTGTGGTCTAAGGAATGTTAATCAATCAGCCTCTTCCTCCTCTGAATGTTAATCCAGCAACTGTCCTCTGACTGAGGAATGTGCCCTTCCCAGGATGTGTCCTGGGACAGTGGGGTTCTTTTAATCTTAAATTCAAACTGAGACCCGAAAATCTTACATTTAGACCTAAAAGCCTTACAGTTGCCTGTACCTGCTGTCTGTCATCTGCTCTTGTCATGGCTGACCCACTGAAGTCAAGCTCCTGCCTCCATGATTACCATGGAACCTGCTCTCCCTAACCTTCCCAAAGAGGTTGACACCAATAAATGCTCTCAGGAGCATTTAGCACGGTTCTTCTCTTCTCTTCTCTTCTCTTCTCTTCTCTTCTCTTCTCTTCTCTTCTCTTCTCTTCTCTTCTCTTCTCTTCTCTTCTCTGTCTCTCTCTGTCTCTCTCTCTCTCTCTCTGTCTCTCTCTCTCTCTCTGTCTCTCTCTGTGTCTCTCTCTCTCTGTCTTTCTCTCTCTCTCTCTCTCTCTCTCTCTGCCATATCTTCTCCATTTAACTTCTAAGATATCACACATTCTAGATTGGCTTCATTCAGTCACAGTCCCCTCTGATTTTCTCAATGACTCCATCCATCCTTATCCTTGGACTTCTTACTACTGAAGACTCAGGAGTCTGGACCTCTTCTCTTTCTATCTACACTCGCTACCTTTGATATCTCCTCTAGCTTCCTTGGCTTTGCTGGGGATTCCACCTATGTTTTTGTCTTTCTGGTGTGGACGGCCCAGGGACTGAATTCCTTAGGTGCTTTTTCTGTCTTTCCGTGAAGGTAAACTGGAAGTTGAATGCCGGTGTAAGTGAGGTCCTGTTGATTCTCCATCACTTGGTACTAAAGTGTAGTTAAGACATACTGATGTTTAAAAAAAATTATTCATGTTTACCTGAAATTCAAAAGTAATTTCCTATATTTTTATGTTCTAGATAGGGCACCCTTGCTAGTATTTGTTCTCTCACCTTCTTAGGAAATTTTACTCAACATAAACCCAATTTCATGTTCAGCCAAGAGCTCAAGGGATCTCTACACAGATGATGGACTGTTTTCTCTAGGTAACAATTCTGGTTTCCCAGTCACCTGTCCTGAGAATTCTGCTCATACCCCCCAACTTCCAACTTCTTCTTTTTTTTTTTGAGACAGGGTTTCTCTATGTAGCCCTGGCTGTCCTGGAACTCACTCTGTAGACCAGGCTGGCCTCGAACTCAGAAATCCACCTGCCTCTGCCTCCCAAGTGCTGGGATTAAAGGTGTGCGCCACCACTGCCCGGCAACTTCCAACTTCTATGTCTTCAATTCAGCAAGAAAGCTGTGTTCTACCCTGGACACCTCAATCCTTAACACCTTCCCATGGTCCCGAAGGGGCACATAGGAAAGAAGGCAAGGTGGATTGTACAGTCATTTCATGTTCCTTCCATGGATCGCAGCTCTGAGTTGCGTGTTGTCTGAAGACCATATAACTGCCCTTATGATTATGCATTAAGCCTTGTGGGTTTTCTATGAGTTACATATGTCATGCACACTATCCATAGATCATAATTTCACATGTCTTTTCAAAATCAATCAATTTTGTTTTCACATATGTATAAACCCCATGAAAGTAGAGTTTTACCTCTTTTATGCATCTTTTATGTCCCTAGTGCCAACTGGCCTGACAGATGAGAGACACCCAATATAAATTTGTCAACTAAATTAATACAGTGTAATAACCAAGAGGGCTTGTCTGGACTTGAGTGCTAACTCTGTTACTTAGTAGATGTGCTATCACGCGTCTGAATTAAATTCCCTTGGCTTCGGTTTCCCTTCTCATCAGTGAGGTGGTATTGGAATATTAACTACCCATGAAGCTGATTACATGAGATAAGCAACTAAAAAGAATTTAACAGAGGACCTGGCACCTTGCTGGTTCTTCTGCTTTTTTTGTTTGTTTGTTTTGTTTTTCGAGACAGGGTTTCTCTCTGTAGCCCAGGCTATCCTGGAACTCACTCTGTAGACCAGGCTAGCCTCGAACTCTCGAACTCAGAAATCCGCCTGCCTCTGCCTCCCAAGTGCTGGGATTAAAGGCATGCTCCGCCACCACCACCTGGCCAGTTCTTCTGCTTTTTAATGAGAACACCACATGCAAAGTTTACTTCAGACCTAAGAGCGATATTGAAATTGGCAAGTTTGATTCTTAATGGTGCCAAGTGAACCTTCATTTCTGGATTGTCAAATCTATCCTTTCCACAGCTGTAGGAACTTTTCCTTTACACATAGCACACACGGTTTCCCAGAGTCCTCTCTGGAGAGGACTTTCAGCTCACGAGTGAATAATACATTTGGAGCATCTTCAGAACTCCTCCCCCAAGTGAGAGCGGATATGGACAGAGATACGGACAGAGCACATATCACACAGGTTTGTGAGCAAGATATGATAGATAGTTTGTGATCTTCCACTTGCTGGTACTGTGTGTCCTCTCAGATGGCTGTCCCAAGTGTCTCTAGATTTGCTTATTTCTAAGTATTTTTGTCTGTATGTCTGTATGTGCACCTCATGCATGCCTGCTGGCCACAAAGGGCAGAATAACATATCGGGTCCTCCAGAACTGGGGCTACAGAGGGTGCTGCTAACCAAACCCAGGTCCTCTGTAAGACCAGCATGGGCACTTGACTGTTGAGCCATTTCTCCAACCTTCAAGCATTGTTTCTACCACTTAACAGAGTAACAGGCTCAAACATGGAACATCAGTCTTTACCGACTCATAGACTATGAACTAGCGTCTTATTTTCTACCTCGTCCACTTCTTCCTGTTTTGTTGGTGAATGGAATTGTTTGACTCAGGTTCGCTATAGGACACTTGACCACTTACGCTTACAATTCATGTTGTCATTAATCGGTGTAGAAAAAGAAACTCGGACGTAGAGCCGGCACACATAATTTAAACTTTAACATGTTTTTCTCTGTGTAAATAACAGTCTTAATACTCATCAGGCATCCATTTGACATCCAGTGTTCAGATTTAGGGATAGTATAGGTTTGCTTAGTCAGATGAAATGGTTATTGAAATCATGTTATCTTAAAAACATGATTCCTGACATATTTCTATCTTTACAATTAATTCTCTTGTCTAATTGCTACAAATGACAGTGCTGTTTGTCAACTGCCACCACGTACACTGGAAATGCTTGTGGAAGTGACCATGACATGCCAACAGTGAGCCTCAGTGATAATGCATATACTATTTAAGGGCCTAAGTTCTGCTGTCATGACGACAAAACCTTTTTTTCCCCACTGGTGAGCATGATGTCAGCTATTGAGATACAGCTCTTGAAAACAAACTAAGAATATTTCATATCTATACAGATATATTTCATATCTATACATATATATTTCATATCTATACATATATATTTCATATCTATACATATATATTTCATATCTATACAGATATATTTCATATCTATACAGATATACTTCATATCAATACAGATGATCACATCATGGAGGTCTTGAAGCAGAACATGGATATGATTGGTTCAGACACCTTTCACAGTCTATTGAGGTTTAGAATAAATTACATCAATATAGTATTAATACTGAAAATTATTTTACTTGGGCATTAGGAATAAGGAATTATATTCTGAAATACAGTCTGATTGCAAAACCACAATTTCTATTCAATTTCTTTACAATAATAAACTCTCACAAATATGTCACCCTCTAACTGCTCACATGAACATCCAGGTACTCTCTGAGCTCTGATGGTGCTGAATGCTTTGACCATGTAACTAATTTCATCTGTTTTCATAAGCAGGCCTTTCCATCCTCTGTTTCCTGACTACCTCAGAATTGTCTTGGAGTTCATTCTTGTCATAGCTCCGTCCTAACTCCTGCTGTGGCAAGACCTTCCTCAGCAGTACTGTGTTTGAATTCTCTGTCTCTGGGGCCCAGACTGTAGGGCCGCTCTGTGGGGTATGGAATCACTTGGGGTTACCACAAAAAGCACGGGAGTTTAAGGATTAACATTTTCAGTAAACAGAGGAGATTAAGAGTTCTTCTCGATTTAACTTTAGTAAGTGAAGGGCTGAGAAGCACTTAAAGAAATGTTCAAAGTCCTTAGTCGTCAGAGAAATGTAAATCGAAACAACTCTGAGGTTCCATCTTACGACCAACAGAATGACTAAGATAAAAAACAACTCAAGAAGGCAGAGACAGGTGGATTTCTGAGTTCGAGGCCAGCCTGGTCTACAGAGTGACTTCCAGGACAGCCAGAACTACACAGAGAAACCCTGTCACGAAAAACCAAAAAAAAAAAAAGCGGGGCAGTGGTGACACACACCTTTAATCCCAGCACTTGAGAAGCAGAGGCAGGCAGATTTCTGTATTCGAGGCCAGCCAGAGCTACTCAGAGAAACCCTGTCTCCAAAAAAAACAAAAACAAAAAACCTCAAGAGAAAGCACATGCTGGCGAGGATGTGGAACAAAAGGAACATTCCTCCATTGCTAGGAGGACATGCATACTTGTACAGCTGCTTTGGAAATCAATTTGGCAGTTTCTCAGAAAATTGGGAATAGTTTCTATCTCAAGACACAGTTACACCACTCCTGGACATATACCTAAAAGATGGCCCACTGTACCACAGGAACACTTGCTCAACTATGTTCATAGCAGCTTTATTCGTAATAGCCAGAAACTAGAAACAACTAGATGTCCCTCAACTGTAGGATGGATAAAGAAAATTTGGTACATTTACACAATGGAATACTATTTAGCTATTAAAAACCAAGACATCATGAATTTTGTGGGCAAAAAGGAGGCAGAGGAGGAAGGGAATGGGGTATTCAGGATTAGGTGCCGGGAGGGACAGAAGATGGCCAGAGAGCCATGAGAATGAATGGAAATTCGGAACTGACAGGGGTGAGGAGGTGGAGCCATCTCCTGGATGAGACAGAGACCTGGGATAAGGGAAGTACTCAAGAATCAACGGGAGTGACCTTAGCTGTGGGGACATGGAACCTGAAGAAGCCACCTCCTATAGCCAGACAGGAACTCCAATGGAGCGATAGAGATACCAACTCACCCACAAAACTTTCAACCCAAAATTTATCCTGTCTACAAGAAATACAGGCACAGGAGGTTGAGATGAGACTGGGGAAATGGCCAACTGGCCCAAATTAAGATCCATCCCTTGGGCAAGCAGCAATCCCTAACACTATTAATGATACTGTACTATGCTGACAGACAGGAGCATGTTGTCCTCTGAGAGGCTCCATCCAGCAGCTGACTCAGACAGATACAGACACCCACAGCCAAACAGTGGATGGAGCTTGGGAACTCTTACGGAAGGATAGGAGGAAGGATTGTGGGAGTGCCCCTAAAGGGGATAGGAACTCTATAGGAAGACCAACAGAGTCAACTAACCTGGACCCTTGGGGCTCTCAGAGTCTGAACAACCAACAAAAGAACATACATGGGCTAGACCTAGGCCTCCCCACTCATAAGTAGCAGATGAGGAGCTTGGTCTTCATGGGTCCCGAACAACTGGACAGGGAGGGGGAGAGGAGGGGTGGGGGATCAGAGGGAAGGGGGAAGGGGGGCCGGGGGGAATAATCCAAAAGCTGTTGCCTGTACATGGGATATATTCTTCTAGTTGGGCTGCCTTGTCTAGCCTCAGTGGGAGAGGAAGTGCCTAGCTTTGTGGACTTGAAGTGTGTGTGTGTGGGGGGGGGGGAGTACCCAGGGGGCTCTCATCCAATCAGAGGAGAAGGGGAGGAGGGGAGAAGGATTGTGGGAGGAGAGGACCAGGAGGGGGCAGTGAGTGGATGTAAAGTAAATAAAAAAAAATCAAATTAAAATAAAAAATTCTTCTTGTTTATTTAGTTTCTGTCTGTTGTGGTCCCTGAAAGAGGTGATTCAGTGGATCCTGTTTTCACTAATTCCTAGCTGTTAGTATAATAAAGAGTGCCCCCCCCACCCCCCAAAAAAGAAAGCCTGGGAATTCTCATAAAACTATAAAATCGAATCATGTTATTGCACCTCTAATGAGTCTCTTCGTAAAGAGAGAAAGTGATGTGAAAATGGGATTATTTCAGGAAGTTTCTAATCTTCCTTGAGTTTGAAACGTGCTCTTTCAACTCTTTCCTGGTTTTACCTCCATCTATAAACCCTCCTTTTATACTTTGAAGAGCAATAAACGTTTATGTTATACGTTACGATCGTTCCCTATTCTTGGATCTGTTGGGTTTTGTTGTCTCCTTTGCTAGAGATCAGCTCTGGGCTTTGTACACGTTAAGCAAGCACTCTACCACTGAGGGGCCTCCGTCAGGTAGAACTTCATACGTCACTTTTTTCCTATACAGTTCTGTCACATCCCTGAGGTTTCCTCACACATTTCAGTGGGTGTGTGACTTCACTTTATACTTTCTTTACGTTCCAATGTCAGGACTCAAAGCCATCATTCCAAATCAGTTCGGTAACAGCTCTGAGGCCCAACCTGTGATTTCACCAGAACCCCACCTCCCTCATCTTACCACCTGTCAGGGACAGTGCCTGAAGCAGGGGCTCCTACCCCAGCCAATCTAAAATACACACCACAGAGCAGCAATAAAAGCTGGGTGCTTTATTGACTGGTGAGCTTTCTCCAGTGAGGCGAGCCAGTTATCTCAAACATTCCTCTGTTAAGGCAATTTAAGACGGATTGTCAAGTGTGGTCTTACATGGAAGCTCAAAAAGCATGCTGGATGAAAGGCAACTGAAGGTCAAGGTCAAGTTCACCACCTTTGTCTAACTTGTGTAGTGTATTCCTTGTATAATTTGTGTATTGTTTTTCCCTCAATGGTTTTATTTTCAGAATAATCACAACTTAATCTTTCTGCTTCTTTGACTTGGCATTTGCTTCCATATTTCTGAAAACTGTGTATGCTCCTAATTTGGGTTTACTGGCATTAGATATTTCCTACTAATACTCTCTGCCTTTTCATGGTATAATTATATTTTAAAGACTTAATTCAGCTTATCTTTCATGTTTCCCTTATTTTGGTAATGTAAATATTGTTTACTTCTGAGTAGGGTTGTTTAACAGTTGGGAGAATTTTAGAGTTTTTTGTTGTTGTTGTTTTTGAGATGGTCTGTCTGTGTAGCCCTGGCTGTCCTGGAACTAGCTCTGTAGACCAGGCTGGCCTCAAACTCATAGAGATCTGCCTGCCTTTGCTTCCTGAGTGCTGAGATTAAAGGTGTGGGCCACCACTGCTGGCTTAGGTTTTTTGTTTTGGTTGGTTGGTTGGTTGGTTGGTTGGTTGGTTGGTTGGTTTTAAGTTATTATCATACAGACACATTTGCTTAGTATTTTGTACTTGATTTTTATGCACACGCAAGCATCTGTTACAGACTTGAAGGTATAGTTTTTCAAACTCTGAAACAGGTAAGCAAACACCAGTCCCCTTCAAGCTCCTCCCGTGACGAGTCACCTGTCCTCCATGTCTGAGTCACAGACAGTGTTATGAACCTATCCGTGATTCATCCATCTGGAGTATGAATGGAAGAGGACACTGAATTACCAAGTCTTTGCTACTTAAAAATGTCATAGTCTGCCCTCTCACCATTTTTCCCAGAGAGCCATCCCTCTTCCTCCCTGCCTTTCACTCTCCCTTCCTTTTTGGCTTCATCTGTAACAGTGCTTTTTGGGTTCTTTATTGAGTTCTTATATCTACCATTTCCCCATCCTTATTCTACTCTAATCTCTTCCAACCCCCCAACAATAGGTAGAAAAGAAAGAAGATTAGACAGGAGAGGTGGCATAGATCTCTACTTACTACTTAGAAGTGCTGAGTTCCTAGGGGGAAGTCCAATCTTCATCAAGATATCCCCAACCAGCAATCCAGCAATAGCAAAAGCAGCAAACACAACAGAGGTGGAACCAGCAGCAGCAGGGACCAGCAGCAGCAGCAAGGACAAGCAGCAGCAGGGGCAGTGCCAGGGGGAAATAGCAGCTGCCTCAGGCCCTCTCAGAGCTCTGACCTTTATACCCTCTCAAGAGTGCCCCCCCCCGCCTTCCAAATGTAAACCACCTGCAGCTGGCAAAAATCACGCCCCTCCCCGAGCACGAGACAAATCATAGTTAGCAGCTGTGGACAATCTGAAGGCGCCCTGTATCCCACTTTAGGGGAGTTTTCCCCGCCATCACTTATTTGAATACCTTTCCTCCCCCACACTGCTTCCCCTCTGCCTGGGGAAGTCCACTGTCCGAAAGTTAAATCTGTCACATTGTGTCCAGATTGCTATGGATCCCTGTTGATCAGGTTAGGCAACTTCTGTTTTTCCAGTCTCAAGTTCTCTTTAATTTTCCTATGTTCTGATCATTCGATTATTGATTACATCCAGTAAGGATTTATAATGGACTCAAATCCTATTTTTATTGGTACATCGTGATTACCTGTATCAACAGGGTACAGTGTAGTATTTCAATATATTCATATAATAGATAATGATTAGGTTTGGATAACCGGCAGAACCATTGCCTCAAATATTGATTTACCTTCGTGCTGGAAATATGCTATTATTTTGAAATATATTCAGTGAATTGCTGTCACTCTGGTTATCCTTTAGAACTGCTATAGAACACTGGCTGCTGCCTCTAACTCAGGCTCAGCCCGGTACCAGGTAGTAATCCTCTCTGTCCTTTCCAGTGTCACCCAAATCTGCCCAGGCTTTGGTAACCGCTATTCTAGTTTTTGCTTCTTTGAGATTGGCTTTTTAGCATCCATGTTGAAATGGAAGTACTTGTCTTTCTATTACCGGCCTTTGGCTCCATGTTGCTGCCCAGAGCAGCGTGTCACTCCTTCAAGGTTAAATAATATTCCAATGTGCATAAACTGGTTTTCCCTTTGTCCATTTCCTGGTGGACACTTAGGTAGATTCTGTGTCCTGGGTACCATGAATAGTTCTGCACATGGTGGAGAGTTCTCATTCCCTCGGTAGTTAGCTCTTTAGATGTGCGCCGGGTAGTGGGACCCGCTGTGTCACACCCGCTGTGTCACATGGTGTAAGGATGGTACTTGTTTATTTCCACTAACAGTGTGTGAGATCCCTTCTTTCTCCACCCACCAATGTTCGTTCTTTTCTGTCCCTTTACGGGTAATCATTTCCACCTAAGGTTACGTCACATTTCGCGGTGATTTTGATTTGCTCATGATTAGTGATGTTGGGTACATTTTCATGTAAGTGGTCATTTGTATTTTGTTCTTAAGAAAATTGTCTCATTTCATATTTTTAATTGAAGAGGTTTATCTTTTTCCACTTTTTCAGTTCTAAGGTTCCCCTTCTTCCTCTTCCTCCTCCTCCATCCTTTCTATTTCTTCTCTCAAACTTTCTATTTTCTATCTATCTGTTTTCAAGTATGCTCGTAATTGTCTGCTAAAGCAATTTCCCGATGGCTGCTTTAAATTCCTGTCAGGTGATCCCAATCCATCTCGTCTCTTGATGACTTTTGCTAACGGCCGGCCTTTTCTAATTCATATTTCTATCTTCCCAGTTCTCAGTATAAATGATTTCTGTCATACATGACATGCAGGGTACAAGCTGTAAGCTTCAACTTCCTCCCGCATCTTCTGCGCAGGCCGTCATCCTGTTTAGCTTGCGTTTGTTAAACGTGGATATACAGTACATCACACATGAAAAAGGTCTGTCTTGGCATGATTTCATTTTCTATACAAAGTACCCCTTTCAGAAGTCCCGCATAACTTAGCTAACGCCATTGTCCACTTCAAAATCAGACACCGGGGTTGGTTTACTCTCCCTAACTTTCTCCTCGTCATCTTTCAAGATCCACTGACATTTTGTATTTCTTCTGCTTCTCTTCTGCCACCAAGGGCTTCCCTGAGTCAGTTTACCTTCCCCCAGCCAGCTCGGCTAGATTTTTCAGATAGATTACAGACACCTCGCTGCTTTCTGAGGTATGAAGGCTCACGGGAGCCTTGTGGCTTCGTCTCTCCAAGCGTGCACCTAGGTGTGTCTCCTTGTGGAGCATCTTACTTGCTGGGGGACGGGGCGTGGGGAGGGAAGGGGTGCCCACACTCACTTGAGCAAGGGCTGCTCTCTGTCAGCTCGTTCAGACTGAAAGATGATGACTAAGTTCTGGGCAGCTTCCTGCCGTGAGCATTGAGTGAAATGATGAACTGGCAACCCAAGAAGTAAGATCAAAGCTAGCTTCACAGGAAGACTAGGCTGCAGAGAAGTGTCCGCATCTTAGGAATGAGGGCCGAGGGTGAGAAAGGCCAAATCTCTGCCGACAATCTCCGCGCACGCTCCCAAAAGATCTGTGACCATATTAGAAAGATAAACGCGCCCCTTCTAGCTAACACGGCTGGACCCAGTGGGAGGAAAAAGTGACCTGTGACTGCTGTAGGTGGGAGAAGAGAAATCAGAAAACAACTCAAGCTTGAAAGACGAGATGTTAGACACGAAGTGGTAAGAACAGCAGACAGTCCAGCGGCCGATCACACTGCTTCCTTCAGTGTAAAGAGAATAGGAAATTACCCAAAGATACTGTTTGCTTGACGCCATAAAAATGGCACAGAACAAGAATGATAAGAGGACTGTATATTTATTTTAGTTATTTTAAAAATTCAACGAAGTGATACGTTATCATCAGAAAAGAGATAATGTAATTGTGTTCTCAGTAAGAAATCTCTAGATATTCTCTCTCTCTCTCTCTCTCTCTCTCTCTCTCTCTCTCTCTCTCTCTATCTCTATCTCTATCTCTCT